>NC_056748.1:108753437-108820937 GCF_019279795.1 Protopterus annectens | reverse complement strand
CCAGACTGACCCTACATATACTGGGCTGCTACACAGTTTAGTCTGATGGCTGTCTGTGGTATGGGACATGTGTGTGTATGGCCCTACAAACATGTATGCCAATACAGTACCATAATGTGGAGCAGCATGTAACATCATATAGGACGGGACGTAGAACAATGACATCTACCACAGTCTGTTGTTGTTGTTGTGTCTTTCGGCTTTTCCAAGTTAGGGGTTGCCACAGCAGAACTCCAGTCTGCTAATGATTGGCAGTAGATTTTTACGTGCCGAGTTGCCAGCCCTGATGCACAACCTTCAATGAAGATACGCCCATTCACGCATGTCTCCACACAGAAGATGCTCTAACTGAAAATTGAACAGGACAACGTCTTATTGTGAGGTGACAACGCTACCGCAGCACCACAACCACAGTGACATCTACCACAGTCTGTGCAAAGGCTAAATTACATATTAACAATACACACACTGTCAACATTCACCATAAGTACACAGACCTCAGTACTGTACAAACATACACAGAATGTCCAGGTTATGTCATCAAATACAACCCCTACTGTACATAACATGTGTAGCAGTCTGGTATCTCACTGGCTTGCTATCAGATATGATGACACTAATTATGGTGTACAGCACATATGCACCACTTTATGAACGACATATGTACAGAGGTTGGCAGAGTTGTGGCTGAAAGTACATACACAGGACCAATATAGACATGTTGCTGTGATAACTTCATACATTTACTGTTGTAATGGGGTTTGTTGCAACATATGTTCTATGAAGGATAAGAAGCCAGTAACTGTCATGGCTTTCACCATCTACAGACTGCAATCCTCACACTACCTTCTGCAGTCCACAGATAGATGCTCCGTTGTTAACACATGAAACCAAAGACACAACACACTGCCCTGTCTGCAGATGACCCTGCAGATGGGGATTCCTCATAAACATGGAACTGACATGGAAGGTATTGAGACATGCAGGACAGTCATATCCACACACACACTGTTAAACCAACAGTACTCCAAATGCAGTATAGCAGCACTTACAGTCTGTAGTCAGGTCAGGCAGATCCCCCTCATGTGTGTTGCCCTGTTTCCACAGTGTATGTTGATAGCGGTACATCCCCATTCCATCTGAGATGCTGTTTGCCAAACAACAGATCTAGTTCCTGCTCACAGTGAATGAAAATGGCCAACACCAACATGATGTTCCTAGGTATTGAAGTGTGTTTCCATGCAATTGGCTATGGGAATGTTACCACAGCTGTTCCACATGCAATCAGCTAGGGGAGGGCTGCAATTCATGCAGAGGCCATCAGCTGATCATGAACATCACTTAAAATACACATACTGCTGCCAAGCAAAGCAGGTGTAGGTCTCCACATTCACCAGAGAGGGAGTGGGAGAGGTAGACAGAGGCAAAGACAAGTCAGAAGAGTAAAACCTAAGGATGTTTGTGTCACACACCTACCAGCACAGGGTATCAAACCCCTGACGACTATGTATTGTTATCACAGTTCTATGCTGTTATTGGATGTGTCACATGGATGACCTGTTGTGGAGCCCTCAGAACATATATGTGATGGTGATTGACATCTGCAACAGGGATATGGTAGCTATACGTTAGGTGATGTACACGTGCCTGTCCACATGAACAGGTGCCAGCATCAACACAGCCACACTATCACAGGGACACACACACATTGACACACTTGGCAGGGCCAGGATTACAACTCATGATTAGTGGGATCGCCACAACACATCACTGTGCAGTTATCACAGGCACCACACAGGTCATACGGGGAGGTGTATGGGCAGGGTATGGGGAGGAGTCTGACATCAGACAGCATGCTTCAGTATGCCCATGGGGGTTGTAGGGAGTGTGGATGCGAACATACGCACCATACAACACACACAAAAACACACAAGGTGCCAGTACTGACATGCATGGGTGCATGTCTGCACGCTTGTGTGGTGGTCGACTGTGGCAGACAGCTGTAAAAGGTAAGGCGATGGGTATATCTTGGCATCAGGCCACATGACGATGGTCTGCATTGTGGCTCAGGGCTGTAGTGTCTGCATTTGCCCACACAGGTGGGTATTGTATCCCCCATCCAGTCACCTGGGTGGCTATTGTGTGTGGCCAATGCTGTGTATCACTTGCCATGTATGTGTTCCTTAGTCCATGACATGGACGGTGTCTGGGATGTGCACACCTCCCACATGCATGCATGTACAGTGACATGTGGAACTGTACCTGGGGTGTCTGGCCCATGTTGTGAACACAGATTATCATCAGATGTGCCAGTCTTGCCCACATGTGGCGGGAACTGGTAATGGGCAGCAGGTTTATCCTGCATCTAAATTGATAGCATGTTAACAGCATTCCCTGGTGTCAGTGGCATCTGTCAATACAGGGCATGTTTCCGGCATGGTATGTCCTTTGTGGGTCACATGTGATGGCACCACAGGTGTTTTAGATGTCCATTGGGGAACATGAGGAAGGTGTGCGTCTGCATGTACGTGCATATTGGACAGATGGGCAGGGTGCCATGCCCTCTGTAGCCCACAGCTATCATCCCATAGTTAATATCACTGGCCAATATGCAGTGTACTACCCACATATTGGCTGTTGCATAGGCATGTGTGTGTATATGAGACATGGTGAGAGTGTGGTCTGGGTGATACTGGGGTTGCTAACTGTGATTGCTTGGCCTTGCTGTCACATGTATGGGTATGGCTTTGCACCCCAGCCTCTCAAATCTGTTATCCCTGTACAGTGGACATTGTGATATTTAGTAGGGACACCATATAAGAAATATGCAAAACCCGCTCCACATTGGTCACTGGTGTCACACTCACACCCACCTCCATACAGGATATGTGTTACAAACACAAACACAAACACACACACACACACATCTGTCATGTCTGGGAGTAGAACCCCTACCTAACTAGTTTATTACACTACAGCACTATGCAGTTACAGTACACGCCATGGAGATTACTGGAGTACTCTTTCCCCAAAGTTGTAGACCACATTGGATGACATCAGCAGGATTGCCAAAGTAGGATATTCGAATTGTAGTGAGTGTGACTAGCCTAAAATGCATTGCTACCTACACAAACAGTGACACACCCACAAAACATCCACAACTGACATGTGTGGGTATAGAACCCCCTAACAGAGATCTATAATCACACTATAGCATGGAGCTGTTATAGGACACACCACAGGGATTACTAGGGAACTCCTTCCCCAAAGGTGTATTTCACAATGTATGACATCAACAGAATTGCCAAAGTAGGCCATTTGACATGTACTGTGTGTGACTAGCCTAAAATGCATTGCTCCCTACACAGACAGTGAGACACACACAAAACATCCACAACCAACATGTGTGGGTATAGAACCCCTAACAGAGGTCTGCATCGCACTACAGTATGGAGCTGTTATAGGATGCACCACAGGGGATTACTAGGGAACTCCTTCCCCAAAGGTGTATTTCACAATGAATGACATCAGCAGGATTGCCGAAGTAGGACATTTGAAATGTAGTGAGTGTGACTAGACTATAATGTGTTGCTCTGTAGACAGACATTGAAACACACACAAAACATCCAGGCCTGCCATGGGTGGGGATGGAAGCCTACCACAGTTCTACATCACACTACATTAGTACGCAGTTACAGGATGCACTACAGAGATTACTGGGCTACAACCTTCACAGAGGTGTATGTCTAGGTGGGTGACATCAGCAGCCTTGCCAAAGTTGAGTATATGAATTGTAAGGAGTCTGAGTACCCAAAAAAGCATTGCTCTCTACACAGTCAGAGACAAACACACATGCACACAGTCGCCAAGTCTGAGATTATAACTCCTACCTAACTACTTTATCACACTACTACAGTATGCAGTTACAGGACGCGCTATGGAGATTACTGGGCTACAACTTTCTCAGAGGTGTATTTCTAGTTGGGTGACATCAGCAGCCTTGCCAAAGTTGAGTATCTGAATTTTAAGGAGTGTGGACATGCGCACAAATGCACACACAGACTCACACACACAGTTGGCAAGTCTGGGGTTAAAACTCTTACCTAACTACTTTATCACACTACAGCAGTATGCCATTATAGGATGCACTATGGATATTACTGGGTTACAGCTTTCCCAGAGGTGTGTTTCCAGGTGGGTGACATCAGCAGCCTTGCCAAAGTTGAGGATATGAATTGTAAGGAGTGTGAGTACCCTCAAAAGCATTGCTCTCTACACAGTCAGACAGACACACATAAACACACACACAGGCACACACAGTTGCCAAATCTGGGGTTAGAACTCCTACCTAACTAGTTTATCACACTACAGCAATACGCAGTTATGGGACGCACCACGGAGATTACTGGGCTACAATTCTCCCAAAGGTGTATTTCACATTGGATGACCTCAGCAGGCTTGTCATAGTAGGACTATGGGGAGGGCGGTGTGTGCATGGGCCATAACCCATTCATCTAGAGGTTTACACACCAGATGAGGGCACACATGGGGTCATATGTCACAGGTACGTGTATACAGCTGCTAGATGACTACTTCCTTGTACAGTTATGTTGCACAGCTGGCACGTGCACCACATAGTCTGTAATGCTGACAAATACTGGTGGCTAGTATCTGCAGAGAGGGGCATCTGCACCTCATGTGTTTGGGACCTTTTGGCTGTGTGGTGGGTGGGACAGGCCTGGATGGCTCCTTATCACAGTCACCCTCTTCAACACATCTATATACGTCTACCTTTAGCTTATTATAGTGTGTTGTCCTGACATATATGTCTGTATTCCTATCCATTGTGTGTGCAAGCCATGAGTGATGCATACTGATGAGTGTCTGCACTAACAACTGCAACTGCCAGATATGTCTGGTCCACTGGTGTTTGCAGTCATGACCTTCATGTGTTTAAGTGTGTGAACATGCCCGGTATGACTTTTCAGTATGTTGTTGACTGAAATTGCCTTAATTTCACTGTGTGTGTGAGCATGCTCAGAATGGCCATCTGTATTGCATGAGTGGATCATGTCCAGGTAGTGTGTGCTGCAGTGCTGACCTTTGTGTTGTACACCAACAGGTAGCATGCTGTCTCTGCAGGGTATCCATCGATCATTTGGCTTTGACTGTTACTGCATTTCTGCATAGCGGGAGGGGGCACACCTGACTGTTTCTACATTTCTACACAGGAGTGGGGGGGGCACACCTGACTGTTATTACATTACTATGAAGGATGGGGGGGCACACCTGACTATTTCTACATTTCTACACAGGAGTGAGGGGGCACACCTGACTGTTATTACATTACTATGAAGGATGGGGGGCACACCTGACTATTTCTACATTTCTATACACGGTTGGGAGGTACACTTGACTGTTATTACATTACTATGTAGGATGTGGGGGACACACGTGACACTTGTTTGCTATGACTGTACTGGCATGTCAGGTCCTCCATTTCATTCTGTATTGCTAACTATCATGCTGACTAGAGGCATACCAGTGTACTACAGATCGTGGCTTTGGTTGCCCTACATATTATTGTCTGACTTCCTACCCTTCAGAACTAAAATCCCACTGCCTGCCCTGCTGTGGTCTGTCTGTGTAGGCCTTGGGAGGAGGTTAACCATAGCCATCATTCTGGGGCCATGGCACAGGCTCTGTGTGGGTTTGTCTATACCTGTCCTGCTGGCTGAGACTGTTGTTGGGTATGTGAACCATCCTGACTGGCATGTGTGGGTCATTTGGAGACACATGTCACTCAGCACATTTCCTGCAGTGGGTTTTGTCACCCTTTGTAGTACTGGCTACTATGGTGACTCTAGTATATGTTACAGATGTCAGAGTGCCACTATGAGTGTCAACTGTCTGCTGCCATAACATTCAGCCACCCAATTCCCTTGCATGCTCACATCCATACCATAGCTAGGGAAATTGCCTTTTCCATTTGGGGTTTTTGGTTGGGGGAGCAGGGCCTTCATTTTTAATGGGCGTCTTTTTTATTTGCTTTTTGGGGGGAATCCAAAGGGGTCCAGGGTAAGTGGTGGGGGCTGCAGTGCTGACCTTTGTTTTTTTTTTTTTTTTTTTTTTTTTTTTTTTTTTTTTTTTTTTTTTTTTTTTTTTTTTTTTTTTTTTTTTTTTTTTTTTTTTTTTTTTTTTTTTTTTTTTTTTTTTTTTTTTTTTTTTTTTTTTTTTTTTTTTTTTTTTTTTTTTTTTTTTTTTTTTTTTTTTTTTTTTTTTTTTTTTTTTTTTTTTTTTTTTTTTTTTTTTTTTTTTTCTATTTTTTTTTTTTTTTTTTTTTTTTTTTTTTTTTTTTTTTTTTTTTTTTTTTTTTTTTTTTTTTTTCTTTTTTTTTGTTGTTTTTTTTTTTTTTTTTTTTTTTTTTTTTTTTTTTTTTTTTTTTTTTTTTTTTTTTGGGGGGGGGGGGGGGGGGGGGGGAGGGGGGGCAGGGGGGGGGGGGGGGGTGGGGGGGGGGGGGGGGGGGGGGGGGGGTGGGGGGGGGGGGGGGGGGGGGGGGGGGGAGGGGGGGGGGGGGGGGGGGGGGGGGGGGGGGGGGGGGGGGGGGAGGGGGGGGGGGGGGGGGGGGGGGGGGGGGGGGGGGGGGGGGGGGGGGGGACCCCCCCCCCCGGGGGGGGGGGGGGGGGGGGGGGTACCACCAAAAAAGGTGGAGGGTTTTTTACCATGTTTCATTTGGTTTGGGCCTGTTCCCCTGCAATTTTTAACGGGGGGCCCCTTTGTATTTTCTTTAACAACCCCTGGGGTTATTCTTATTTTAAAGGGGGGGGAAACCCCGGGTTTTTTTCATTTTTTCCCCGGGTGGGGGAACATTTTTATTACATTCAATAAGGGGGGGGCCCCTGTTTTTAATTTCAAATTTTTTTGGGGAAATCTGTTTTTTCTATTTTTAATGGGGGCCCTGACCTTGTTTAGTTTCCCGGGTTTTTATATTTTATTTTTTATTCTCCTAATGTACTGGGATGTTTTTACAAGGGCTTTTTTTTCTATTTTGCATTTTCCCTTAAGAAAAAATTCCCCTTCTGTTTTCGTGACCCTAATTAAATCCCAATTTTTGGGGGGAAGTTTGTGGGGGTTTTCTCCCTTGCGCGGGCAATTTTTTTATGTCCTTTAAAGGCATGTTTCCAGGAACCAACATTCACCCTTTCCCCGGGGGTTTTGTCCCCCTTTGTATCTAAAAAACAGGTACTATATTTTAAAAACAATTATTTTCCATTTTATGCAACGTTGTGAAAACATTCACCCAAATTTTGATCCCACATCCATTTATATTTTTTTAAAAAAAATTTTCTATCCTTTAAAATTGGGTTTTTTTTATTCCCGGGGGGCCAACTTTGAGGGTTTTTGGGGGGTTTTAATTTTCCCAATTAATTTAAAAAATGGGGCAAAAGTTATTTTTTCCCCCTTTTACGATTTTAAAAGGGGTTTAATTTGGGGCCCCAACCAAGGGTTGCAACCTTCTTTAAGGAAACGGGGATGTTTTGTAGGGGCCATCAGGTTGTTTTTCCAGTAATTTTTGACCGGGCTTGGGGGGCTTTTTCCCCAAAGGCCTTGCAGTTTTGTTTTTGAAAAAATTTTTACATGCACAAATTTAAAAATTGGGGACTTTTTCCTTAATATAACCCCATTTAAATTGCCAAACCCCGGCCTTTCCCTGGGGTAAACCCAAAATTTATTATTTTCGGGTACAGGTTTTATTTGTTTTTCGGGTTTTTTTGCATTTTATAATACCATGGTTTATGTACCCAGCTTTTTAAAAACTTACCTTTAAATTTTCCCTTTTGTTTCTTACTTAAAACTTTTAAAGATTTTTTGGTTTTATTTTAAAATTTATAATTTTTTTTGAAACCTTTTTTAACCTGGTTAAAATTTTTTTTAAATTCATAATTTTTTATTCCCGTTTGTTTATTTCCCCTTTGGGGGAGAATTTAAAGGTTTTTTCCCTTTGGCTGAACCAAGACGGAAAACTTTGGGCCAACATTGCCCTTTTTTGGCCCTTTTTCCAAAAAAAAGAAAAATTATTTTTATAAAAACTTTTCCGGTTGTTTTAACCTTTAAATTTTTTAGTAAAATTTTTTGGCTTTTCCCCCTTTTTGGGAAAAGTGTTTCTGTTTTGTCTTTTATTTCCGGGGTTAAAAAACCTGCAAATGTTTTTAACCTTTTAAAATTTTAAGGCTTTCCATTTACCCCTTTCCCTTTTTAGAAAATTTACTTTAAAATTTGTTTTTTTGAATGTGTACATAAATTTAAAACCAATTTTTTGAAAATGAAAATTTTGGGTGGTTTTCTTGTTTTTTGTTTTTAAATTTCATCTCATTTTATTTTTAAAACCTTGGGAAATTAATATTAAGGGGAAATTTTTGGTTTTTTTTTTTTTTTGCCTTAAAGAAAATTTAACCCCTTTTAACCCTTTAGGCCTTTCCCCAAAATTCAATATTTTAAAAAACCTTTCCTTGTATTAGTGCGTTTAAAAACCCTTTTTTCCCCTTTTTTTATTTTAAAATTTTTGGTTTTAAACTGTTTTTGAGGGAGTTTTCCCCCTTTAGAAATTTATTTTTTTAAAAATTGAAAGGGAAACAAAAGCTTTATTAAATTTTTCTTTTTTTCTTTTTCATGTTTACATTTGCCTTTTTGCCCTTTGATATTTGTGAAAAAGAAATTCTCCCCTTGTACATCCCCCTTTTTTTTAAAATGAAGCTTGGCAAGGGTGAAAGGTTTTCCCCGGTTTTTTAATTTTTTTTTAGTGGCCCCAAAAAATGCAATTTAAGGGAAGGTGGCCCCCACTTTTTTTTCATAGGAAGCGGCCGGGGCAGGGGCATTAAGTTTGCCCGGGGGCTGTCCAAATTTGTATGAGAAAACCAAAAAATTTTTTTTCTAAATATTATTTTTCAATAAAATGCAACAGTGTGTAAAATGAAACTAGAAAAAGAGGGCAAGCATTTAAAAAATTTTAAACAAACAAATCACGAACACCTTGATTTTTCCAGGGAACAAATGTATTAAAAATTTTTAAATTTTGAAAACTGAACGGGAAAATTTTATTTTTTTAATACCCATTTAAAATTTTAAAGCCAAAATGAGGAAAACCCCAACATTAGCCCTGGGAATTTAAAGACCCCCAACAGGGGTTTTTAAAGTTTTTATTACAAGTTTGGGCATTGCAAAATTTCCTTTTTTTAAAAAACCCTTGAAAAAGCCCAAATTGTTAAAAAATACAAAACATTAAATTTTAAAATTGCTTTTTAACAAAAAGGAAAATTTTACATAACTTAAAAATTTATTTTGCCCGGGCTTTTAAATTTTTGAAGAACCCAGCTTTTTCAAACAAGCAAAACCCCTGTAAACTTTCCCTTCCCCCCCAAATTTTTTGGAATTTTTCCACCAAATTTTTCCATTTTTTACCAGTTGGGTAAAATTAAATTACATTTTTAGCAAGTTTTTTTCCCATATGTAGTTAAAGTATCTTCCTTTGGATTTTAAAAGGATTAAAATTTTGGGCCCCACATTTGTCTTTTTCCCTTTTCAAAGAAAAAAATTTTTAAAAACCCCGCTTTGTTCGGGAAAAATTGTGTAAATTCCCCCGGGGAAAAATTTTTCCCTTTTAAAACTAGAGTTTTTAAATGCCCCGGTGTCTTTTTAAACTGTACCATCTGGACAAACTGTCCATATTTTAACGGTTTGTTCTTTTTTGCAACTGCAAAATACCCCAAAATGGAAAATGTAAAGGGCCGGCCCCCCCCATTTTTTTTTTAAATTTTAAAAATTTTCCCAATAACTTTTTAAAATTTTGAAATTTTCCGGTAAAACACCCCCAGCCGGAAAGGACCAAATTTTTTTCCTTTTTGCCCAAGAAAAACCCAAAATTTAGCATTTTGAACCTTAATCCCCCCAAATAAATTAATTGTTTAAAATAAAAATTGTAATAAACATTAAAAAAAAAGAAAAAATATTTTTTTTAAAAATACAGGACTTCCCATTTTTTATGCCAAACAATTAAAATATTTAAAAAAAAAGGGTTTTAAAACCCCAAATTCCCACTGTTAAACAAATATATTTACTTTTTTACTTTTCCGCAGCCCTCCAATAAAAGAAAAAAATTTTGGACAAACCCCCAAAATTGGAAGGGGTGGCGGGCCGGTGTAAATAGGGGGTTCTACAAATTAAAAGGTTCCGAAAATAGTATGGACATGGCAAAAAATTTTTGGGGTAAAGGGGAATGTGGGGGAGCCCAAAAGTAATTAAAGGGGCCCCTTTTAATGAAATTTCCCCCTATGTTTAAAATGAAACTGCAAACCTGAGAATTCCCCCCAAAAAGGGGCCAAAAAAATAACCCAAAATATGTTTTGTCCAGGAAAAAAAAATTTTTAAAAAATGGGCCCACTCCCCGTTTTTTCCCCGTAAGTAACCACCCCCCCAAATTTTAAAATTACCCCTTTATAAGCGACAGGGTGGAAACACCGGGGTTGTCCTTAAAAACGAAAAAATTTTTAAAATTTGGAACCAAACTCCCCAAAAATTGTTTTGTCTACAACAGGGCAGGGCAGCCTTTCCCCGGGGCGGGGAACCAATCCTAAACCCAGATCAAAAAAGAAAAACCCCTGAAAAATTTAAAGCCCCCTTGTAATTTTCCCCCCGGGACCACCCTTGGGGTTCTAATTTTCCCCAATGAAAATATCACCTTGGGCCAGGTGGGAAAGGGGAAATTTGTAAATGTAAAACCCATTTTTAAAAACCCAGGGAAAATGGTGTTGGGGTAAGTAACCTTTTAAAACATAGATTTTGTTTACATGGGTTCATATTAAAATCGGAACAAACAGTTTTAGTGGTTTACGCTTTTCCGCCAACTGAAACATAAGAGGGGGAACCCCTTCCCCCGGGGGCCCAAAAAGGGTTATTTTAATGAAGGGGGGCATCTGTTGTAAAATTTAAATTTAAAAGGAAAAAAAATTTCCCCAAGCCTTTAAAGGAAACAAAATTTTTTAATTTGGTTTGCCAAGAAAAAAAGTTACAAGCAAAAAATTTTTTAAACTATCCCAAAAAAAGGTTAGGGCAGTAAAACCCACAATAAAAGGAAAATGAAATTCCCTTTTGGGGTTTAAAAATCCGGCCTTCCAACATTTGGGGCAAATGAAAGGGGGTTTCACAAAAAAAGGGTTAAATATAGGGAATTATAACATTTTTTTTTAAATAATCCAAAACCCCTTAAAAACCCTAACAAAAAAATTGGAACAAAGTTAAAATAGGGGTAAAATAAAATTAAATATTTAAAATTAAATTAAAATAATATATTAATTAATAAATTTTAAAACCAAAAATTTTACAAATTTAATTTATTCCCTTAAAAAACCCAAAAAAACAAATTTTTCCCGTAAAACCATATGAAATTAAATGGGTTAAATTAGCCAAAATAATAACCTAAGAAGGGTTAAGGAAATAAAAATGTGTAAAACTACCTGGAAAGTATTGTCCAAACCCCCCCCAAAATTATTTAAACTTTAAAAGGGTGTTTTTGCGGGGCCCCAAAAATTGTGTTTTAAAAACCCAGTTTAAAATGTTTAAAAGGAAAATTGCCCATGTCTTTGCTGACTTTTGCAGGTAGGGAAAGTTTAACCAGGGTTCCCCAAAATTAACATGCCCCTGAAAAAAGATTTTTGGTAGGTTTAAAAGGGGGTTCTAATTATCCCTCAAGAAAAATTGAGCTTGGGAGGGCGGGTTGGGAATAGGGAAGGGAATTTATGGGCCCCAGGGGGGGGCCTTTGGTGTTGGGGGACAATTTAAATGGGGTAGCCATGGGATGTTTAAAAATACCCCTATGGGGGTTACAGATCCCCAATTAAAATGAAAAACCCACACTAAAATTTTGTAAAATATTGGGAAAAATTTTTAAAATTTTAAAAGGGGGTCCTTTGTTTTAAGGATTACTTTTTAACGGACTGCCAAAATTTGTAAAAAGATTGGAAACCCATATTAAAACCCAAAAAAGGGAATCTGAACAAAAAATAAAAATAAGCCCCGGGGGGAATACTAAAAATAATTGTTTTCACAAAGTCAAAATTTTGGATAAAAAATTTTGGATAGTAATATAAGAAAAAATTAAAAAAATTTGAAAAAAAATTACAAATATTGTATTATTTAAAATAATATTAAATTAAAAAAAATATTATTAAAAAAAAAATCAACCAAACCCAAAATTTAATTGAATATAAAAAAAAAACTCCCCCTAAATAAATGAAATAAATGGGTTTTAAACCCCATGTAAAAAAAGGATGAAAAATAAAAAACATGAAAAAGGGTAAAACATGCCTGTAAATTTGGGTGAAAAAACCCCTGTGAAGTCTGAAAGGGTTAAATTTAAAACAAATAAAGGTGTTTTTTCAGGGTGCTATCATTGCCCCTTAAGTTGTTAAAAGGTTCTCCAATTAAAATTAGTTCTGAAACGATTTTGAAAGGAAATAAACACATGGGTTTAAAAGAAGAGAATATTTTTAAATTAGAGTGGGTGGGGAATTCAACTTTTTTCCAAAAGGAAATGAAAATGGGATTGGCGGGGAAATTTTT
This sequence comes from Protopterus annectens, assembly GCF_019279795.1. Classification (NCBI taxonomy): domain Eukaryota; kingdom Metazoa; phylum Chordata; order Ceratodontiformes; family Protopteridae; genus Protopterus; species Protopterus annectens. Next base: position 108,808,322 of record NC_056748.1, on the reverse strand, counting down.
AAATTTTGGTGTGGGTGTTTTGGGGGAAAATTTTTGGGTCCCCCCCGGGGAAAAATACCATGTTATAGGAAACTTAAAATAAAAAACCCCACTACAAGAAAATTTTGGGGAAGGAGGGGAAAAGTGCTGAAGTGATTATTTTAAACCCAGGAAAGGGGAAAATTCCCCCAAAAATGTCAAAAAGGTTTTTGTACAAATGGGTTCCCAAAAATATTCCTTTTACAAATAAAAATTGAAAGTTGGGAAGGTGTTTGGGGGAAATTTGAAACAAAAGGTCAAAACAAAACCACAGCCCAATGCTTCCCAAAAAATTTAAAAAAGGGCACAATAAATTAAAAAGGGGGAAAAATAAGCTTTTTTCGGGTTTAAAATGTGAAGGGAGGGGTAAAAAGGAAGCCCAAAAAATGTTGAATTAGAATACAGGTAAAAAGTTAAAAATTTGACAAAAAATTTTAAAAGGAAAAGAAAATTACCCCATTTGATGAAACAAATGTTGATAAAAAATTTGGGGAATTAATTGAAAAAAAATAAATTGCCCCCAAAGGGGTAGGGCAGTGTAAAGGTTGTTAATTTGATAATTCTCCCAATGCTAAAGAAAAATTACCGCAAAATAAAGGATGGAAAATAGGGTTTTTTAGCAGGGGGGCCAAAAAGGGGCCCAAAATATAACCCGGGGATTTCCAAAATTTAATAAAACTATTTGTATCCCGTAATTTTATGGGAAAAACCAGACTCCACATCCCAAAACAAGAAAAATTTAAAAAAATAAAATTGTAATGTCAGAAAAATTTATTGCCGCGGGTTTGGTTGGCGCTGAAGGGACAAACCATGGGTTTCCCCTTAAAAAGTGGGGGGTGTTGGAAAAAGACACCAGAGGTAAAACATTAAAACCATGCTTACTAAATAGAAAATTTTTGCCATGCCAAATTGGGGTTCAAGGTTTTTCGGTGTAAGAGGGGTTAAGGGAAAAGGGAAAAGATGGTTGACATTAGAATTTGTAGAAACAACCCTGAATAAAAATTTGGAAAGAAAATTTGTAAACATGAAAGGAAAAAATTGATCATCATTTGGAAGAAGTTAGGGAAATTTACCTTTAAGGAAAATTTTCCAAGTAAAACCAAAATGTACGAAAATGGATTTTTATAAAGGGCCTCCCAAACCTTAAGGGGGGTTTTTTTCCATTGAAAAAAAAGGCCCCCGGTTTTTGGAAATGTGTCAAAAAAACAAGAAAAAGAAAATAACTTTTAAAATTTTTAAGCCGTTTTAAGTTTGTAACCCAGGTAAGGGTTTGAAGAAAAAGGGTATAAGTGGGGTTGCATTTTAACAATTCCAAATGTCCAAGGGCAGTGGAAAAAACCATGAAAAGGAAGGAAAAAAATTTTTTAACCAAGGGAACCTCCACGGGAAAGGGGGTTTAAAACAATCAGTTAAAAGATATTACAAGAGTGTGAGAAAAACATGTAATTTTAAAAGCATTTACCATGTCTGCTGCCAGTGATCAAAAGGGGAAAAACTAAAAAGTTTAACCGGGAAACAAAAATGGGGGGCCTTTGGATTAACCAACCTTGAAAACCTGGGGGAAGGGTTTGAAAGGGAAGCCCAAACCCATAACATGGTGAAGGTGCAGGGCAAAAAAAACCCCCAACTACTGAAGAGGAAAATGAAAGGAACCCATTAAAAGGTTTTTACAGAAACCTTTGCAAAGTTTTGGGGATTCCTGTGCCCATGCTCCGCCCAAACGGGAAACCCCCCAGGGGAAAAAAAAGGTTTTCAAATACCAAAAAAGGCCCCCCGGGAAAATCCAACTGGGTAAAAAATGAATTTTACAAACCATCATACCGGGGTAGCACAGCATAAATTCCCAGCAGCCCCCATTTTTCCGGGAAATAAAATGTATATAAAAGGAAAATTGGGCAAGGCAAAAAATTTTGGGTCCTTTTTATAGTAAATAAAAAGTATTTTGTCCCAATAATGCCCCAAAAGCATAAAACCCCGGGAGTAAAAGGGGATGGGCACATAACCCCCAAGGGTTTCCTATGAAAGTGGAAATTTGGAGGGGACGGGCCCTAAAAAAATTGGGGTCTGGGGGTGAAAGGCCCGGGGGGGCCTTCCCGGGGAAAAGTGGCCCCATAACCAGCGGTACAAAAAAAGGGGAATGGGGAAAAAACCCCCCCAGGGTCACCAGTTCATGTCCCATTCAACTGTGGTGATGATTACGAAATCACAAACCCAAAAGGGAATCCTAAGAGGCACACATCAAAACTTTACGCCCCATGGGGTTGGGGTACCTCAACCCAAAAGGTTCCCTTCCTAACATTTGGTGGGTTTTCCCAGCCCTAAAAATTTTTACCCAAGAAGTTCTGTTGGTGGCATCTGACATTAACAAAACACAAAAAACCCCTTTCATTTTTATATAATATGTGATTAACTTTTCTGATGATTACTCAGAAATTCAAACACAGCAAATGAAATAATGGGCACACCAAAAGAACAACACCTTGGGTTGTGAAATATTTCTTGGGGAACAGGGGGAATGATTTTCAAAAATTTCCCAAAATTTTTTGGGGAAAAATATCAAATACAAAACAACACAACAAACACTTGCCCCATTTAAAACATATGGGGTGTTCCATTTTGTTGGGGTTTTAAACAAGAAATTGAATAAGGGACTTTTACCATGGGTTGTAAAACCATGGTTGGGATAAACCCTTGGGGTGAAAAACGTGATTTTAAAAAAATTACCTGAAAATGAAATTAAATGAAAAAGAATACCCATTCTTGAAAAACTTTGGTTACCCTTTAACCCCAATTTAAAATGTTTTTTTGGTATGGGGTTTATCCCTACCTGTTTGTTATGGTGTCGCAGGGTAAAACCCTTGTTTAGTTTGTGTCACCCAAAGGGATTTACCACAGAAAAAAGGGTGTACAGAAACCATTTGGGGGAACTCCAGGGCATTTAAACCATAATTGGCCCGGCAAGTATAACAATTTTGGGATTTTTATCCCAACCTTTTTGGTTTTCCGAAATTTTAACCGATTTGTAAGCCATTTAATACAGATTATGGGGCTTACTTAATTCCTCCAAATAATTTTAACCTGTATCCTCCCCTGGAATTTTCACATACTTTGGGTTGATAAAAGGGTTTTCAAATTTTCCCGGGTAATAAGTTTTTAAAATTTAATGGCCACTCCCCAAAAAATAACCCGGATCCCAAGGCACAAGAAAATGCACTATCACAAGCCCTTAATACCAGAAAGGAAGGGCACAAAAACTAAAAACCCAACACTAAAAATGTATGTAATAAACCAACAAACAAACACACACAACACAACACACCGGGGGGGGGAAGGAACATAACCAAACTATTCACACTACAGCATTACGCATTTACAGAATGAGCTACTGAGATTACTGAACACAGCACTCCCAGAGGCATACTTCTAGGTGGGTGACCACCCAAAAGGAAAGCCCCGGATAGGGAATTTTGTGTTGTAAGGCATCAAAAGCATTACTGTGTCCCCAGGCAGCTGGAAACACACAAAACACACACACACACACACACACACACTTGGTAGGCCGGAGCTGAACACACACCTAACTACCTTATCACACTACAGCATTAATGATTAGGAAATGAGCACGACGCACGGAAGAATTGCAGGCATACTGGTGTGGTGATAACGTCCCAGCGGGAAAGACTGGCAGGGGAATGTTAAAGGCATCTGCGCATTAATGTCCGCGCAGCTGAAATACACACAAAACACACACACACACACACACACACACACATCGGTAGGGCCGGAGCCGAAATATACCTAACTACCTTATCGGCATTTGCAGCATTACGATTTACAGAATGCCACCTAGATTACTGAACACAGCACCGAGGCGCTCAGTAAGTACATCATCCGGAAGGAAAGACGCTCGATAGGGATCGTAGGCGCGAGGCACCAGCATTACTGTGTCCCTGCGCAGCAAAACACACGCACATACACACTTGGCAGAGCCGGAGTTGAACATACACCTAACTACTTTATCACACTACAGTGGCTGGCGTATTTACAGAATGCCACCGAGATTACCAGAGTATATTTCTGTGTGAGACCAACCGGGTGAATGGCAATGACGCCGATAGGGGAAGGTGCTGTGAGGCATCAGTACTACTGTGTCTCCCAGGCGCTGAAACACACGGTTGAACCAATCTGAAAAGATGCTACCAGGAAAGCGAGCAGTCTAGTGAGAAAGCGTCATCAATAACTCAGTTATCTATGAGTACTCAATACCTGGGTTAGTTACGGATGCTCGCATAGAAACCTTCGGGAGAGAGCAAACCGTGTTCAATGTGGCATCTACCGGACATTGAAATGGACATCTGTCGGAGAATCACCGCATATACAGGATGTTAATGGCCATGCCTACACGCTGGCACATGCCTGTTAACAAAGTTCATGTACACAATACGGCGACGCAAATGCCTCACACACTTAGCGTGCGCCGGTTCTTGCTATGCACACAGATTCTAATCGCGAAGGACGAGTTTGAAATGTAATAAACTGTTACAAATTAGTACTGGGCATGCTCACACTTAGCAGTTGCAAAGGCCGCCTGCATGCACAATGATTCTGAAGGGCCAGTTTGGAATGTACTGTGTCCCATCTACACAACGCGACTACATGCCTTTCCACACACTTAGTAAGCAAATGCTTTTGTGCACGGATTCTTAACCCACGGAAGGCCGAAGTTTAGAATGTACTGTGTGTCCATGTACAACGCGTACAGAAAACACACTTAGTTGCAAGGGTCACTCATAATATGCACACACAGAGAATCATGAAGGACGAAGCTAGAGTCACCGTGTCCATCCACACAATGACATACTGGGCATGCTCAAGCACACTTAGCGTAAAGGGCCGCCTTGCATGCACACACGATTCTAACTGCGGAAGGGCGCAGTTTGAATGTACTGTGTGTCCATCCACACAACGGCGACTGGGCATGCTCACACTTAGCAGTTGCAATGCCCTGGTATGCACACCTAGACTTAATCACGAAGGGGCATAGTTTGGAATGTACTGTGTGTCCATCTACACACACACTGGGCATGCTCACACACCCTAGCAGCTGTAAATGGGCCATCTGTGAAATGGAGTCTAATCAATGGAAGGTGTGTGTGGCTCACTGAGTGTGTCCATCTACACACGCGCATCGGGCATGCTCACACACTTAGCAAGTTGCAAATGGGCCATCTTTGCATGCACACGGAGTTCTAATCACGAAGGGTTTAGTGTGGAATGTACTGTGTGTCCATCTACACAACGGCATACTACATGCTCACATTCTAGCAGTTGCAAAGGGCCATCTTGCATGTACTGAATTTGAAGGGCACAGTGTGGAATGTACCGTAATCACACAACTGCATACATGGACTGTACTGTGTCCATCTACACAACGCATACTGACATGCTCACACACACCTAGCAGTTGCAAATGGGCCATCTTGCATGCACACGGAGTCTAATCACTTAAGGCAGTCGTAATTGTGTCCAGACTATTGACAACTACATGTCACACTAGCAGTTGCAAGGGCCATCTTGCATGCCGAGTCTTAATCAGCAGAAGGCACAGTGGAATGTACCGTGTGTCCATCTACACAACTGCTGCATGGGATCACCTGTGTGTCCATCTACACAACAGAAAGACACTGGGCATGCTCACACTTAGCTGCTGCAAAGGTCACTGCATGGAGCATAAAACATGGAAGGTCTCAGATTGACTGTACTGCAGTCCACCCACACAACGTGCACATATCACCTGTGTGTCCATCTACACAACAGCATACTGGGCTGCCCACTGCACTGCTGCAGGCCTGCCGCGCGCAGATGGAGTGCACACAGAAGGGTTATTAGCATAGAAGGGCACAGTAAGGTATAAACTGTCTCACACAGGGCGGTTACACAGGACTCTGCAGGCATGGCCATGCCACCACAGCTGTCACAGGTGCAGGCTCACACACGCACACACTGCAGTGTGACTGTAGCCAAGCTCAGCACCATGTCGCTGCAGCACTACACAGCCTGCAGTACATGTTACCCATGTGACACATGACCACTGAGTTGCAAGCAGAGGTGTACACCAGCTCAGCAGAGTACACATGTGTACCAAACAGGAAATCAAGAAAGCTATACTGTACTGATAACAGTATACATGAAAGGTCGCCCAAGACATACCACCACGGCCTCACAGCTGTGACACCTGACTGTTGCTGTACACCAATGAACACACGCCTGATATGTCATATACATGGATTGTGGATGCGCGGACTGCACACACAACACATACATACATAGCCTTACGTACCTCGTGGCTCACTGGCCGGACCAATGCCTCACACGCGAATGGAAGGTGGGCCCATGTCTGTTGAATGTCTACACCACAGGAGAAAATGTTGACCGGGACACATGCCTTGTACTGCTGCCTGTGACACCTGTGATATCATACCACAGTCCATGTGTTATGTATGTCAACACACATGTCCAATAATAGCATGCATGCAAACATGGCAATAGGAGACATGTGAGACCAAATATATGCAACTATGAATGTGCAGTGGCTGTCCGTAATATAGTTATTGCACCTACCTACCAATATGCAGTCGCAATGCAGACCCATCATTGACACCCGTACACGTAGACATACAAACAGCACGTGAGTGGAGGGATGTGTACACAACGTGCAGAACCAACGTGTGATGTATGTGTATGCAGGGGTGGCTTACAGTTGTATCATTAACCATCCCATCATGCCATGTGCAAACAGTATGCTATGTCGCTGTTACGTGACGGGCGCTTGACATAATGCATACACAGTGTCAGGTGTTACCAACTATATGTCACATGGCACCTGTAACACTCCATAAACTCGGCATATAGCGCACATTTGCCAGATATAGCATTGGTACACATAATGCAATCAATACCGCCATGTCATCAAACATGTCATCATATGGCAGGTGTATCATTCCCAGCACCGCCGCGCACCTGAATGTGACCAGAGATGCCAAGATATCGCACGAATATGTCCTGCTGGTTACACATCCCTGTACACCATTGCAGAGATCTGTGCAGCGCCATGACGTCGGGCCGGGTGTGTGGTACCACGCTATTGTCCAGACACACATGTGTGGTCACTACAGTGTGTGTGTGTCTGTATGTATGTCTGCGCTTGGTGTGAGGGTGATACAATATAAGGTGAGAGAAATGATCACTACAACCTAATGTGGTGACTAACCCATAATGGCAGGATGGCCACCACCCCTGTTGATGCCATAGGTCCCAGCCATACTGGCTACCTGCATGTTCCTTCTGTGATACATCGTGGGTGGGTGCATAGTAATTGTGAGGTGATGACCACATACAGGCAAGGGGGTCCCACCGCCGCGGGTGTGCGCAGGTGCGTGTACACCCCGCGGAATGTGGCCAGTTCCTGTACTACAGGGTCCCACTGCTGCACAGTGTGGCCCAGCCACCTAGTGACACCCTCAACATCAGCCAGACCCACTGTGTACAACCCCTGCACCACAACATACCTGTAATGTGTCCTGCTATGGTCATATCCCTCGTCCAGGCCTGCACCACCACATGCATCAGGTGTAGTAGCAGGACATCTGTGCTGGCGTTTGAGTTTCAACAGGCTGGAGGGTACATGAATGCTGATATTGCCCGGCATGCCCGTGAGTAACCCACAGCACAAGGAGGGACTGCAAACACTGCCACTGTAGGCACATGCAAGTGCCAACTACAGGAGGAACCAGGGTATCACAACCATAAGTTACAGACAATCAGACATATACCGTGAACACATCACAATGCATGCTGCACCACATGGTGCATGTCGACAGCATAACTTATGTCACATACACATCTCTCAGTATTCACACACAACCACCGCAACATACACATCCTCACTATGCATACAGGTAATATTACATGGCATCTCCCCGTATTCACACACACCACCAAACATACATAACCCCTATGCATACACAGGTAATACGACACCTCTCATATGCTGTTCGCCCAGCATCAGAATATTTGAAGAAAACCGATGGTGTATATGGTGATGCGCAATTTCATTATATACAGTGATATGTTTGCTGCATAGCTGCCCAATGGATAACATCATGTGTGTGTGTAAGGGTCAGAGTTGACTGACATTCTGCAGAATGCATGTGATGCTGTATCCCATAGTTGTGTTTACAAAAGCGGTATAAAATGCAGTTCTGCCATTTAGAGCCTGGAAGGGCAATTACAGCCCCAGATTTCAGCAGAGCAGAAGAAGCAGCCCATTGTGTCCGTCTCACAGCCATGACCTGTGGCCCTGCCTAGTTGCAATGGCACCACCAGGTGGAGGTGTACAGAATGGCTACATCTGACGACACATGCCCGGCTGGAACTGTGGTCCTCCCGCTGAGAACATCCAGCTGACGTCCATGTGGCCTGCTGTGTCCTGAGAAAGGATAGTGCAGCACCAGCTGCACTGCTACCAAGTGCTCACCTCATGGGAGCAGGCAGAGGTGGCACACCATGTTGACTCCACACTAGTTGGCAGGTGTTGCCGCCCACGCCCACATGGCCTACACCTCACTCCCACCAGATGTTCCAGCACAGACAGCTCCCCGTCAGCGATTGCCAAGGCGCCTTGGTCAAGGCGATTCTGACCATCACCCACTGATCACCCATCCAGAAACATTAGCAATGCCGTTGAGCATTTGCCAATGCCTGATGTTGGCCATTTAGGTATGGATAGCAGCCTGCAGCCCGCCTTCACCCGGTCAGCACGTGCCTGTTCCACCATTATGCTGGAAAGCGCCTGGTGATACCCAGCTGCTGGCGCCTGGTCCTGCAGGCATGTCTGCCAGAAAACTCCGCCGAGCAGTGCACTGTCATGCCTGTGTGGCATACATCTGCCAAGTCATTACACTGATACCATGGTGTAGCACACCTCTGTAGCGCCACCACACATTCCTATTCCACGCTAACAGATGCTGACTGTCCTTCCTCTAGCGGCCATCGCGGCGGTATGCTGGCAGAACTGTGCGAAGACGGGACATAGCTGATGCAGTAACCATTGGCACAGATTCAGCTCCCCTGACAACCCCGCCTGTACCTCATGCATGTCACCACCACCAGTATCTGCACAACATCAGATGGACCACAGGAGGCAACGCAACATCACCTGTAAATGCAAAGAAATACTGTAAAGTGGCATAATAGACACAGACACACACACACACAGCACACACACACACAGACACAAACACACACAAACACAGACACACACACACACCACAAACACACACACACACACACACAAACACAGACATATATTAATATATATATATATATACACACACACAAACACACACACACAAACACAGACACACCATGCATGTGATTTATTGGCAGCAGCATGCCTGCAGCAGAGGCAGTGTCAGACATTAATAGTGTGTTAGTATACCAAAAAACAATGGCGCAAAATACATCAGTAGCAGTGCAGTCTGTTACAATCATGGTAGTACATGGCGTATCCCCTTGATACACCATGTGGGCCTAGAAATAGGATAACAGTACATGCGGTTGACGTGACTTAGTGCATCTATTATTATATTTTAACATGTATACAGTTCATACCAGCCTGACACATGTACAGCATCATAATGGGCTTCCAATGCATGCCCAGACACTGCATGCCAGTGCACATGAGAGCCAACGTACGCTACAGTGAAGTACAGACACTGTGCCATTGTGCATGGTACCCATAATCTGTGTTGAAGGTAGAATGCATAATATGTACACATTGCACAGCCATAACTGCAACCTACAATAAGTGTTCACGATCAAGGTACTCCAGTGACACTTCCAGTAGTTGTGCAAAAGAGGCTTTGAAAGGTCCAGTGTACCACATCAACTGTAATCGGGTCAACTAAGGCTATAATTGACCATGTGGACAACAAGTAGGTGTATATACATTCCAAGTATTGTGTGGCTACATGTTCCCCAATATCCCCCATGGCCATGTGTGTGTGTGCACATGTAAGCTGGCCAATTGTGTGATGGGCATCTATCTCACATGTCTGTGTTTTCCCATATGATACACCGGCGCCGAGGCGTCACAATCCACAGCCGCGGTAGACAACGGTTGTGGCGTTTGGTATGTGGGGTATAGGCCGAGGTGAATACGGTGAGAATACTGCATGGCCCAGACATGTCAGGTGGCACCAATGTGTGCACCCAATGCAGGGGCATATGACATAATGGTATACCCTGGCACTGAGATCCTCACCGTGTGGTACTGTGTGCATCTGGCTGTTGTCCCAATGGCGTCACTGTAGAGACTCCACCATGGTACAGTTGATCACACATGTCACAAATGACAAGTACTGTGGTTTCCAAGTTATGTACTAATACATTTGTATATATTGCACATGGGTGGCCTGCAATTACAAAAGCACCTGTATATCACAATCAAACAAGAGGTGTAAGTAATCTGGCCACATGGCAAATAGATCACTCAAATATGCCTGATACTGATGACAATCTCACCCACAGGACTCCATCCTTCAGCACCAGGTACCTGTATAGGGGTGATAACTAGTAGTGTTCATTATCCATGACTGTATGACAGCCACAGGTTGCACTGCTGTATGTGAACATATCCACTGTGTATGAGTAATATAGTATAGTGCATATTAACGAAAGTATACCAGTAAAAATGTCCGCACACATGTTGTTACTATACAATGTATAGAGCATATGCACCCATGATGCATGATTATATGCAGCAACACTACAGCACCAGGCTTGCTTGTTGATACACCTCACCACAGAAGCTAGTGTTTCTGGATGCGGGGTCTCTGTGTCCCCTAGACTACAGCCTCAAAAGAGGAAGCAGCTGTGCCCACCACCTGTTCCTAATTTTGTTCTGTTGTATTGCAGTGGTACGCTTGCTCAGAAGGTTGATCGGGAAGTCCATGCAGTGTCTCCATGCACTCTGGGCCAGGCACAGGCCACCACATCACCACCTCCCGTATAGATCCTGCCATAAGTCATCCACCATGGGCTGCAACAGCAGTCAGCTGTTTATTGGGATGAGGACATCATCCTCCCAGGTGGCGTTGGGAGATACGGTAATGGGTATTATCTGTAGTAAGACATAATGATGGTGACAGGTCATAGTTTCAGAGATGTACAGAGATACTGCTGCACATACATTTCATGACATCTACTACATCTGCACAGTTATCTTTGCAGTTATCATGACATCTAATAATACTTGTTTAGGCCGTTAAGACATAATCGAATATGTACGGATATCATCACCATATATGTGCACACCTCATTACAGTGTTCATACTCCATGTAAATGCCGCCTGCCATTATCGTTCCACCGTGCCTCCTACCATCCGCGCCACGCCTGGATGTGTCCACGGTACTGTTGACCCGATGTGGCGCGCCCACCGCAGACACAGCCGTAATGACCGGAGAGCAGCACAGCACACACACATACGGACACCTGTACATGCATGTGTTTTTCTTCCGCCATACATCTGCCACAACCGTTCAACATCCGCCGCAATGATACTCGCCAGTCAGACGGCATTTCAGGACAGCGTGAGGGCATGGTTTCAAGATAACAGATAGCCACCGCGCATCAGTGCCACATTACCGACCAGTACATTGACCGCGCGTACCATTACAACGCGCACTGGGATACGCAGCGCGTCAGCGTGTGCAGGCAGGCGGCATGCCAGGATCTGTCCAGCCCATGTATGACCTAGTATTAGGATGGTGGCTGTCCATGACATATAAGCTCCTGGTAGATCAGATATGGACATGTAGCATGTCCATCATCATGGTGTAGCAAATGTCTTTCTGTGCAAGGTAGACAGCATGCTGCATAGTGGAGGTGTGAGAGATTGTGAGCTGGTATCGTGCACATCCATGCATAGCCACATTACCCCTTAAAGGTGGTATGTGATCCAATATTGGTCACACACAGAAAAGCTCTATATGCCTGTCCAGTGATCTCCATGCCTCATGGGTAATTCCTGACATGACAGAGTGGGTACTCTATATGACTACCTAAGGGGCCTCTGAGATCGCCAACCAATTCGGGGCGACTGCACAGTACTCATCCCTTACACAGTGTCCATAATGTTGACCACAGCCTAGGTAGCTGGTTTATGGATACAAGGATGTTCACCTAGGGAGGTGACATTGCACGTTGGTGGTCATCCATCAGCACTGTAAGCACATATGCTCACACACCTCACCCACACAGCCCACCCATTCTGTGGCGTTGTTCACAAACACCACACAGCTGCATACTGATAGGTCATGGCCATCTCGCCAGCCTTTACATACACAGATGCCTAACATTTGTCTGCTGTGTGGTATGTGGGCTGGCAGCTGAGGGTGGGGTACAACACATTAACCCTGTTCTACTGTAGTTGTTTCACTGGTGTGCTGTGCTACATGTCACTCTTTGCACCTTTGTAGTTGTGAGTCTGTCAACAGAGTTCACTGGTGGAACACTCCTGTGACATGCAAAGGTATTTGCAATCAACATCCATGCTGTCTTGTACATCTGTACTGCTAACATCTACAGTGCTAATGGTTCATGGACATGCACACCCATACTCAGCAGGGTTATAGGTGCTGGTGCCAATTCCTAAATGACTGTCATCACCACTCTGTGGGTTGATATTATCCAACACCCTATCTGTATTGTATGGTCATGCTAGGCATTTGTTCAGAATCTTGTGAGCATGTCATGAGCTACTGATTACTATAGCACCCATTCCACACCACATTTCACAGGTACACTGGCCAACGTCCTACACTTTCCAGATTGCTTATGCGGTACAACAGCCGTTGCATACACGCATCGTAATGCACATACTCCTGTGGGACATGGTTGTATATACAGGCTTGTCCAACTGTCACGTACTCAATACTACTGCCTGGTTCTATATGAGGGATATGTCCCATATGTAAGGCACAGGGAGCAATTCCGTCCTGCTATGTACACATTCAATGCTCACCTCCCAACATAATGCAAGGCACTACAGCCTGTGGGGATGCACTCTGCAGCCGTAAGCATAGGGGCATAGCTCTCAGGTTCACCGCCATTAGGAGGAACGCATTCTCATTTGTGGGGTTCTAAAAGATAAGCATGTTCCCTCAAGGTTCCACATTGGAAGGGTCTGTCACACATTCATTGTTGAAATTGTTTACCAAGCTAGCCATGGCTAAATAGGATGGGAATCATATTAATTCATTAGAATATCTTTTATACGTAAAACCAGCCTATTTTAGCCATCATATGCCCCTTCCTAGTTGGGAAGGCTGTCAGTGCAAGCTTCTCAGTTGTAAGTGTTCCAATGCTTTTGCCCATTTGTCACACACAGCTATGAGGGCTAATGTTCCTCAGTTTGGGACAGGAGGTTGATGCAGCGGTGGCTGGGGGTAATGCTGTCACCAACCCTGACTGCACCCTGGGATAGTCATTTGGGGATGTGTAACATCTGCAACACACCTGCCACCATCATCACATAGTCTCACATGATCTACACCCAGTGGCCACACCCCTACGAAGACACACAACTTGTGTGCAGTACTCTCTCCATACTCACTGTAGGCACCAGGAGGTAGCCTCCCATCATGGAAGACAACATCACCAGCTTATAGTCCACATAGACTCATGTGTGCCCATCACATACAGCAGCAATAGTGAGTTATAACATTCACAACACACCCAGCCGCAGCAGATGACTCTGTAGGGGTCACACCTGCAGTTCCACACAGCAGGCTACACAAGGCGCGCGTATTAGGTCGCTGTTACATCTCTGCTGTCGGGTAACTGCTTCTGCAACATAACCTATGCACTCCATGCCACACCTCACCAGGCAACGATATGACTGTCATTCTCCTCATGCGTTAATGTGACTGCCCTGCAGATGCCACTTCATGACTACGCCGCGTGCAGGACATGCAATAGTTCACCATAGTCTGCTGAGTAGCCCTGAGGGTGTGGGCCAAGCCCTGGGGAGCATTTTGCATTTGTCGGGACGGGACACGATACCACACTGTACAATGCACCCACTGTGTCACTTCAACAGCGTTGCCTATGCTCCTATTGTCATTCCACAGGCATCTGGTATTTGTCCATTTGACTGGACCTGGTCAAACATTGAATGCTGTGGCACAGGATGAACTTGCACCTGTCAAGCCCTGGGAGTACAGCTCACATGTAAGGCTCTTGCTGCTTCTATACTGCCTGTCTTGCGCCAGTTTCGCATTAACTGTCACCGCAGGACAGGAACTGGCAGGCACTACATGGGTCATGTGACACAATGCTTGCATCTTCCTCTGTGATGCACGCAGGCAAGACACACCTTATAATGCACTACTCAAACATCTCTGCAGTGACTGGGACCTGCCTCTAGGCTCTGCAGAGCACACCTGCAATGGACAGGCAATATAGACAGACCATACCTTTCAGGCACATACCCTACCAGTTACACACCTAACAGCTGAGGGGTTCCCATATCCCACTATGTTTTGCAGACATCCTGGCAAGTTACTTAGCACAATGCATCAGAGGTGCTCACACGGCAACCTAATCAGTCCGGACCGCTTATACACATTGTAACAAGCTTACAGAGTCAACATCATACCCCACGGGTAACATACCTTCTATGTTGGTGGTATATTGACAGTGGGGCTCCAGACAGCTACTACTGGCGTGTGACTGACACGTCATCCCATTAACTTCACTGGGATAGCCACTCATGTACTGACACATCCATGAGTCATAATTCTCCGGGCCTGCTGGATCAACCCATACACACCACTCCAAGGCCTAACATTACCCTTTGGCATGAACACTCACTACTATGTGACTGGTGTTACACACCTGGGGTTATCCCTTCATTGGCGGATTCTGAACATATGCTAATCAACCTTGTTAGCCACATCCCGGCACCACACCCATCAAAGCATACACAATACATGAGTACTACAACACCTACTACAGACGCCTGCTGACAGCGGTTGTTAACATCATGACACCCATGCAGATGGACAATGCACATACAAATGCTGATACATACCCAGGTGCACTTCATTAGCATGTACACAACTGCATGGATCATGCTATTCCACACAGAGCCATGATGGTACACACCAGATAACAGACGCTACTCTGGTGGTCATGTTCCATGGGCATATGATGTACAACAACAGGTGTAGGCTAAGTTGCTGCAGAGGGTACATATCTCATGTGTGGGCTGGCTCACTGGTCATTGCTGGTGGGGCCAGCAGGGTCCCCTATCACATACTCCCCAAGACTAGCTACGATGAATACATGACTGCCACACATTCTGGGGTGTACCACCAGGCATTATGGTGGTATGTCAGTAGTCAATGACAACACCCACATCTACTGTCACATACAACAGTCTTTCAGGAACATTGCAGACCCAGGTGTTGTTGGCAATATGCTGGAGGATGGATTCAATGCTGACATTACACCCTCTCACCTACTCATAGGCCGTCAGAACCATACATGAACATTTTAGTGTCGCTGTGGTCACACCTACACAGTACTGAACTACACTCTATATGTCTTGTGACACTGGCCCCATGTCACCTTCCAACGTCCCAGGCTGTGATGTCCACCAACCTCTGAATTACATGTCTCCCCACTAGGCCACCATATTCAGAAATAGCCTTGTTTCGGACATTGTAGCCCCCTGAATGGCACACAGCAGCATTTCTATCACACTACACACAGGTGGCACCACATATGCACGAGTGGGACTTATAGTCCGCCACACCTGACTGGACTGTTATGCATGGCTATGGGGCACATCATCAAGGATGCTGTCATCCGCAGAGACATTGTTGGGCTCCGCCCTTTGCTGCCACACCTGGGTTGGCTTTAATAGGGCCAGAGCATGGGTCCCCCTTTACACATGGTGGACTCCTTTCATACAGTTACCAGGGCAGTTGCTGATGGTACGGGAGTTCACACATCCTACATTATCCTCTCATTGCCTGGGTTTTTCAGCACCATTCCCCATTCTGGTATTGACAAGCATACACATCCACCTGCACATCAGGTGACCTGTGTCTCAGGATGTTATGCTATGTGGCTCATGGACAGGACACACAGTGAGGCCAGCATACCATAGTACCTACTACATGTCAGGGTACATTTGGCAGACCAAGCGTCCTCAGTCATAGGGCCCCTCATGTTCAGTATATAAGCCCCCTGGAATGGAACAGGCTAGCACAGGGGACTTTCCCTGCCTAGCTTTTAAACCCCTGCATACCAAGTGCCATGATTGCACCACCACCTGATACTGACTCCAACCATACAGCTGTCGCTGTGACAGATACATAATATGACTATTATGGGCATCGCTGCAGGATGACACAAGGTGCATGCACATCACCTTGCATTACACCATTCACCCACTGACTATCACATGGATGGTAGTCCCCACATACATACCACACATTGGTAGCATGTTTGCAGTACACACATATGTCACACCCACCTCTGTGGTTACCGTATTGCCACTGTGGCATGGATATCCTTCTACGGCCACACCTATTTCGTACTGGTGTGTAGCTGGTACATAGGCACCCATTGTACCAAATTCTGAACTCAAGTGACATCTACACACATTCAAGGGTACACCACCCCATTTAGGGTGTAACCTTACACAAACAGCTACAGCTTTACATGCCACAACATTAACACAATTCATTAAGTTTACATAGAGCTCTGTCAGTTTAAATATGCATGGCTGCATTCTTTGACACCACATCTGTAACGATCTGCATACTACATACTCAGGGTGACCTCTGCTGATCAGACAGGGCCCATGTCCACAACATTATTAATGGCTATACCCTCATAGGCAACAGCATAAGCAGAGGCCACTGTGAGCAACATGCTCATAGGATATGTGCACACACGCTTGCTACAATGAGTGGGATGTGCTTGCTGGTTACATTCCCAAACCGGACACTCACCATGCTTTGGAACATAAGTCCTATGCAACATCACGCAGGGACACTTCAGTAGCACTGTTCATGTGATACCTCCCTTGGTGGCTGGGAGACACATGTAGGCCTGGGATCACTGCAGTGGCTGTACTGTGCATTGCAGGTGCAGGTGACACCTGGCTCTGGCTGTTCACAGGACACCCTAGAGAGGTGCCACTCAGTGTGAACACTGTAGTTGTGCTTACATTATGGACTTGCCAGACTGCATAGGTACCCCACCACTGGCGCACCTGTAAGCTATTACATGTCCTTTGTGCATGGTTACTTGGTAGCCCTTCCATTTAGATTAGCTTTCATCATGCTATTACAATGTCCCATACCTACAAGCTTCATATGTATCCTGTTATTGTACATAAATAATAGACAATACCTGTAGGTATGCATGATATGCCTGTTATGCTGTGTGTAGAATATCTGTCATATCTACCTATAATACTATACATTACACATAATTTCACATAGTATCCAATAATGCAAAGCATACTTGCACAGCGGGACCACCTTACATATGTCATTAACGCGTTAGTATGCCCATACACATGTGCTGTGACAGTATATCAACATATACTATCCCCTGCTATGGCAACGCCCTTGTTGACACATATACCTTACCAACTGACGGTGGGTTGTATGGAATTGTTCTTGTTTAATGCCCTCATGTAGAAGATCCCTTGTGGTGTCTGTGCTGTGTACCTTTGTGTCCCACTGCTGGATCGAGACAGTGCTTCACAAGCCTGCTAGTATGCCTGTAGCAAGACATAAATACATACAAATACCTTTCCCCACTTTATGCATTGCGGATACGCTTAATTAATGCAAACCAGGCTATAAGCATATACAGTAAAACTAATTAATACAGATCATGCGCTATACATAACCTTACATATATACCTTTGGTTGTCGTTACGCATACTCTCATTTCTATCTCTCTTCACAGTGTTTCAACTTCGGTATTCCTCGTACCGGGTGGCGAGCATACGGTTTGAAATGTCTGGCAAGTCATCCTTATATACGCCGAGTTACCTGTAACAGTGTGGATTCATCCCGCCCAATTGGTGTTCCTGAGTGACTAATTATTTGCACACATCAGCTGTGCAGCTACTCCATTCGGCCAATTTATGCTGCAACAGTGGGTATAATTGATTCTCCACTTATTGGCTGCTTCATTTGCCCTACCTTCAGGGAGACGGTCTGTATTGTGTTTTGTTATGTGTAACCCTCGCAACTGCTATGCATGGAGACAAGTATAGTTTGGATTCATGTCCCCTGTGGATTGTGTGTGACAAGTGCAGAGTATTTGGTTCAACATGTGGGTGTATCTGTCATCCCAACGTCTGATAACGGAGAGTATTGCAAACAAAACCTGTAACATGGCTGTTTGTTCCATTATACAACGCTTCTGCAATTTTGCATTGACGCTTTAATTGTGTCTCTCACACGGTATGTTGAGGGTCTCTGCAGATGTAATTGACTGGACTGGATGTTTGTGCTGCTGTTTCTAGTCTGTATTGCTTTTAGTTTCTAGTGTGGGGGGATGTCGGTAAGTGTACGAGCATATACATGTTTGTGGGCCTTGCATTTCTACATAATCCGTAGAGATATGTGTGTGTGCTCCATCCCTAATTGTGAGAGCTAACAGTTAGTAGACTTATGTTAATGGATTGTACGTTGGGCTGTTGTTAATTGGTTTCTATATCATCTGTAGGTGAGCTTTTACTACTTGTATACCTGTGACCAGAATTGCTTAGGAGTTTATATCAAGGGATATGTAAGTGACAGCTATCCCTTGTATTTCTGTCCCAGATATTTGCAGTCATTGTGGTTGTGTTAAGTTAAAAGAGCCTGTTTGCCATGGGTTGCCACCTCTTACATATGGTCATCATTGTTGGACACTTGTTCAGGGACACACAGTGGTGTTTATAGGCCAACACGAGCCACAGTCAGTACACAGGTTAGCAATTATACTTTTATCCTCACTACATACCTATTGCTGTGTGACTTTGGCTACTTATCACTTATTGCATTTAACATTTACGCTTCTTTACATACAGGCATACAACTATTAAATATCAACTGTTAAGCCATTAAATCTGGGACATATTTATGTCCTACCATCTCGACATTTGCCTCTTTGTGGTAACCGTTTCTCTTATGTCAGGACACTCCTGCCCAGGGGTGGGCTGTCCCTCCTACTGTGGGACAGGTAGTAACTGTATGCCTACGGGCTAGCCATACCCACAACCTCCACCGCACTGATCTGCCTCTGACTTGGCACTGAACAAAACACATGTTATGGACACACACACACACACATTACAGTCAGACACAGAGATGCACATGGCACCCTCAATGTGCACACTTACACAGACTCACGGCACTCACAGACACAGTTGAACACAGTACCCACATTGGACCGCAGAACACCGCAGCGGTGACTAACTGTCCTCCTTCCATATCACTCATACTCGTTACTCGCGGATGTACTGTTCCGTACTCGTGTTCTATTGGTCTTCAGCCCTCATGGCTACGCATGTCGGTATGTTACACATTCCATGGCTGGCGGTATCCTATTTATTTGTAAAATTCTCCAATTTGGGTGTTATATGTATGTCGTGTTGAACTATCTATTATATTTGCAGATATCGCTGGAATCCATCTATATCACCATATATCCCTCTATTGCCCTTTCTATCTGTGGTATTATATATATGCATATGTGTACATATATATATATATATATATATATATATATATATAGATATATATATATATAGGCATATATATATATATATATATATATATATATGGCGGGAACGCGGACAGGCACACGTGCACCACCCATATGCTGTAAGGCTCATGTACTGTCCATGTGTTGGGCATCCCGTGGTTCCAACTGGCTGTTGTGTTTTTACAATGTGGGCTCTTGAGGGTTGCCTATGTAGGAGTCACTGACACTGGGGCAACACCTATACATTACAATTGCTACAGGTGTGGTCAACGCGTTTGTGTGCCATCCCATTTTACTGTGTGTGCAGGTGGAGAGGTGTCAGTCCCAGGGGCCTACACTGTCAGAGCATGTGCGCTATAATGCCTCCCTCTTTGCCAAGGCATGAGGCATATTGGGCACACCCTGCCTGCCTACTGGGGCTGGGCACAGTTTGTTCATGGTCTGAATCCCTCTGTGCCTGTAATGGCCTTGGCAATTGCAGTGGGCTATGAGGGCCTTCACCATTTTGTCCCTGCTGCAGCTGCTTCCGCAGGATCATATTTTGTAGCATGGCACATACTATGACAATGTGGGCACACTTGCCTGGAGAGTACTGCAAGGCTCCACCAGATGTATCCAAGCACTGGAACTGTGATTTCAGCATTCCGAACACATGCTCTATGATGATTCTGGTTTGTGCAGCAGCCTCATTATGGCGTTCTTGCATAGGTGTGTGTGCATTTCTGATGGGAGTCATCATCCACGGCTCTAGTGCATAGCCAGCATCCCCCACAAGATGGCCACGTGGAATGTCCCCCCTGACAAATACCTGATACAGCTGTGAGGCATGCCAGATATGGGAGTCATGGTAGCTTCCAGGGCTGCCAGCACACATCCATGATAATGCCCTGGGCATTGCACACATGACCTGGCAGTTGATGGAGTGGAATCCCTAAGGGTTTATGTAGAGCCTACCCTGCTTCACCGGGTGGTGACTTGATTTGTATGTGCAAAGGCAGTCTATCAGACCCAGTACTCTTCGGTAGTGTGCCACATGGTGGAAGTGGTGCATATTGCTGGCCAACTCCTCCTGAGTTCTGGGAAGTATAATTCGCTCATTGGCATGTGGAATATGGCATCCAGGAACTGGTGTGAAGTACCCGATGCTGATGCCTGTGAGATTCTCATTATTATTCCAGCTTGGCCTTTGAAAGGTACCCCTGTGGCCAGTATTCACAGGCTTACACATACCTTCTGCGGTCCACTGGGATGGGTTCCCTCTGTTGTTTCTGGTTCTCAGGCGGGCCAGCACTGCTCCACTATTTCGCTGTAAAGTATGTCCTCTCTCTGTCCACCCTGTAACGCTTCCTACTATCTCCAGGTCAGTGTGTAGCCCCCCTGTAGAAGTTACCCTTGGTCTGAACACTCTCCTTCTCCTCCGAGGCTCCGCGGTGGTTGGTGCACTCATCCTCCACAACACCGTCAGTCTCTAACATATAGATGAATCACAGCCATGGCAGCCCCAACATGTACATATACTTAAAAAGTTCCCATGTGTTTACACCTATGGTGCGTTTGGGGAATACACAGGTGTGTGTTGGGTGCTAATTTTATATCATTGCAGCTGTGGAACACCCCATGATGTCATAGGGTGTGGTATGTATGATCGTGAGGATACAGGTGGTATCTTATGTGTTTTACTGCCGAACTACTATTGTGGTGCGCCTTTGGTGTTGAAATTACATTTGCCTGTCCGCTGAATGTACCTCTTGACCTTCCCTTTACATTTCAAAATTTGCACCTACCATTTTCTCTTTGGCTGCAATCCTGCAGCCTACTGCATTTGTACTTTCTTCCTGACCTGGCGATCTTATGCAGTGTGTGCTACCGCCGGGGTTCAAGCTGTCGGTTTGCTTTGCTCTGCTGTGTCAGGCCTCCTATCTTTTGTAATCCAATACCCCTACTTTTGCATTCCAATGCTCTCCCCTATCCTCTCTTTGCAGGTTTCTGCAAGCAGACTTGTCTGGGCTGCCATCGATTGGCACTTCGTGGGTTGATTGGCAGTGTTGATTACTCATTAGTACTCCAATTAGCCTACTCGCGATTTCCTTCTTTTCTTCCCCGACCTTCCTGTTTCTGCTATTGTTTGCGGTGCGTGCGCATATCCGGACATCGGGTTGCCTTGCACTGTTTTCATCCCTCATGTTACACATGCGCTTTTGGGCACCATGTGTGCTCTCAGCTAAACGATTCTATACCTTTCCTCCCTAAACCCTGTCCTGCAGCTTTATTAGCAACGGACAGGCCAGATTTACATTGCCCAAGTGCTTACTGCCGTGGTGGCACACCCTCTGCTGATGTCATGTATCTCCTCTTAGCCACTCCACGGTAAAGTTAGTACCGCTGCTACTGTATGGTACAAATCCCTTCATCCCATGGACATTATGGCGTATTCAGTATTATCTGCCTCATTTGTATGGCATTGACTACTAATTCATAGTTACCACTAACACCACTACCCAGGCCCTTAGCAACCCTGGCACCTGGGTTGCCAGGTGTTCCATGCCCCTACCATTGTGTATTATGCTGTAAACCTGATTTCGCTATTATGTTGCATTTTATGACATTTTTATATAATTTCTTATGTTACAGCCTCAAGCACACATGCCCCAAGCGGTTGTGCTGTGTGTTAAGCAGTGGACATGACATTAAATGTTGTTATTTATGTGTTGTGTATTTTTCTTATGCCATTGGCTGTGTATCATTCACTCATTGGCATATGTTAATGTTGTAGATACCTGTGTCTGGTCTCTGTTCCATAGCTCCGATGTTCTGTTTGGGAAAATATAAACCGTGGTTTTTGTTTTTCGGTGATTTCCGTGGGCTTACTGCTTACGCCTGCACCACTTCATGAAATCGCTATATGCCTTCATTTGCATGGTGCGACACTGCACAGGTGATTAGCACTTTAACCTACGCTCGGGGCTGCGCAGTTCTGGAGTACTGGGTAGTGCACGTGGAATTGATCATACCTGAATTGCCATATTTTACGCTATACTTCACTTATAGCTATGCCTGCGCCTCGCGGCACAAGCTTCCGCAATCCCGGTGAGTCTTTTCTGCACTCTTTACTCTTCATTTGATTTTTAATCGATTTATGATTTTTATGCCTATAAAACGTTTTCAAGTTATTTTAGAAATGGTTTGAAAATGGCATTATTTTAGTGCCTTGCCTTTAACTGAATGAAAGTTTGTGCTGTGTAAATTCTTTAACCATTTCAAAGGTGTAGAATAGTACGGGCCATAAATTATTTGTTACATTTAGCGTGTTAACTGCTGTTGCTTTAACTCTTTTACTTTGCAATCCAGATTTCATATTTGTCAGTATTGTGTTCTGCTGACTTTAAAGCTATCATGCACTTCTGAAAAAGCGTTGCATTCTGAACTTTTTGAACTCACTTTGACTGTGTGTCTTTAGAAGTTTATTAAATCTTTTTGCCGGGGTTTACCATGAACCTCATCTCTGTTTTTTATCTGTTTTGTAATATGCAGTGGTTTTATGCCACTTTTGTCTTTTGAGCAAGATGTGGTAAAGAAGATTTTCTGAATAACTGACGACTGATATTGTAACTCTGAAATTGACACTTTTAAAATGTGGTGACAAGACATAATACATCTGGTTGTTTTACCATTACTTTTATGACACTGCACACAGAAAGGAGTTTTCATATGACTTGCAGCAATAAATGTTTTCACTGTCATACAAATTATAAGGTTGCTACTTAAGATAGCAGTCAAACATACAAGCAAAGCATTCACATGAACTTTACCTAATAAAATACTGCATGTGCTAAGAAGCTATGCTTTTATACTCAATCTTTAAATTTGACTATACATGTGCTGGACTATTATTATTGTCTACTTTGAAAGGTAGTCTTACATCATCACAGTTGCTGAGCCGAGTGGCATCCACGCCAGAATGAGAAACAAAAGAAAATTATCGTTTTCGTGTAAGTGGCCAAGTCTTCCATCAAGAAAGCATGGAAAGTCACGTTGATTCTGTGAAAAGGAGGTCAAACACATTGGCAGATTCAGTTGTGTAAAATGTGCAGGACCTGTGGAATTTGCAGAGATGCACCTGTTCTGCTACTGATACTAAAATATGAAGAAGGAAGCAAATGTTTGCACTGGAAAGGAAATGTACTAACTGAATAAAATAAAAAGAAGCCAAGTCAAAGAATCATTCTGTCCATCAACTGTGGCTCACCACTGAAAAATTATATACTTCGCTTGTTTCGTTGTTGTTTACTTATATGCATGCATGCCACAGTTCATTTAACTATTTATTGTGATCAACTAGTTTTACACGCCGTACTGAGTACAATAAATACACAAAGACAAACATTTCAGTTAATACACTTTACTTGTCACATTTTCTTTTCAGATCTACAAGCATGCAAACACAGATGCTACAGTCAGCCAGTCTATGGCAATACCCAAAGCTTGTTTATATACAATCACATTTATACCAAAAGGTCTGCTGATATTTTTCAAAGTCTGATGTATAACAGTTCTTTCTTTGTATAACAGTTTTTTTTTCCTTGTCCTGGTTCTCTGTAGTCGATGCCCGCGGTGTTCGCGATCATCTGAAACTTGATGATACATCTCTTTACCTCGGCTGATGTCTTCCAGCTGCCATCTGCGTGAAAGATATTTTTACTTCTTTGTTTCTCAACAATATACCCATTTACACGGATGCCAAAATCTAACTAAGCTTATATATGCTTGCCAGCACACTCTATTATTTTTCTTCATTTTATGCTATTTAAATTAACCTTTATATTTCATATCATTCTTGGCAAACTTTTATTCAAGCTAATAATCACAAGCAGCAAGAATTGAAAAACAATGTATACTAAAATTCTTCACACTCTAGCGCTGTACAAGCAGTAAGATGTACAGGGAACACGTGCAGTGGCAGTCACCATTGCCAACAAATATTCAAATCATAAGGCTTGCCATCGGCCACCACATGCACCAGGAAGCCCATCCCGCCTAGTGACCTCACAACTGTATCCTGATTTGACCAGGGACCTGAACCTGGGTCACTTGTAAATGACCTAAAACATTCATTGGAAGATGTACTCTATGCTAGCACACACACATGGCCAGAGAGCCATCAACAGTGGAATTACAAACACCTTGGTACAGCTAGGGCCTACTCCTACATGAGGTGAAGGTGTGTTGCTATTGATATTACGCAACACAGGTTACTACTACAGCATCTCATGTGTCATCCCTCTGTAAGCAAATATCATGCACATACTTGCAGCCACTGTCATTTCCCACAAGGTCAAACTTAAAAATCCCACGGGTAACATACCTTCTATGTTGGTATATTGGACAGTGGGCCTCAGACAGCTACTACTGATGTGTGACTGACACTACCCCACACATCACTGGGATAGCCACTCATGTACCGACACATCCATGAGTCATACCCTCCGCTCTGCTGGATCAACCCATACACACCACCTCCAAGACCTACATTACCCTTGGCATGAACACTACCACCATGTGACTGGTGTTACACACCTGGGGTTATCCCCTCATTGGTGGATTACGAACATATGCTAATCAACCTTGTTAGCCACATCCCGACACCACACCCATCACAGCATACACAGTACATGAGTACTACAACACCTACTACAGACATCTGCTGACAGTGGTTGTTAACATCATGACACCCGTGCAGATGGACAATGCACATACAAATGCTGACACATACCCCGGTGCACTTCATTAGCATGTACACAACTGCATGGATCATGCTATTCCACACAGAGCCATGATGGTACGCACCAGATAACAGACGCCACTCTGGTGGTCATGTTCCATGGACATATGATGTACAACAACAGGTGTAGGCTGTTGCACAGTGGTGTACATTCCCATGTGTGGGGTGGCTCACTGGTCAGCCGTGGTGGGGCCACAGGGTCCCTCATCACATACTCCAAGACTAGCTACGTAAACATGACTGCCACACATTCCGGGGTGTACCACCAGGCATTATGGTGGTATGTCAGTAGTCGATGGCAACACCCACATCTGCTGTCACATACAACTGTCACTCAGGAACATTGCAGACCCAGGTGTTGTTGGCAACATGCTGGAGGATGGATTCAATGCTGACATTACACCGTCTCACTCACTACAGGGCCACAATCCATACATGAACATTGTGGTGTCCCTGTGGTCACACCTACACAGTACTGACCTACATTCTATATGTCCTGGGACACTGGCCCCATGTCACCTTCCAATGTCCCAGGCTGTGATGTCCACCAACCTCTGAATTACATGTCTCCCCACTAGGCCACCATATTCAGTAATAGCCTTGTTTTGGACATTGTAGCCCCTGAATGGCACACAGAAGCATTTATCACACTACACACAGGTGGCACCACAATGCACGAGTGGGACTATAGTCCTACACACCTGACTGGACTGTTCTGCATGGCTATGGGGTACATCATCAAGGACGTCATTCACAGAGACATTGTTGGGCTCCCGTCCTTTGCTGCCACCCGGGTTGGGCTTGTTAGGGTCAGAGCATGGCCCCTACACATGGTGGACTCCTTTCATACAGTTACCAGGGCAGTTGCTGATGGTACGGGAGTCCACACAGCCTACATTATCCTCTCATTGCCTTTCAGCATCATTCCCCATTCTGGTATTGACAACATACACATCCACCTGCACATCGTACCCTGTGTCTCAGGATGTTATGCTATGTGGCTCATGGACAGGACACACAGTGAGGCCAGCATACCATAGTACCTACTACATGTCAGGTACATTTTGCATACCACGGTCCTCAGTCATAGGGCCCCTCATGTTCAGTATATGCTTCCCTGCGGAACAGGCTAGCACAGGGGACTTTCCCTGCCTAGCTTTCAAACCCCTGCATACCAAGCGCCATGATTCCTCCACCAGCTGATACTGACTCCAACCATACGGGTGTCGCTGTGACAGATACATAATATGACTATCATGGCATCAAGCTGTATGACACAAGGGGCATGCACATCACCTTTGCATTACACCATTCACTCACTATCACATGGATGGTAGTCCCCTACATACATATCACATTGTACATGCTTGCAGTACACACATATGTCGCACCCACTCCTGTGGTTACCGTATTGCCACTGTGGCGTGGATATCCTTCTACGTGGCCACACCTATCTGTACTGGGTGTGTAGCTGGTACATAGGCACCCATTGTACCTCTGAACTCAAGACATCTACACACATTCAAGGGTACACCACCCCATTTAGGGTGCACCTTACACAACAGCTACAGCTTTACATGCCACAACATTAACACTCCATGACGTTTACTGAGCTCCGACAGTTTAAATATGCGGCTGCACTACAGACACCACATCTGTACACATTTGCATACTACATAATCAGGGGAGACCTCTGCTGATCAGACAGGGCCCATGTTCACAACATTATTAATGGATATACTCCTCATACACGACATAAGCAGAGGACCGAACCACAAAAGGAGGGGGAGTATCAATATTCGTCAAAGATACCCACACCTCCAGGTTGGTGGCACAGCACGAAGCATCAGAGACTATCCATGTGCAACTAGCTGTGGGTAAAACTGCCTTCCAGTTTATAGCCTGCTACAGACCACCCTCCCAAACACAGGAACCCCACTTGGCCTTCCTGAGAATACTGGAAAATATGAAGGTCTCTCCAAACACCATTATATTGGGCGACTTCAACTACCCAAACATAGACTGGGAGCATTACTCTAGCTCCAACACCCTAGCCCAAAGGTTCCTAGAATTTATAAACTCAAATGCTATGGAACAACTTGTTACCACTCCCACAAGAGGGGAAAACATATTGGACCTGATCATCACCAACATGGGGACACTATGCTCCAGACCAGAAGTGTATCCCTCACTGGTAAGATCAGACCATAAACTAATCTCACTGGATATTCACATCCCGACCCCACCCCTGCCCAGAAAACCACAGTGAAAAACTTCTCTAAAGCAAATTTCACCGCCTCAAAACGGCGAAATCCTTCAAAGCCCCGGGCCTGTGGAAAATCTGAACCAGACCGAAATCCTTTATAAACACATTCTATGAACACCTTCAGGAATGCATGGATCATGCAATCCCAAATAAAACCAAGACCCAATCCTCCAAAGGCAGGCGTCCTGTCTGGTGGACCCCAGCCATAAACAAACTATACAACAGAAGGAGGAAGCTATTACATGATAGAGCAAAATCCCAAAAAGGGAAGGCATCTCTGATCAGTATTAGCAAAAAACTACTGGCACTCATAAAATCGTCTAAGGCCAGCTTCAAGAGAAAAATTGCACAGGACACTAAGGATAATCACAAGGCTTTCTTTAGTTATGTTAGGAACCTGGGTGGGAATTCCCAGATATGCTCAGAATTAGTCCAAAATGACAAAAAATACACCGAGCCCACAGACATTGCCAACATCCTAGATGACAGGTTCAGTGCAAACTTTTCCCCCTACTCCCCACCAAAAGGGCAAATATCTATCCCAACAGACTGCTGCCCTCCTGACATCTCAGATGCTCAGTAAGAGCCGCCCTCTCCAAAGCAAAAAACACAGCATCAATGGGACCAGATGGTGTCCCAGGCTCGTCCTACATGAACTCAAGAAGAGCTAAACCCAAACATAAAACTACTGTTCAATCTTAGCCTTACTACAGGATATGTACCCAAAGAGTGGCATACAGCAACAGTGGTCCCTCTCCACAAAGGTGGTGCCTCAGCGGATCCTGGAAACTATCGCCCCATAAGCCTGACTAGCTTGGTCTGCAAAGCTATGGAAAGGATCATCATGGACCTCATAAATAAAGATATTGGGGACCTACAGACACTGGATCCTACCCAGTTTGGCTTTGTTAAGGGCAGATCCTGCCTCTTAAACCTGGTCGATTTCTTTGAAATAGTCACCAAGGCCATTGTGAGGGAAGGTGGTCCACACAGCCTACCTGGACCTTGCAAAAGCCTTGATACAATACCCCACTCGGGCATTATAGATAAGCTCACCAGCTTAAATATAAACCCCTATGTCACTAGATGGGTTGCAAACTGGCTCAAGGACAGAACCCACATGGTTAGAATTGCTGGAGCCATGTCAGACTCCAAACCAGTTACAAGTGGCGTCCCACAAGGCTCAGTCCTGGGACCTCTCTTGTTCGGTATATATTTCTCGTGGTACAGGCCAACATGGAAGGACTGTGGCTGACCAAGTTAAGTGAATGACTGCAAACTGGCCATAATCAACTCTCCAGCCGACACAAGCATCCTCCAAAGGGCCTCATAGAAACAGACAACTGGTGCCAGAGCCATGGCCTCAAGCTAAGCCAAAAAGTGTATAGTCATCCCCTTTGGCAAAACAATGTGCCCACAAATTACCACATAGGTGGTAATCCATTAAGTACAGAAGAAGTCATTAGGGACCTGGGAACCCAAGTTGATAGCAATCTCTCATTTGACAACCACGTGGCCAAAGTGGTTAGAAAAACATTTTATATAGCCCACCTAATCATGAAGGGATTCACATCTAGATCAGGGAGGTCATCATACCTCTTTACTCATCCCTCATCAGGCCCATAATTGAGTACAATGCCCTTTGGGATGTACCTTACCAGACACCTACAGCAACTGGAAAGACCCCAAAAGTACCTCACCAAGAGGATCAAAGGGCTCAAACAGATGCCATATGCTGCCGGTTAAAGAAACTCCAGCTCTACTCAGTGGCATACCGCCTGCTCAGAGGCGATCTGTGCCTGGCGTATAAAGCCATGTCAACCCGGAATTAATGGACATGCTGCACCTCAGAAAATCCAAATCCCATCGAGCTACGCTTGAGAGACTTGAACCTCAGCACTGAAATAAATAGGACATGCTGGAGGGACAGATTCATAACCCAGAGGCTCCCTTCACTCTGGAATAAAATCCCAGTCCAAGTTAGGCAGAGTCCCACTTTGACTCTCTTCAAGAGGAATCTTGATGAGTGGATGGGAGATCGTAGGTTTACCCCGGCTATCACTTCTGTGTCACTGTTAGACAGAGGCACAGTATACTAACCTCAAAAAAAGGCATAGCAAAATTAATTTAAAATGGGTGGCGAAAGCCAAACACACTCTGGCTAGGCTTATAAATGCCCTAGGGCAGATAGCCTAGTATGAACCTATGAATCTATGAGCCACTGTGAGCAACATGCTCATGGATATGTGCACACACGCCACAATGAGTGGGATGTGCTTGTGGGTTACATTCCCAAACCAGACACTCACCATGCTTTGGAACATAAGTCCTATGTACATCACGCAGGGACACTCAGTAGCACTGTTCATGTGATACCTCCCTTGGTGGTTGGGAGACATATGTAGGCCTGGGATCACTGCAGTGGCTGTACTGTGCAGAGGTGCAGGTGACACCTGGCTCTGCTGTTCACAGGACACTACCCTAGAGAGGTGCCACTAGTGTGAACACTGTAGTTGTGCTTACACATGGACTTGCCAGACTGCATAGTACCCCACTATGCACCTGTGAAGCTATTACATGTCCTTTGTGCATGGTTACTTGGTAGCCCTTCCATTTAGATTAGCTATCATGCTATTACAATGTCCCATACCTACAAGCCATATGTATCCTGTTATTGTACATACCAATAGATGATACCTGTGGTATGCATGATATGCCTGTTATGCTGTGTAGAATATCTGTCATATCTACCTATAATACTATACATTACACATATTTCACATAGTATCCCATAATGCAAAGCATACTTGCACAGCGGGACCACCTTACATATGTCATTAACGTTATATGCCCATACACATGTGTGCTGTGACAGTATATCAACATATACTATCCCCTGCTATGGCACGTCCTTGTTGGACATACCCTACCACTGACGGCGGGTTGTATGGAATTGTTCTGTTTAATGCCCTCATGTAGCATCCCTTGTGGTGTCTGTGCTGTGTACCTTGTGTCCCACTGCTGGACGCACAGTTTCTACAAGCGTTAGTATGCTCAGCAAGACATCACTACATAAATACCTTTCCCCACTTTATGCATTGCGGACACGTTTAATTAATGCAAACCAGGCTATACATACAGTAAAACTAATTAATACAGATCATGCTATACATAACCTTACATATCGGGTGCTCTACATACCTTGTTGTCGTTACGGTGTTTCGTTTCTATCTCTCTCACAGTGTTTCAACTGGTATTCAGTATGAGCATACGGTTTGAATGTCTGGCAAGTCATCCTTATATACGTCGATACCTGTAACATGTGGATTCATCCCGACAATTGGTGTTCCTGAGTGACTAATTACTTGCATATCAGCTGTGCAGCTACTCCATTCACCAATTACTCGGCAACAGTGGGGTATAATTGGATTCTCCACTTGGGCGTTGCCTATTTGCCCTACCTTCGGGGAGACGGTCTGTATTGTGTTTTGTTATGTGTAACTGCAACTGCTATGCATGGAGACAAGTATAGTTTGGATTCATGTCCTCCGTGGATTGTGTGTGACAGGTAGAGTATTTGGTTCAACATGTGGGTATACCTGTCATCCCAACGTCTGATAACGGAGTATTGCAAACAAAACCTGTAACATGGCTGTTTGTTCCATTATACAACGCCTGCAGATTTGCATAGCGCCTTTAATTGTGTCTCTCACACGGTATGTTGAGGGTTCTGCAGATGTAATTGACTGACTGGATGTTTGTGTTGCTATTACAGTCTGTATTGCTTTAGTTTCTAGTGTGGGGGATGTCGGTGGGTGTACGTAGCATATACAGGTTTGTGGGCCTTGCATTTCTACATAATCCGTATATATGTGTGTGGGCTCTGTCCCTAATTAGAGAGCTAACAGTTAGTAGACGTATGTTACGGGATTGTACGTTGGGCCGTTGTTAATTGGTTTCTATATCATCTGCAGGTGAGCTTGCTACTTGTATACCTCCGTAATTGCAGCGATATATCAAGGGATATGTGTAAGTGACAGCTATCCCTTCTATTTCTGTCCCAGATATTTGCAGTCATTGTGGTTGTGTTGTTAAAAGAGCCTGTTTGCCATGGGTTGCCACCTTTTCTTATGGTCATTGTTGGACACTTGCGGGACACACAGCGGTGTTTACAGGCCAACATGTAGCCACGGTCAGTACACAGGTTAGCACATACTTTTATCCTCACTACATACCTATTGTTGTGTGACTTTGGCTACTTATATTGCATGTAACATTTACGTTTCTTACATACAGGCATAACCATTAAATACGACTGTTACATTATATATGGGACATATTTATGTCCTACCATCTTGGACATTTGCGCTTTGTACTGTTTCATGTCAGGACACACCTGCCCAGGGTGGGGCTGTCCCTCCTACTGTGGGACAGGTGGTAACCGTATGCCTACGGCTAGCTATACCCACACCTACCGTACTGAACTGCCTCTGACTTGGCACTAACAAACACATGTTGCGGACACACACACACATTACAGTCACACAGAGACGCACACGGCACCCACAACGCACACTTACACAGACTACAGCACTCACAGACACAGTTGAACAAATTACCTACGTGGACCGCAACACCGGCAGCGGTGACTAACTGCCCCTTCATATCATCATACTGTTACTCGCAGATGTACTGTTCCGGTACTGTGTTCCATCGGTCTTTCAGCCTCGTGGTTACGCATGTCGGTATGTTACACATTCCATGGTTGGCGGTATCCTATTTATTTGTACCTCCAAGGTGTTATGTATGTCGTTGAACTATCTATTATATTTGCAGATATCGCTGAATCCATCTATATCACCATATATCCCTCTATTGCCCTTTCTATCTGTATTATATATATGCATATGTGTACATATATATATATATATATATATATATATATATATATATATATATATATATATTTATATATATATATATATATGGGAACGTGACAGGCACACAGCACCACCATATGCTGTAAGGCTCATGTACTGTTCAGGTGTTGGCATTCCGTGTTCCACTGGCTGTTGTGTTTACAATGTTTGAGGGCTGCCTATGTAGGAGTCACACATTGGGCCACCTATACATTACAATTTACAGGTGGTCATGTTTGTGTGCCATTCATTTTACTGTGTGTGCAGGTGGAGAGGTGTCAGTCCGTAGGGGCCTACACTGTCAGAGTATGTGCTATGTGTTCCCTCTTTGCCAAGGCGTAGGCATATTGGGCACACCTCCGTCTGCCTACTGGGGCTGGCACAGTGTGTTCATGGTCTGAATCCCTCTGTGCCTGTAATGGCCTTGGCAGTTGCGGTGGGCTATGAGGGCCTTCACCATTTTGTCCCTGCTGCAGCTGCTTCCGCAGGATCATATTATGTAGCATGGCACATACTATGACAATGTGGGCACACGTGCCTGGAGAGTACTGCAAGGCTCCCCCAGATGTATCCAAGCACCGGAACCGTGATTTCAGCATCCCGAACACATGCTCTATGATGATTCTGGTTTGTGCGTGTGCCTCATTATGGCGTTCTTGCATGGGTGTGTGTGCATTTCTGATGGGAGACATCATCCACGGCTCCAGTGCATAGCCAGCATCCCCCACAAGATGGCCATGTGGGATGTCCCCCCTGACAAATACCTGATACAGCTGTGAGGCATGCCAGGAGTCATGGTAGCTTCCAGGGCTGCCAGCACACACATCCATGATAATGCCCTGGGCATTGCACATGACCTGGCAGTTGATGGAGTGGAATCCCTTGCGGTTTATGTAGCGCCTACCCTGCTCACCGGGTGGTGACTTGATTTGTATGTGCGTGCAGTCTATCAGACCCAGTACCTTCGGGTAGTGTGCCACATGGTGGAAGTGGTGCATATTGCTGGCCAACTCCTCCTGAGTTCTGGGGAAGTATATCTGCTCATTGGCATGTGGTAACATGGCATCCAGGAACTGGTGTAGTACCCTGGATGCTGATGCCTGTGAGATACCCATTATATCTCCAGTTGGCCTTTGAAAGGTACCTGTGGCCAGTATTCACAGGCTTACACATACCTTCGTGTCCACTGGGATGGGTTCCCCTCTGTTGTTTCTGGTTCTCAGGCGTGGCCAGCACAGCTCCACTATTTGCTGTAAGATGTCCCTGTCCACCCTGTAACACTCTACTATCTCCAGTTCATGTAGCCCCTGGTAGGTTACCCTTGGTCTGAACACTCTCCTTCTCCTCCGAGGCCTGCGGTGGTTGTCGGCATCATCCTCCACAACACCGTCAGTCTCTAACACATGCTGATGAATCACAGCTATGGCAGCTCCCAACATGTACATTTTAAAAGTTCCCCGTGTGTTTACACCTATGGTGCGGTGTTTGGGAATACACAGGTGTGTGTTGGGTGCTTTCACACTTTATACTATTGTGCTGTGAACACCGATGATGTCATAGGGTGTGTATGTACGATCGTAGCTACAGGGTATCTTATGTGTTTTACTGCCGGAACTACTATTGTGGTGCCTTTGGTGTTGAATTACATTTGCCTGCCGTGGATTACCTCTTGACCTTCCCTTTACATTTCTGCACGTTGCACCTACCATTTTCTGGCATGCATCCTGCAGCCTACTTTCATTTGTACTTTCCTGGACCTGGCATATCTTGCGTTATGTGTGCTACTGCTGGTCTGCTGTCAGTTTGCTTTGTTCTGCTGTTTCAGGTCTCCTATCTTTGCAATCCAATACCTCCCCTCCTTTCTTTGCATTCCAATGCCTCCCCTATCCTGTTTTGCAGGTTTCTGCAAGCAGACTTGTCAGCTGCCGTCGATTGGCCTTCGTGGGTTGATTGGTGTTGATTGCTCATTAGTACTCCAATTAGCCTACTTCCACATTTCCTTCTTTTCTTCCCCTGACCTTCCTGTTTCTGCTATTGTTTGCAGTGCGTGCGTCCGATTACTGGGTTTCGGGCATGTTTTCATCCTCGTACACATGCGCTTTTGGGCACCATGTGTGCTCTCAGCTAAATGATTCTATACCTTCCTCCCCACCCCTGTCCTGCAGCTTTGCTTAGCAACGGACAGGCCAGATTTGCATTGCCCCAAGTGCTTACTGCTACGGTGGCACACCCCTCTGCTGATGTCATGTATCTCCTCTGAGCCACTCCACGGTGTTATACCGCTGCACCGTATGGTACAACCTTCATCCGGCGGGACATTTGCGATTCAGTATTATCTGCCTCATTTGCATGGCATTGACTACTAATTCATAGTTACCACGCCGGACACTATCGCAGGCCCTTAGCAACCCTTGCACCTTGGTTGTGGTGTTCCATGCCTACCATTGTGTATTATGCTGTAAACCTGATTTCTATTATGTTGCGATTTTATGACATTTTTATATAATTTCTTTATGTTACAGCTTCCGCACACATGCCCTGCAGTTGTGCTGTGCGTTACTGTGGACATGACATTAAATGTTGTTATTTACGTGTTGTGCATCTTTTCTTATGCCATTGGCTGTGTATTTCGCCATTGGCATATGTTAACGTTGTGATACCTTTGTCTGGCCCTCTTCCATAGCTCCGATGTTCTGTTTGGGAAAATGTAAACCGTGTTTTTTGGTTTACATTTCCGTGGGCTTACGCTACGCCTGCACCACTTCATGAATCACTATATGCCTTCATTTGCATGGTGCGACACTGCACATGGGGTGATTAGCATACCTACTCCGGGGGCTGCGCAGGTGTGGCGTATGCCGGTAGTGCACATGGAATTGGATCATACCTGAATTGCCATATTTGGCGTTATACCGCCTACGCTATGCCTGCGCCTGGCACAAGCTTCATGAATCCCGGGGTGAGTCTTTTCTGCGTTTACTCTCATTTGATTTCTATGCTATAAAACGGTTTTGTTATTTGAAATGGTTTGAAAATCATTATTTTAGTGCCTTGCTTTAACTGAATGAAAGTTTGTGCTGTGTACCCTTAACCATTTTCGAAAGGTAGAATAGTACGTCATAAATTATTTGTTATCAGCGTAGTTAACTGCTGTTGCTTTAACTCTTTACTAACCAGATTATATTTGTCAGTATTGTGTTCTGCTGACTTTAAAGCTATCATGCACTTCTGAAAAAGCGTTTGCATTCTGAACTTTTTGAACTCACTTTGACTGTGTCTTAGAAGTTTATTAAATCTTTTTGTCAGTTTACCATGAACCTCATCTCTGTTTTTTATCTGTTTTGTAATATGCAGTGGTTTTATGCCACTTTTGTCTAGCAAGATGTACAGAAGATTTTCTGAATAACTGACGACTGATATTGTAACTCTGAAATTGACATTTTAAATGTGGTGACAAGACATAATACATCTGGTTGTTTACCATTACTTTTATGACACTGCACACAGAAAGGAGTTTCATATGACTTGCACAATAAATGTTTACTGTCATACAAATGATGTTGCTGTTTAAGATAGCAGTCAAACATACATAAAGCATTCACATGAACTTTACCTAATAAAATACTGCATGTGCTACAGCTATGTTTATACCAATCTTTAAATTCTGACTATACATGTGCTGGACTATTATTATTGTCTACTTGAAAGGTAGTCTTACACTTCACAGTTGTTTTGTTTATGGCATCCATGCTGTAGAATGAGAAACAAAAAGAAAATTATCAGTTTCTGTGTGGAAGGTGGCCAAGTCTTCCATCAAGAAAGCATGGAAAGTTCATTGTTGATTCTCTGAAAAGGAGGTCAAACACAGCTGGCAGATTCAGTTGTGTAAATGTGCAGGACCTGTGGAATTTGCAGAGATGCACTGTTCTGCTACTGGATACTGTACTGAAGAAGGAAGCAAATGTTTGCACTGGAAAGGAATGTACTAACTGAATAAAATAAAAAAGAAGCTGTAGTTCTCACAAAAAGAATCCATTCGGTCCATCAACTGTGGCTCACCACTGAAAAATTATATGACTTCCGTTTGTTTCTTGCTGTTGTTTGCATTTACATGCATGCATGCCACAGTTCATTTAACTATTTATTGTGATCAACTAGTCTTATTACTGTATTGTACTGAGTACAATAAATACACAAAGACAAACATTTCAGTTAATACACTTTACTGTCACATTTTCTTTTCAGATCTACAAGCATGCAACACAGATGCTGTCAGCTGTCTATGGCAAATACCCAAAGCTTGTTTATATACAGTCACATTTATACCAAAAGGTCTGATATTTTTTCAAAGTCTGATGTATAACAGTTCTTTCTTTGTATAACAGTTTTCTTTTTTTCCCTTGTCCTTGGTTCTCTGTAGTTTGATGCTCCATGGTGTTCCAACACTATCTGAAACTTGATGATACATCTCTTTACATCATTGATGTCCTTCCAGCTGCCATCTGCGCAGTTATTTTTACTTCTTTGTTTCTCAATAACATACTCATTTACATGGATGCCAAAATCTGATTAAGCTATATATGCTTGCCAGCACACTTATTATTTTTCTTCATTTTATGCTATTTCTAAATTAACCCTTTATATTTCATATCATTCTTGCAACTTTTTATTCAAGCTAATAATCATGCTAGCAACAGTTTGAAAAGACAATGTATACTAAAATTCTTTCACACCTCTATGCTGTACAAGCAGTAAGATGCACAGGGAACACGGCAGTGGCAGTTCACCATTGCCAACACAACTATTCAAATCATAGCTAGCTATCGGCCACCACATGTGACCAGGAAGCCCATCCTGCCTATATGGACCTCAACAACTGTATCCTGATTTGGATCTGTAACCTGAACCTGGGTCACTTAAATGACCTATGCCAGCACACACATGGCCAGAGAGCCATCAACAGTGGAATTACAAACACAGGTTATTACTACAGCATCTCTACAGTGTCATCCTCTGTGGCAAAGCAAATATCATGCAGTCATACTTGCAGTCATCATTTCCCACAATACCCATCTAGCTAGAGTCACACATACATACACCTCCAACGTGGAATACAGCCTCCTGGGAGGTGGTATACACAGCTTCACAGCCCCAAACTCATCTCTAGGGACTTCCACCAATATCCACACATACACACAGCTGCTAGATGTGCATTTGTATATATGCTTGCAGTGAGGTACACCCGACAGGACTACATCATCCTCTGCAAGGATAGGTACACCTGTCTGGTGGACATCTGCAATACATACGTCTCTATAATAGGGATAACATATCGCTGTCCGAGACAAACTAGTGGCAGGCATCCGTTTAAAGCAATGTCTCATTAGTGTGATCAAGCAAATGGGATCATTCCTGGGAACCTGCACTGCAAACCCAGAGCCCACACTGTCGACATCCACTACAGACAATCATCTACCATTCTGCACATATGTCTGCAACATCACAGGAAGCACCTGTATCTGCTCACTTGTAGTGGTCAGGGACACCAGCTATACCAGTGCTGTAGGCATAGCATACTTGATGCCTGACAGAGACAGTATAGGCTTCGCCTCCTGTCCCCCCATCAGTACATCAGGATGTTCACAGTACCTGCCCCTTCTTCTATATGTAGGGAACAGGTCACCGCTGCCATGTGAAAGTCATGGAATGCATCCACCATGGGAGCCTATCACATGACAGGATGCATCCTACATGACCCCAAGCATAACCTTGCAACAACATAAGCCACTGTATTTAAAGGAGGCATGACTACCACCTTTTTCCTACCCCATGTGAAGGACAACCACTGTCACTCCTTTACACTAAGGTAGTGCATCCACTAATCTCTCACATTATACACCCATCAGTCTAACTCAGCTGTACTGCAAGGTCATAGCACAGTTTATAGTGCAGCTCATTAACAAGGACATTGGTGACCTCCACACACTATATCATGCACAGCTAGGCTTTGTCAAGGAAGGAATCATGTCTGTTACACTTGTATGACGTCTTTGACACAGTCACCAAAGCCATGGATGGGGTGATAGTGCACACTGCCTACCTTGACTTGGATACAGTCTTTGACAGTATAACCCACCTGGCTATAATAGATTTATGCTCCCAAGTATGCATCACATGACATGTTACCATAGGGGGTAGCACACTGGCGCACTGACATGACCCAATCAAAACACATAGGGGAATCCAAACCAAGCGGTTGACCCATAACTTGCTGTCTAACCTGTTGTACTGTGTTTGGGCCTCTGTTATGTGTGATGTACACATCTGTGGTGCAGGGCACCACCATTGGCCTATGGCCGACCATGTCTGTAGATGACTGAATGCTGTGTGCTGTCACTGGATTCCCTAGTGATGTGGACATCTGCCTAGGATGGCCTCATGCAGATACATGACTGGTGCCAGAAACATGGCCTCAGGCCGCATAGCAGGATATGCAATGTCAACTCCCCGTTTGGCAGAGGGACATCCCTACATATTATCACAGTGCTAACAGCATCCTAGACACACAATCAGTCATGTGTGATCTGTGCACACAGGTCAATAGCAACATGACATTTGACCAGCATGTTTCTTCTGTTCTATGGTAAACCTTCTACATGGCCCACCTCATACCTACGGGTATGTCATCCAGGGACATGGAGTCCTAACATACCTGTATTCCCCACAGTAAGGCCCATTGTTGTGTAAAATGCCCTGGTCATCATTCACCTCACACAGCACATGGAGCAGCTGGGGACATCACAGGGGTTCCCTTATCAGAGAGTACCAGTGCCTCAAACATCTACTATACACAGATAGGCTATAAGCCCAACCCTCTACCTAGTTTCATACATACTCCTCAGAGGTGACCTCTGTCTGGCATGCAAGGCAATCATGGACACCACTAAGTTTGCACTGCTGTACAAGTGCAACTCAAGCTCCACTCTATTAACACACACACATGCCCTCAACCTGGTGGTGTGTGACATCAGCTGGTCTTCTTGGTGGCTCAGATGTGTGTCCCACACACTCACCCTGCTGTGGAATGATCACCCTGTCCACATCAGGCAGGGTAGCTATTTACACCTTTGCAGGCAGAATGTGGATAACTGGATGATTATGCACATCCCCCTTGGTATACCACCTGTGTCCCTGTTGGACTGGGGCATCAGCTGCTGCCTTGTATAGACATGGGCTAACATCAGGGCTAGGCTTATGGTGGCTCAGGGTACATAGCCTAGTAAGCTCATATGGTTCTAGGTATAGCAGTTATGGCCTGTGTGCTGTGACAGACTGTGTTATGTGTCCACACCCATCACTGTCATCAACTTTGGTGTATCCCCTATGGGCAGCGTTACAGTACCATGTCATACAGCCAACATCCAACAAATACGTGAGTGATACTACAAGTGCATGTAGACATTCCAGCATCATCTGTGCTGTACAGTAACTGAAAGCAGTGCATATGTGGCATAGAGTTTTCTTCTCATAGGTGTCTGACATCTGCAGTACCTAGATGTTTGCAGAATGTGTACATGTGCCTGAGCTATGTGGACCCCATGCCAGACAAATGTGGATGTCTGGAAACCAGTTGGACAATATGTAATGGGTGTCCCCAGAGTGCGAGGAATGTGTGTGTGACATGCCAGACCCCTCAGAACACAGTAATGGTACATTAATATCTGGTACTGTATTCATTCCCTGACATTGTATGGTCAATATGTACACTCTATTGCTGAGGTGAAGCCTGTGTCCTCCCACTATTACTGCCTATAACCTGCTCTCCTGCTGCAGGGGGTTACCAGGTATGCTAGCCATGGCTATCAGGCAATGAGATACAGGTGTAGAGTACACAGTGAGCTAGCCAGACTATGTCAGGTACAGTCGGGGACACCTGGATAATTTTTGTACTAAGCATGTATGACATTCACAGACTGAGAGGGGCTCATGACACTACATGATGCAATATGTCAGCTGTATCCATCAGTAGTTACTGTCACTATTGTACAACAGACAATACAGTAGCATTTCTATGTGGGCTGACCATTGCTGGGGGAATCAAGGGCCAGAGCTGCGATCTACGTCACTGTAGACAGAGCCAAAAGACAAGACTGTAGGTGCTGGACAGCAGACTAACAGCAACATGTCATTCCAAGATACGTTGTTGAGACCTACTGTTGATATTCTTATTTCCCATGACTGCATCCCCCCATCTGTATTACATTACATGGTAACTCTATGTCATACCAGGTATAGGGCTGTACTCCTTTGTGAGCAGAAATCCAATCATATTTTTCCTTGGAAATCACAGTCTGTCTTCATGAATAAAGTCACAGACCTATTTGCCATAGGCAGCAACTTGTCTTTTGTAGGTAATGCTCATGAACAGGTGACTGCTGTGCACCAATCTGTGACTCACACTTGCTAATAGCATGTAGAACAGCTGAGTTGCATTGCCATTAGCCAATGGCATGGGAACACAGTGCTGTTATTAAGACCTTCATGTAGGCCTTGGTCCTTTTCCTGGCCTGTGAGGAGGATATTATCGAGGTGTTGGAGTTATAGCATCATAGAGTGTAGGTAGAAATACTTTTCACTGTTTGGATTGATGCGTTATGTCCACAGTTTTGCATGCTGTGTTTGGCCATTGTTAACAGACTTCCTGATTCTGTGGCAGGTTACTGCTTAACAATGTGTGTTACCTCCTTTTATCTGAATGTACATGC
Source organism: Protopterus annectens (assembly GCF_019279795.1). Taxonomy (NCBI): domain Eukaryota; kingdom Metazoa; phylum Chordata; order Ceratodontiformes; family Protopteridae; genus Protopterus; species Protopterus annectens. Next base: position 108,766,726 of record NC_056748.1, on the reverse strand, counting down.
TGCTGCAGTTGATGCTGGTCTGTGAGTTGTGTATGTTTGTAGGGGAGACTGTGAAACATGCCCCTGTCACCTGAACATCTCCCCCCAACCCTTTACATATGGGTGTTGTGTGGATGCCCTGTTCTAGGTATTTGGGAGGTATGGTAGATCTGTAGCAGGTAGCTGAAAATATTGCTGCATGTGTAGCAGGCTGCAGCTGTTGCATTCTGGTCAGGAGTCATACTGAGAATTGTGAAGACATTGGGGGACAGCACGCTGTATATGTCAGTGAGGGAGCACTTGTGTCACAGTATGGCCAGAGAGTTGGTACCCATAACAGTCCAGGTGAGGCATGTGCCTCTGGTACATATGTTAAGTAGTAGTACCATCCAGTGAGTGGTAAGGGACATTTAGGACACGTATTCATATTTGTGACATGTGTCCCACCCTCCAGGCCTTTGGCATGCTACTGTGGGTGGCAGTGACTGTGGTAGCAGGAAACAGTTCTGCTGGACATTGCAGGGCTCAGTTATTTATATGTTGTTTTGACAAGCATGTAGTTGTCATGCAACAGACTGGACTGTGTGCCTGAACTATAGGTGTCCATATATCAGACATACTAGGAATGTAACAGAGCTACTGAGTTATTATTATGTGAGATGTCATTGCAAGACATATGTACATGCATACAGTGTGTTACACAGGATTGGCATGAACATGTGTGTTTGGATGGCTATGACATGTGACACTGACCTGTCTGTCATGCTTTTGTAAAATCAATCTGCACTGCCTTGCCAGTACTTCAGCACACAGAATGTCTTTGATGACAACCATGCCATAAGTAGGTGACACAACTGTGGACATTCTGCAACAGTCTGTGCAGTTGTCAGCTCTACCTGATATTGTAGGCCTCCCGTCAATCCATCAACATGTCTTTGGCTGTGTATTGGTTCATCGTCTACATCACAGGGCCAACTACGCTGTTATTTATCACATTATAAGTCGTAGTAGTGTCACTGGTAATCAGGATATCTTTGGAAAAACACCTGTAATTCACCAGAGCTGAGTTGGCCTAGAGGTGTATTTCAGTGAATTGTAGTTCAGAGGGTCCTGGGTCCAATACTTGGCGGCAGTGTATTTTTTTCCTAATGTTACATCACTGTACTGCATGATATATTTACAAAAACACAAATAACCCACCAGAGTTGAGTTTGCCTAGTGGTATATTGCAGTGAGTTATAGTTCAGAGGGTCCTGGGTTCAATACTTGGTAAAGAAGTCATTTTTTCCTAATGTTAACATCACTGTACTGCATGATATTTTTACAAAAACACCAGCAGCTCATTACAACTGAGTTGACCTAGTTGGCTAATGCACTATGCTATAGTTCATAGGGTCCTGGGTTGAGACTTGACAGGGGTGATTATTTCATTGATATGCAGAATACTATCAGAATACAACAAGGAGATTAAAGCAGATGTTCATCGTGTTTTACTGTTGCAGTCATTACAATTGGGTTATCCTGCTGGCAGGCTACCCGCAGTCGGCCTGTGTTCCAAAGTCTAGGTCCGGCGTCGGTTGCTGTCGCCTCCTCCCTGACGTCAATTTACCAGGGGTATAAAAGATGCAGCTGACGCCATTTTCTTCAGTCTTTCTTGCTGTGTGGTGCCCGAAGCAAAATCAGTTTGCAAGTGCCAGTCTCCCGACTCCTGAGATTTTCAAATTTGAATTTCAGATCCGAAGTCTTCATTAAAGCTAAGTACCCCGTTGGGGAAACTTTTTTCTTGCTCCAGACTGATGTCAGAAAAAGTTAATAATTGTATTTCTTGTGGGAAGCAAATACCTCATAAGGATTTTCATTCTTACTGTATTCCTTGCCTAGGCCCTGACCACGATGTTGCTAGTTGTCGGTTTTGTGCTAGATTTAACCAATGCACTATTAAGCGTCGGTACGATTTTGCATTTCATTACTTTGGCAGAAGATTCAATTATATAATGCCGTCAGAACAGCCAACTACCGGAGTTTATAAAAAGCGCAAAGAAAAAGAAAAGGACAGGCATCCGAGGTCCAAAACCGACGACGAGGCTTCCGCTAGGCCTATCACCGGTTCGCCGGTTCTCAGTGAGGCACTTTCGCAACCCCTGACGCCTGCTACCTCAGAGCCACAGGCCGCTTCCCACTCCCATGTGGAGCTGACTAGGCCAGTGGAAACTCAAGGTATTGGACACTTGGAAACTATTCCCTCAGATGAGTCCGGAGCCGCTGAGCAGGCATCGGCTTCTGAGGGTGTTTTCAGGCCTACACAGTTATATGTGAAACCAACTTCAGCATCAAAGGCAAATACTAAAGCAGCTCTAAACACAAAGAATCAATTACAGCATTCTCCTGGACAGGCCACCATGCCTAAAAAAACAGATGCTTAAAATGGCCGAAGACCTAATTACTTTGATCAGGGGTTCCCATCCCCCTCCTGATAAGAGGCCTAGGTAAGAGATAGAATATGAATCTTCAGATCAGGTTTTCAGTTCTTCTGATTCCTCTACTGAACAGGAATATTCTCTTCCTCCCTATGAGGATTCTGATGCTGAAGAATCTAATCCTTCAGCCTCTCCTCCTGAGGATTATTCTTTTGGGGAGACCCTGCATACTATGAGAGAGCATTTCCACTGGGAGAGCCAAGATTACTCAGAATCCAAGAAAAGGCTCAGAGACTTCCTTTTATTACCTCAGCACAGGCCCCTTGCTATCCCTCCTGTTTTAGACATTGTAGATGATGTATTTTCAGAGTCCGGCCTGTCTCCTGACTCTTTACCACCAGCTCCTGTTAAGCCAGACAGATACTATAGGGTTCCTGATTCACATAAATTTCTTTATAAAAACCCTGCTGCTGACCCAGAAACTATCTCTCAGGGTCCCAAAGGGGTCAAGGCTTCCACTGCAAAAAACCCTATCCCCTCTGATAGGGATTCAAGGGCCCTGGACAGATGGGGGAAAAAGATTTATACTTCTGCTACCTTGGCTGTAAGAGCTTTAAATTGCCTGTTTCATATGCTTAAATATCAGCAATATCTTATGTCACTGCTTAAACAAAAAAGTTGACTAATTCAGAATGTGCAGAAAACATAGAAATGTAGGATTTATTGCATGCAGCTGAACAAGTGGGAAAGCATACTTTGCAATGTTGTTTTGATTCTCTAGAGGCCTCCTGCAGGGCCGCTGTTACAGGTTCTGTCATTAGGAGGCATGCATGGTTAAAAGTACAGAATCTGTCTGATCATGTTAAAGCAAAACTATTAGATGCTCCATTACAGCATGATACCTTGTTTGGTGTTAAAGCAGAAGAGGTGTTGAAGAAAATGGAGGACAAAGCTAAGTCTATGCAAACAGTCAAGGATTTCTTGCAGGTACAGCCTCCCAGATTTAGCAGGAACTGGCCTACAAAGAATTGGTCCTTTCCAGTTTCAGACAGGCCACAAAGAGGCAGATACACACGCCTCAGAGGCAGATCATAACCCCAAGGCTCATACAGGCCTAAACAATGGGGTGCTTCTACCTCCAAAAGCGGAGAGGAAAAATCACAGCATACAGGAAACAGTCTCAATGACTTTCTCCTGCCAGCACCAAGCACTTATCTTCTGGCAGCCCCTTTGGGGGGAAAACTAGCACTTTTTTCACAAAATTGGCATATGATAACCCAGGACAAATGTGTCTTAAATATCATATTACAAGGCTACAGGTTCCACTTTCACACCCTGCCAAGGCCAAACAGTATGCCAGACCTGCCACGCAATCAATGGGCAGAGGCACAAAAACAAGTTTCATCCCTCATGGACATGAGAGCCATTCAGCTAGTACCACAGCAAGAGCAGGGACTAGGATTCTACTCAAGGCTATTCTTGGTGCCCAGAAAGGACAAGGCCTGGAGACCAATATTGGACCTGTCAATCCTAAACACATTCCTGGATATTCCAAAATTCAAAATGTTAACTCTGCAGCAGCTTCTGCCCATGCTGGGCAAGAAGGCTTGGCTTGTGACTTTAGATCTAAAAGAGGCATACCTGCATGTCCCAATCAGACAATCATGCAGAAGATACCTCAGATTTATAGCTGGCTCAATGCACTACCAATTCTCTACACTGCCCTTTGGTTTATCTACTGCATCCAGGGTCTTCACAAAATGCTTGGCACCAGTAATTGCATTTTGCAGACAAAGAGGAATACAAATATATCCTTACTTGGACGACTGCCTTATTCAAGCAGAGAACAAGGACATTCTACTACAGCATCTGGTGTTTGTAAAAAGATTACTAACAGGTCTAGGGTACACAGTAAACGAAAAGAAATCAAAACTCGTACCCTCTCAAGAGATAATATTCCTGGGTGCAAGCTTAAATACAACTGCCCACATGGCTTATCTCATGCCAGACAAACACAGACAACTGACTACATATTTCAAAATGTTGGCAACAAAGTCACAGTTATCTGCAAGAAAAATTCTGTAGGCCTTGGGTTTCATGGCATCCTGCATTCTGCTAATTACATATGCAAGACTGCATACGAGGAAACTTCAATGGTATCTAAAAAGTGTTTGGACTCAACATTGCCACAGCCTGGAAACAATAATAGCCCTCATTCCCTGCCTGCAGCATGAGTTTTGATGGTGGGCAAAAGCCTGTCACCACAACACAGGACAGCCATTCACCTTACCCACAGCCAGGCAGACATTGACAACAGATGCATTAGATTATGCCTGGGGGGCCCATATGACAGGAAGATGTATTCAGGGCACATGGTCCGCAAGTCAAATGCATCTCCATATCAATCAAAAAGAGATGCTAGCTGTTCAGAATGCCTTGACAGCCTTCAAGGATCTACTTCATCCAGGACAACTATTGATAAAGATGGACAATACTACAGTCATGTGGTACATAAACAAGCAGGGAGGTACACATTTCTAACCCTCTGCAGGCTAGCCATGAACCTGTGGGACACAGCATTGACTTACCAAGTACATTTGCAAGCACAATTCCTGCCAGGAAGGACAAATACTCTGGCAGACGACCTAAGCAGAAACCTAATGGATCCCCACGAGTGGAAATTGGATCCACAAGTCTTCAGCATGATAACAAGGACCTGGGGATGCCCGGACATAGACCTATTTGCCTCTCTTCACAACTACCAACTACAGAGATTCTGCACAAGGACTTATCACAAGCAAGCATGGAAAGTGGATGCTCTATCTTTTAGCTGGAAAAATCTAACAGTATATGCCTTTCCTCCTCTGCCTCTCCTCCCCAAGGTACTCCTCAAGGTCAGACAAGAGAAACCAAAAATGATACTGATTGCCCCAGACTGGCCCCGCCAGCACTAGTACCCAATCCTAAAGAGCTTGTCTCAATTCCCAGCTTGGGCATTACCTCAGATTCCTCACTTATTGATCCAACAAGACAGTCAGATACTGCACAGCCAACTCAGGACCTTAAACCTGGCAGCATGGTGAATGATATAGCCATTCAAGACACACCTCTCTCTTAAGCAGTGATGGATGTTATTTTGGAGGCCAGGAGGCCTAGCACCAGAAAATCTTATGCAGAAAAATGGAAGAGATTCTGTGCTTGGAACCAGGTACAAGGTATTAACACGAATGTACCAAATATTCCTCAGATTTTACAATACTTAACTGAGATGCTTAATAAAGGCCTTTCCTTTTCATCAATTAAAATTCATGCCTCTGCCATTTCAGCTCATTACAATACAGAACCACCTAATTTTTTCTAGGGCAGTACCTCAGAGGGGCCAAAAGCATAAGACCTCCAAGGAGAGCACCAATACCTGCATGGGACCTCAACTATGTCTTGGAAAAACTCACACTGCCTCCATTTGAGCCAGCCTCTGCAGCTGATATAAAATTCACTTCCTGGAAAACAGCTCTGCTCCTAGCAATAACGTCCACTAGATGAGTCTCAGAGTTACAGGCACTCATGGCTGTGGAACCTTTTATCATTTTCCATCCTGACAGGGTTTCTCTGAGGACAAACCCTACATTTATGCATAAGGTAGTGTCCAGTGTGGCCCTTAACCAAACAATTCATTTGCCTACCTTTTATCCAAACCCACAGAATAAGGGTGAGAGAATTCTGCATTCTTTGGACATTCACAGGCAGCTACGCTTCTACTTGGACAGAACCAAAGCTTTCAAAAAGGCTGAACAACGTCTACTGGCATATGCTACAGGATCACAAGGAAAGCCTATCTCAAAGCAGACTATTTCAAAGTGGATAGGCCACTGCATTTGTTTCTGCTATTCACAGCATGGCAAATCAGTGCCTAAAGGCATTAGGCCACATTCAACCAGAGCAGCAGCTACTTCAGCAGCCTTCCTCAGCGGAGTACCAACCAAAGACATCTTAGAGGCTGCAACTTGGAGTTCAGCGCATACTTTTACAAAGCACTATCACTTACCTCTCTACTCTAAATCCAGGGCAGGCTTTGCCACTGCAGTTCTGCAGGGCCTGATAGCCTCTCCTAATCCTATTTAGCACCAGCCTCCCAGTCTTAGCTTTGGGATTCAACCCAATTGTAATTACTGCAACAGTGAAACATGATGAACATAGTACAGTTGTGTACCTACCATAAATATAGATGTTTGAGTGTATTCATTGTTCCAGTCCAGGTTACCATCCCACCATCCCCCTTTTTCTTTGTTGGGACTTATCTGTACTTCTCTATTCTATACAACCTATGTGGTGTATTTGCTTGTAGATGAAGGAAAAGTTGTTTTTTGTGCATGCATGCTTATTGGTATAATTTAGCCTACCGTTTTAGGTGCACCTGACATCTGGGGCAAGAAAAACTGAAGAAAATGGCATCAGCTGCATCTTTTATACCCCTGGTGCACTGACGTCAGGGAGGAGGTGACAGCAACTGATGCCGGACCTAGACTTTGGAACTCAGGCCGACTGCAGGTAGCCTGCCAGCAGGATAACCTAATTGTAATGACTGCAACAGTGAATACACTCAAACATCTACATTTATGGTAGGTACACAACTGTACTTTTTGTGCAGGTTTGCATTTAAACCCACACTATTTCCAAGAAAAGAAAAAAGGAGTGACAGGAAAGTGGTGAAATGGGGGAAAGCAGGGGAAAAGCAAAATGAAAGATAGCTAGGGGTGTGCAGGACGGGTGTAGGAAAGGACCATAGCTCTACATTTCTTGTACAGTAACAGCTGTGCATGATGTGGACGATTTGGAATGTGGAGCCTGACATCCCACATGGAGGGGTGTGGGTGATATAACGTTGTTGATTAATTGATGGGATGATTGATTCATGGCAGTGTACATGGGGGTGAGCTGGAGAAATGGAGAGCTATGTATGTGACAGTTTTTTTGGGGACAGATGCCCATTTTTTTTTAAGATGAGAGTGGGATGTTAATGAAGGGTTGTAAGTATGTTTGGAGAGGTAAGTTGGGTAGGAGAGGTGCTTTTTCAGACAGACAAGACAGACAAGAGAGTGGAGAAGAGCAGTGTATAACACATGAGGAGGGTAAACACATTGGACAGGGAGAGTGGTTGGGAATCGGAGGACCAAGTGCTCACAGATGACAACAGTGGGATTGAGATCCCCACCCATGGGCAGTTACCATGGTCCCTTTATAGCAGCAAAGGTGGCTGTGCTGGGGGCTGGGCACTGGGGCCAGCCTGCGCCTTGAGGTGCACCAGTCTGTCCTTGAGCTGGCACAGACTATCATCCAAATCAAGTTGGATGACCCTGAGCACCATACCTGAAACCTGAGTCAGAGTGACAATCTCCTCTCCACACCCGCACCTGGGGGGTGATGGGCCCCATCCCCTGAGGCAGTTCCACCCATGGGTGGTGCAGGACCAGCAGAAGGGGCAGCTCCAGGTTGGGTCGCAGTCATGCTGGGATCCAGTGCCATGGCCAGATGAGGTGGTATAGGTGGATCCACTGGAACCAGCCTACCCAGCTCTGCTATGGTGTTGAGGTTTGTCTGGGTGTATAGGTTAGTCATGAACAGAACATTTAAACATTAGTTGTAATAGCATGCATGTGTGTTCCAATTATCCCTGAACAATAAAATTGCATAGCATACAGAACACAGGCAGTATTGTAACAGCATGCCAGTAACAGTTACAGCAAAAGGCCAACAACAGTGAAATTTCAACAAGGTATGTTAATATGCAACCACTGTAATATATAACCAATAATACAGCACAAGGCCCAACATTAGTTTTTGAGAACAATATATGTGGAAATGAAACCATACCCATAGTACAAGAACAAATATTTGTGATGCAGATAAGGGGTTGGGGGAGAGAAAGACATTCCATTACCAACTGTATGGGCTATATTTTTACAACAGTACTACTCAATACTCTACAGGTCTGCCCTTACTTTACATCTACATGTGGCTTATAGCTGTCAACATGGGATGGTACGGGCCACGCTGTAAGAACTACAGGTACATAACTACAGGGGACTATTACATGTCAGGGGAACATATATGACTAACGAGGTTTAGCCTGCACTGATGTTGTGTGAGTGTGGTACTGGCATACTTCAGCTGGATTTATATCTGTGTCCAATGTTATTGGCAACAGTGATCACCAGCAGTGACTGTGTGAAACTTGAGAGACATGTATCATGCACAGTGCATGGACTATATACCGATCCCGCTGTCATTCATAGGCATGGGGTTAGACTCTCAGCAAACATTTACAGATGAACCAGGCATACAACTGTACCAACAGTAGAACATTTCAGTTGTCTTATTCAGTTGGAATAGTAGTGTACTTCATGACGTTTTATTTAATTGAGCCTTATCACCTGGATGAGCAATGCTGTTTACAAACTAGTACATCTGGACACATACATTAGTATACCCTTCAAACAGCTACTACAGACATTTCTTTATATGTAAGTCCTGTGTGGAGAATATCTGTTGACAATGCATGACTGTTTATATAAATAGTCAGTACTACTTGTCTCTTACTATAAATAAATCTTACTACTGACCCCTGGATTCAAACCCTGGTCTCTGTGTTGAAAAAATAACAAGATATGTATTGCTTATAGTTACTGGGCCACTGCTGGGTGTTTTTGACTGATATGTGCCTGCAGCTCAACTGCTGACAAAGTCTGACCTTTTAATATCGGTAGAGTGTCCCAGAAGACTGCAGTGACAGTTGAACATAGATGCATGAGATTCAGGCATGATGCAGATAGTAGGTGAAGTGTGTATTAATACTTGGAATGCAGGTGTACATAATTAACCCCTAGTGGATGGGAATATTTGTGATTTGCACAGACCATATCAGGGCGCTGGGGTGCCTACCTGACCCATATACATTTGTAGATGGTATATTTGCAGTCTACAGCTACTACTATTTTTTACTTGCCTGCATCAGCATACCTACATTCAGGAATGTGTATAGCTGAAATGCAAAGGTTAATACAAGAAAATCCTCAAGGAAACACAGTATAATACCTTACCCATTACTATTCAAGGTTCACATGTTAGTGCAGAATATATATCAAATTGCATTCTGTCTTGTAGTACAGCTCCACATCTACACTTTAGCATAACAGTTCTTTAGCGGCCAAACTTCAGTAAGTTCATGGTCTTATACCCATATTTGCTTTGTAGCACCTGTAAAATTGGATTTTTTCAAAGAAAGACCAGAATACACACAACAATTGGCAGAGCAAAGCTTTATTGACAGTGACATGACACAGTCATTGCTATACACTGGACAAACTTTATTGTTCTCCAGTTTAAATAATGCATGCATTGAAGGTGTGCTGTTATTACAGAACCTATTCAATACTAACTTTATTTCCTTCACAATTCTGACTGTAGTTTTACTGTATTTCCTATCAATCATGAATGACTATTTATTCCCTTCACATTTAGAATGCCAGTGTACTTTATTACCAGATAATTAGTATTAATACCATATACAAATGTCATTCTTACACATTAATAATGTTGTTGCAGTACACTCAGGACAGGATATACCTACTGGCAGTTACTACTGTACTCTTTGTTATTTATATGACTATATATTGCATGATACAGCTGTACTCACCACACTCTCTGTGCATCTTTGCTAGGTGTCCTGTGTAGGCCTCCAAGTTGTGAGCCCTCTCCTGTGCAGCTGTGGGAAGGGAAATACCATTATGTGTACCTGTCTATCAGATATTCATGCTAGAATTTGGTAAAGCAATGCTTCCTATACTTACAAACTTCTGGAACATTGTGGTCCCGAGTCTCTTGGAGCCACTGGGTCAAGAAAACCCCCTTCCTCCACTTCAGGTCATCATAATGATGACACACTTGCTCACCAGTGTGGGGGATTCCAGTAGCATTGGTGAGGTCAAATGTCAGATGGTGCCAGGCCTCAAAGTTGTATTCAGAACCCTGGTACTGGCCCTGCAGCAGTCTGTTGCCATGGTCTTTGACAAGGAGCCTGACCATGACCCTGGACTCCAACATGCATCAGCACTTTACCCGAAACTGTGCTCCCTCTCTGACTGCAGCCATAGCTCCTGCAGTGATTAAACTCCAACAGGTTCTGGCTGTATTCCCATCTGTACAGCTTAAATAAGGCTATTTTTCTACCCTTTGTTACCACTGGACCATTTTTAAAAATACTAAGCTGCACTTAGCAGTGCACAAACCCACTAAGATTATTTGAGCAGTGCTTAAAGTGGTAAATGCTTCACAATGCTTAGCTGTGCACAAACCCACTTAGTTGAGCTGATGACTGCTTAAACTGGGAATGATAAGCACTGCCCAAACCAGCTAAGCAGAGCTGCGCATTGCTAAGTACTGCTAAGCATTGCTTGGTTTTGCTTAGCAGTGCTTAGCTACTGGCAAACAAGAGTTTTTTTGAAAAAAAAAACACTTAGTGAAAATATTTGTTAATTAATCATAATTTATTATTATGTGTATCTATTTTACTTTATATCCCTTAAACATAAGCATTTCAGTACATTATCTGGTAGTGCAACATTAATGTAATAGACACTTGTGTGTAACTGGTGCTTTTATACTCAGTTCTCCACTGAAAAAAGCCTTCTGGTCAAGCTGGACTAACCCAGTTAACAAATTCCAATATATACATAAAAAAACATTTACAAGATTTCCCCTATCGCATATATAAAGCTGAATGGCCAGTACTGAAACTGTGCATCTACTGCACATGAGGCCATCACTCTTAACTATTTAGCTACCGAGAATATGATGATCAGAGATATATTGTTTTATATAGCTCTCAGTTATGTTTAGGCACTGCTGAGCACCATGCCACACCATGCAAACCTGCTCAGCTATGGTTAAACTTGACCTTTTCAATTATAAATTAAAAGCACCTGGTTTCTATTTTTAGATGTCTCGAACGTGTTTATTGCTAAGCACTTCCCCGTGCAAACACAAAAATAATAAATAAGTAAAAATAAATAAATACATAAATAATAGGGACACTACTTTTAACATTTAATTTCACTGCAATACAGCACTCCGACAGTACAGGGGGGTGTTATGGACACTGTAACACACCCCCTACAAATATATTTTTTTACAACTGGCTGAGGACACATTTATTTTAATATTCTAGTGCTGTATGGCACTTTGATAGTGGCGGAGGTGTGTTATGGACACTGTAACACATTTGCTACATATAACTTTTAAAACTGGCTGGGAAAACTTCACTTTAATATTTTAGTCCCATACAGCAGGGGGTGTGTTACACATTTCCAAGCACTGTAACACACCCACTACACTGATTCAGTTCACAGCTCTCCCTTAGTAGCATGCCTTCATTAATATGCAAGGTGTGCTGCCAAGGGGGAGCTGCAGACATGGCCATGGTACACTCCGTGTAGGGCTTGCACTATTCTTACATGGAGTTTATTACATCCGGGTGTATGTTTTTCTGTTTGTAACCTTATAAAAGCTTCCTCTATTTATTTAACATAAGAACAATTAAAATACCTAAAATAACATTTAGCTTAAAAAAATAAAATACTACTTACAACATTCTGGCAGTTAAAAACAACATTTCTTTAAAAAATGTTAAAACAGTCTGTTTTGATTGTATTTCTTACTATTCTGTGCACTGTTTACTTTCCAGACATTGTAGATTGTGCCACACTTCCTTTTGAACATACAAGCATGTTCCAGTAAAGATGAAGTGTCTAGGCTCATGTTTTGCATAAAAAACATCCTAGAAGAACTGCTAAGTATTCTAAGAGAGGAAAACAAACTAAAATGAAAGCTTTTAGTTCAAATAGCTCGCAGATGCATTTAAAAAGCCATGATTTATTAAAAAGCTGTTTTTTATAAGTCAAATTGCTAGGTAAAGCAAATAAAAGTATGGTGTATTTTTTAAGCATTAAATTATACATATTTATAGAGAATACAACATTAAATTGCAGCTTTTGACCTTTTCAATATTCAACAATCATATGCATGACTATATTAACCAGGATTTTGTAACATAAAACAGTTAGTATCTAGGCTGGTATATTGTTGAACTTGTTTATATATGCAATTATATGACTGAACATTTTTAAAAGAAACTAGTGTAACTGAACCACTTTAGTAATAACTCATAAAGATTAAGATAAAAACATTTAGTTGCAATATGCTATTACTGTAACTGTTATTCAATACTGTGACGGTATAAGACTGTTCTTCGATTATATATATATATATATATATATATATATATATATATATATATATATATATACATATATAGGTCCCCTTCAGAAACCTGAATGCTCACTTAACTGACTTCCAAAATGCTGAGATGACAAGGCTGATGACCGCACAATACAGATGTCCCGGAACACAAACCTTCCACTCCAGGTAAATAACTTCTTAGCCATCCTGTTGAACTTTGCCCCTTACCCCTGCAGCAGTGTGATCTCAGAGTTAGTATATTTAGTTAGGAGGGTGTGGGGGGCAAAGCTCCCCACATGGGGGGGGGGTTTGCTTTCCTTTGGTTTTACTTTTTTGTCAGGATGGGCAAGCAATTATTTACCTGGAGTGGAAAGTCTGTGTTCTGAGATGTCTGTGTTGTGCAGTTGTCTGCCTTTTAATCTCAGCTTTTTGGAAGTCAGGTACGTGAGCGTTAGAGTTTCTGAAGTAGACCTATATATATATATATATATATATATATATATATATATATATATATATGTATATACACACACACACACACACGCACACACACATATATATATATATATATATATATATATATATATATATATATATATA
>NC_056748.1:108555937-108748437 GCF_019279795.1 Protopterus annectens | reverse complement strand
GACTTGCACCCACATCAACATCTAGGTACCACAAGGTGAAGAGGGCAGAGTCCATGTCAACCGAAAGGGCTATCATTCCATCAACTTCCAGGTTGTGTGCAATGCCAGGTCATTATCATGAATGTGTGCGCTGGCAGCCCTGGTAGTTATCAAGACTCCCACATTTGGCATGCCTCACAGCTGTACCAGACATGTACCAGGGAAGACATCCTATATGGTCATCTGGTTGGGGATGCTGGCTAAGCACTAGAGCCACCAGAAATGCACACACCCATTGAAGAATGTCATAATGAGGCACATGCACAAACCAGGAAAATTGTAGATTGTGTGTTTGGGATGCTCAAGTCACGGTTCCACTGCCTCAACATATCTGGTGGAGCCCTGCAGTACTCTCCAGTCACATGTGCGTACATGTTCATAGCATGAGCCATGCTATACAATATGATCCTGTGGAAACAGCTGTCTCAATCACATCACAGGGAAGGGCCACACAGCCTCCCAGCATTGCCAAGGTCCCAACAGGCATAGGAGTACTTGGAGGAGGAACCTCCTGAGCCTGCTCCTGTAGGCAGACAGAAGCATGCCCAGTATGCCCAGGCCTTAGCAAGCAGGCAGGCAATGGATAACACACACACTGACACTGTAGGGACCGAGGGACTGACACGTCTCTCTGACTCGCACACACAGTAAAATGGATACCACACACACACACATATATATATATATATATATATATATATATATATATATATATATAGCCTACCTGTACCTTACCATGTATAGGCTGTGTACTGCATGCATCTGACAGAGCCAGTCCTCAAGCACTGTCCTCACAACTGCCATAGGCACAAGGTAAGTCTGCCTTCTTAACAATAAGTGAATGGAGTAGTACGTTGTGGTAGCATAGCTATGATATTGCTGCATGCATGCAAGGGAATGGAGTGGCCTACCGGGATAGCAGCAGACGACTGACAGCTATGTGGGACAACAGGAAATATCCACCCAATACTGGCTTCCCCAGAGTAGACAGTAGTTCCCTAGGTGACAAATCTCACTGCAGTGTATGTGGGAGGCTAGCTAACTGGGGGGGGGGGGTCACAGGTCACATGCATGGATATCAATGTGGGGGTCCCATACTCACCAGTCAGCCTCACCCAGCAAGTCAGCCATAGAAAACCATAAAGGAATGTCTGGCAAAGGCCCACAAATGGGCACAATGATGAAATAATCTTACAGACTTACACAGTTGCATTAAGGTTCTGAAGGGTAAGAAGTCTGAAACTCAAATGTCTGTCATTACAATCTAACCTGTGGTCTTTAGTGATATGCCTGCATTCTCTAAGGCAGGCAAAATACTATGCTAAATGGAACCAAAATGTAAAGCCAACATCAGCAGAGTCTGTGCAAATGTGCACAGTTGACAGGTGTGCCCCCCACATACCTATGTTTCCATAGAAATGCAGTAACATTAATTTTTGTAGGGTATTAGCAGCAGAGCATACATTCCCAGGGCTGTCCCAATCAACTTGATAACTTGCTGCATGTCCACAATACGCAGGGGTCAATGAGCTATGTATATGTATGGTTAATACTGTCAGTATGTGGCCTGCATGTCTTAGTGGCCTAGGTAAAGTAGTGTGGTTGACAGAATTCATGTTCCAAGAACTGCATTGCCAACTATTTTGCATGTCAGCTGCACCTATGGTAGGAGTTGTACACACTGTCCAGATGTCAATATATGTTACTGCAGGAAAGCTGGACAAGTCAGGGCAGGGGGCCACACATACGGACAGTACACAGCTCAGGTAACCTACACAGTGTGTAGCATACCTCACAACTGTACAGATTTTTGCAGACTGTCCAGAAGTTTGCATCATATTTATGGGTTGTTTATCATGAAATTGTGTTTTTTCTGGCAAATCACTGGCAAATTACGCAAGACTAAAGTCAGAAAATAATGACAGATTGTAGTTTCAGACTTCATACCCTTTAGGAAAATGCATGCTAATGCAAAACCTGTTATTGTATCACCTTTCTATGTTTGAAAAGCCTATAGTTAACAATGGTCCCCATATTTAGGTCTTTGTCCCCAAATTACAAGTCCAGATGTCTGGCTCTAAAATGTTGGGAGGTATGGTGCCTAGTAGGACAGCAGGTACCTGAAGGTCAGTGTACTGCTAGGTATAAAAGGCTGCCACCTTACTGTGTCATTACTGACAACATGTCACCGGTCAACACCCATACCACTGGAATGACAGGTTGTCAAAGAAGGGGCACAAATATGCCTTATATATCTGTTCTGCTTGACCTAATATTGCAATCACATGCCAACTATTTGCAAAACAAGATAGGGTCATGTCAAAACATCAATGGTAGACAGTGGAGAAGCAGATGTCATACCCATAAGAGAAAGCAAGCAAATACCAAATTGGTCTCCCAACTGTCTATGTTTGGCAGAACAGCATTAACATCCTGCCCCCATGTGTGGGCCTTTGTCAGACTGTCATATATGGGCCTGTCCAGATGTCAGTCTGTGATGGTTTGACAGCTAGGCCAACATGTAGCCTCATAATAACATATAGTGACACAAACTGTCTGAGGACCACAGCATATGTAGTGGTGCAATGATGGACAACCTGCTAAATAGGTACACTCACAGGTGTGAAGCCCATAACCTTGTGTGTGATGTTACAGTATTTACCCTGCTCACACCAGAATTACATATAAATAGCAGTCACTGTGGGCAAAGCCTGTGACTGGACTACAGAAGGACAGAGAGACACACATAAGGGGAAGGGGAACCACTGGCCAGACAAATGGAGCATGTGCACACCAGAACAAATTGTGCAGTAACATTGGTGCCATGCATTGTATGGAATCAGTAAACATCATCAGCAAACACACAACCCACACCCATGTAAGTGGAGGTCCACAACAAAACAAAAACCCAAACAAAGGGCACCTCAGAGGCAAAAACACATGAGAGCTCCACAAACCTACACACCACAGACCATGCATAGTCTACAAACCAGGGTCTTGCAAACACTGAGGTCTTAGCATCCACCTAACATATTACTCATAGAAGACTCCACTGGGAGACAAACAGATGTGCATCTCATTAGGCAGGCTAAGAAGAAAGTCACAGTCACTTGTTTGTCAGGTGCCATAATCTGCCATATCACACATGCACTCAAGTCACCTCACAACAGGTACAGGTATCACTCCAGCCTGGTCCATGGCAGTGTGAACAATGTCAGATGTGTATATATATAAATATATATATATATATATATATATATATATATATATATATATATATATATATATATATATATATATATATATATATATATATATATATATATATATATATATATATATACATAGAGAGAGATGCATGGAATCAGGAATTCCAGACAGGACAACATCACCGTCCACAAGGGAGAGTAAACCTGTCCACAAACATCGTCAATAAAGGAACTATATAACACAAGGATAACATTGCTGACCAGGACCAAGAAGGAGCAGGTGCATAACTGGAAGTAGTAGCCTGAGCAAACAAATAAGAGCACCAGTGAAATCCACTAAAGGCAAATCCGAGTCCAAATTGGCCACATCTAAGACAGACAATCATTAGGCCTTTCTCACATATGTCTGCATTCCCAGAGGAAGTTCCCAGATCTGTGCAGAACTGGTGGTCAAGGATACCACATGCGCAAATGCTGTAGATATAGCCAATCCACTGGCTGACAGATTCAGTGGAAATGTCTCCCCTCTGCCCCCCATCAGGGAAGCAGGACATGCCGAGTACCAGAACACCTAACCCTTATCACTAGGGAACAGGGCATCACTGCCCTCTCAAAGTCAAGAACGCAGCCTCCATGGGACCTGAATACATCCCAGGTTGCAACCTACATGAACCCAGGCATGAACTGGCAACATCATTATGCACCATGCACACCCAAGCCCTGAGTACTGTCTTTGTCGCAGCTGAGTCGCGGACACCGCTGTCATCCCTTCACACCAAGGTGGAGTGTTCACAGATCCAGGAAATGAAAGACCCATCAGCCTAACTAGCCTGGTCCACAAGACCATGCAATGGATTATCATGGATCTCAATAACAAGGACATTGGCAAAATCCAAATACATTACCCTACACAGTCTGCCATTCTCAGGGGAGGTATGTAAGTGAACTCTGGATGACTTCCCTGAGGCAGCCAACAAAGGCAAGGATGGGGGAAAGATGGTGCACACCAGCCACCTTGATCTGCCCAAAGCCTTACATACTATTCCCCACTTGGCCCTAGTACATGAAGTCTGTCATGTAGGTAGCAATCCATTTGTTACCAGATGGGTAGCAGACTGGTTCATTGATAAAACCCACATAATCATAACAGTGGTAGCCAACTGAAACAGTACACCCGTACTGAGTGGCATACTCCAGGTATCAGTCTGGAGGCTTGTGGTATATGGGATATACATCACTGAGGTGCAGGCCAAAAATGCTGTCCTATGGCTGACCAAGTAGGCTGATGATTGCAAGCTGGGAACAGTCATCAATACCCAAAGTGATGTGGGCGTCCTCCTCCCACATAACACAAATACTTGCGAGAGATGCAGCTATTTAGCCAGACTGGAGGCTGAGCTCTCCCAACTCAAGACTGGCAAGACCAGACAGGAGGAGAAGGCAACCACACCACACCACAAAACAGTCTCACATAAAGCTATCACAACAACAAATCAAAACACATAACACACACAGACATACTCGGCTCTGAGCAAAAAAAACCCTAAACAGCAGAGCCTCTCTCTCAGGACACACAGAACCCAACCCTCATACCACACCTGACACAACACAATAAACAAAAAAAACACAAAATCAGTGTGCCACCACATACCCAGCCCTTAACAACAAATACAACGCTACTTGTCCATAGTGACTCCATAGTCAGACACACCAGGGCTGACACCAGGTGAGGCTGAACAAGGAGAACAGGTCACCATCAGGCGCTAGAATCCATAACAGAATCCACAGGTACAACCTGAGACGTGCCTCCCTGGACTACACAAAAAGAGACATAGAAGAGCTCTCTTTGTAGCCTAGGCAAATATGACCCTGACCCTAAGCAGCATCTGTTCCTTCACCAGAATGATGCCACAACATAGAGACAAGATGATCAGCTTTAACAATTGGCTTAATTTCTGAGGTGTTATTTCAAAGGGATCCAGTGTCGTCTGCCCTGGATGACCATGACAACACAAGCCATGCTTCGGGAGGGGCTGACACACCTGTCTTGTTTGATATTCAGGATGGCTCTAAGGCTGCCACCACCCCCATAGCCTTTTTAGGGGGCTTTCTCAAATAGACCACCCACAAAAAAGAAAAAAAAAAAACAAAAATGTAATGCTGCGATGTCTGTGCTGTGACTGAAACCTGTTTCAAGGCTCAGCAAGAGCCACCCATCTCATCAGGTTTTACCTCATATCGCCGTTCGCCCCAAAAAAACCACCACACCAAAGGAAAAGGAGGGGTATCCATCATCATTCCACATACCCACACACACCTCCAGGCAGCATACGAAACCATCCAGGTACACCATCCATAGGCAAACTGCTCTAGCAAAACTAGCATAGAATTTGTAGCATCAAACTCCACCCTCTCAAAAACAGCCTTCCTGAACACACACTTCCTGAAAGTTTCTCCAAACAAAATTATATTGGGTGACCATTACTTTACCAAATATAGACTAGAGAACATATACATTAAGACATTACTCTAGCCCTCCAAAATGTCTAGCTCAAATAAATTTAAAATCATCACTGGTTCAAATGCTACAACCCAAGAGACCATAAATATGAGGACATCACATCATCACATACAATCAAACAAACAAACACAACGGTATATCCCTCATTGGCAGATCGGATCACATTGGAATCTCACTCTCATAAACTAATCTCCCCACCCCAAACAAAAGACCACCCAACCAAAAAAAACAAGACACAGAAACACTTTCTGGTGGTATCCTTTAAGGCCCCAGCAAGCCCCAAAGCCCTAAAACCACACCCAAGCCCTGTGAAAAACACAGCCAAGCTGTGGAAGCAATGCCAGGACTGCTCATCATCAGGAATCCCTACTAAAACAAACATAACACAAAAAAAGCAAACTCTTTCCACCAAGGGCAAACGCATAAACAAACTTTACAATAAGATAAGAAAACTTTACAATGAACAAGCAAAATAAAATCCATAAAAGATGAATCGTAAAAATCATAAAGAAGTAAAAACATCATTAGTAAATCAAAATCATCCAAAGAAAAACTTTGAGAGAAAAATTGCCATAAATAGATTAAATTCATTAAGAATAGAAAGATCATCAGGTGGAAACTAACTAGGAAACTCAGAATTATCCCATACATTGCAAAGAATTATTCCATCACTGCACAAAAAACGCTGGCGAACAGACAGCAGACAGGTTCAGTGCAAAAGATAGACCCCCCAGTGCAAAATCCGACCCCTCCCATAAGGAGGCCATAGACATCTCAATGCCTCCAAGACATCTCCAATGACGGATAAAAAGCCTGCTCAATCTAGAGCTAAAAACACAGCATCAATGGGACGGATGGTGTCCCTGCTGGTAATAATACATCCAGAACGAGGTTGTAAACCCGCCAAGTCCTCAGCGCTGTTGCCTCCCACAAAGGCGCGGAATGGTGTCCCAGCGGTAGAGGCGGGCCTCTAGTGGAGCCTAGTGTGCAAAAGCTATGGGGACAACAAATACATATCAGAAACAAGCCTGGAATCAGCTGAGTCTCAAACACATACTGGGTCTCATAAACAAAGGAATAGGGGAAGAAATAACGATTGGTGAACCTTGGACCTTTGTCCACCGGGTCACATTGCTGAGGAGGGGGTCGTTTAGGGCATACTTCACAGAAGAAAAGGGCAGAACACAGGGAAACCACTGACAGTATTTTGACTTGCACCAGGCCTGTATACCCTACCCCTTTACCTTAAAACAGCAACGGTTTAAACGAACGGAATATTATAGAAGACAACCAGCTGACAAAACTGGCTATCCAACAGCTAATGAAGTGGGTTCTGCAGGGGCCTCCAGACCCATAGGCAAGTCAGACTCAGAGTTGTCCCCCAGAGCTCCATCCTAGGCTACCTCAGGTGTAAAGTTTGCTTCTGACTGACAATCTCTGAATGGGGCAGAAAGCATGAGGAAACAGACTGGTCGGTGAAATCTTAGAGGAAGTAGCGAAAGTTCATGATATAAAACTGAGAAATGCCAAAAAATGTAGTGGAGTATTTCCACACCAAACAATGTATCAGAGGGCCAAAACCAAAAAAGATAAAGCCAAAGACAAAGCAAAAACAAAGGGGAGAAGAAAAAAGGTATACAGCACTCTTTCCAGAAGAAACATCACTAAGGTGGTTACCAAACCTTTCATGGTGCCTTCAGCACAGAAGAGGTTATCAGGCCTTGTCAAGAATGACGGACCTTGGGACTCGAGGAATGATGTATTACAGGATTGGTCAGGGATTCTTCTCCACCCCACACCTGATCACTTGGAGATATCAGAAAGTTCCCAACCAGGTCAAATGAAGGATCTCCAATCTCACCCGACACAGACAGCCAAAGCCCAGTACAAAACCTGCAAATACACTCAAAAGGATAAAACCATTCGCTGCCATACAATATGCTGTCCAGACCCAGAAACTTCTACCAAAATAAAATCCGTCTACCAGATCATCTAGAGCCACGCCAGACTAACAAAGGCCATATGTGAAACTATTTTATATAAAAAAATCCCAGAGGAAAATGATAGAGTGGAAGAGATGTCCACCCAAGCGGGATAAACATGTGAGGACTCAAATGGAACTGGCTGTGTTACGGATGGAAAATGGGACTGGAACCTATATTGTAAGTTTCAATCTTGGTCCATGTCAGTGCTGGAGTTAGGGTGGCTAACAGGAGGGAGATGTTGTCGTGGTATTAAGGAGTATGTAAGGCCAGCTGGGACCACTGCTTTGCTGCTGGATGGCGGCACAAGATACTGGACTCATGGTTATTTTTTATACAAACCTGGTGACAACAGGTCTCACCAAAACAAAAGAATGATACCAGAAACATCAATTCAAGCTGAATGCCTGCAGATGCATCAGCCTCCCTTTTGTGGAGACTGACAACTCCACACAGTATCATATTAACAACAAAGTCCTACATACACAATCAGTAGTGAGGCATTTGGCCATCCAGGATGATAGCAACCTGACATCTGAGCACCATGTTGCTTCCATTGTACAGAAAGCATCATAGATGGAACAACTCAAATGTAAGGGTTTCCCATCCAGGGACAAAGAGGTCATAAGATCCATGTATGCTAACCTTTAAGGCCAATTATTTTATTCAACTCCCCCTTCAGCATGTACCTCACAAAGCACATTCAGCAGCTAGAGAGGCCACATTGGGTTCCTTACCGGGAGAATGCAGGACCACAAACACCTACTCTACACAGATAAGCTAACAGCACTGTCACTCTACTCAGTTTCATACAGACTCCACAGAGATGACGCCTGTCTGCCATACAATGCAATGCAGATGCAGACCCTGCCTTGATGGAACTGTTGCACATCTGGAAGTCAAGGCCCACTCGATCAACCTGTAGGCGCAGCATCAACCTGGTCTGTGATATCAATAGGGCTTGTTGGTGTGACAGATACATGTCCCACACATTGCCCCATCTGTGGAAAACTCTCCCTATCCACATCAAGCCAGGTGCCTCAATACCCCTAGCAAAGTGCTCCCTGTATAAGTGCATGGGAAATAGAACATACAGTCCTGCAATTCCACCTGTGTCCCTGCTGGACAGGGGCTCTGGGTGCTGACATGTCTTAACATGGACTACACTCTCATCTGTGAGGGTTATAAGGGCTTCAGGGCCAATAGCCTACTAACCTCATATCAACCTATACACATATGTCTGTCAGTGGTTCACCACATTACTCTGTACTGCTCTGCCACTGACATACCTGGAAATCACAGTGCTATGTGGAATATACCCCACATATAATGACCATCTCTGCCAGTAGAATGCACTCTCTACCCACACCCATACCTATCAACCTCTTAGAGCAAGACATCTGGACAAGGTCATAAATTAAAGTGGGACAAAGGCCTAATGATAGGCATGTGTTTTAAATATTTCTCTTACAAACTTAGAAAGTTGGTAGAATAACAGGGTTTGCATTAGCAGGAATTGGCTGAAGGTTATGAAGTCTAAAATACAAATGTCATTATTTTCCAAATCCAGTCTTTAATTATTTGCCACCAACTTGCCAGAAAACCACATGTTTATGATAAATGGACAAAAAGTAGACAAACATCTGGACAATCTGAAAAAAATGTACGGTTGAGAGGTATGCCACACCAAGATATGACCCTTCAGGTAAGAAGAATACCACACAAACAGGAGATCCCCAGCCAGTATATCACCAAGGTGCTGGACTGTTTACATGGCTGCATCAGTAAATCGGCTGTAGCCACACCTCTCAACTGGCTGGATTGTGTAAGAATGTCTATCATTTGGCTCATAATATTGATCTGTGCATCACAAATCTTGTATTTTACATTTCAGTGTCAAATGTTATATATGTCAGAACATGTCTGCTAAAACAAACCCTGTAATTCTAGCAAGAGCAATAGTAACAGTAACTCCCTATGTTTAGGACAGGGCCATTGTCACCCCCATTTTGGCAGGCTATCTCCAGATTTCTTGCACTAACAGGTTGACAGGTATGGTGGCAGTACAAAATACCCCGAACTGGAGTACAACCTATTTGGAGTACAAATATCTCTGGAATGGAGTCCCACACTTACTATAGAAGGTCATACTGGGCATGCTCCTACACTTAGAGAAGCACAGCCCATGTTGGAACCCGCATCGGACTATATAACAGTATTACGAATAGATGTCTTTGCATACAGACAGATATGTTCACCTTGACTGTCTCCTCGGCTAACTGTAGGTGGCCCATATGTGATATATCTGCATCTGTTGCGTGTGATACACAGACATATATGGGCAACATGTATAAGTGCATGGGATACACAGACATGTATGGGCAACATATAACAATATGACAAACCCACCTCCATAGGTATCATAAGGGATAAGAAACTAAGAGTAATGCTACTCAAAGCCAGAAGTCTAAACATCAAGATGCACGCACTCAAAACTCTCCTTAGCATGCAGAACATTGATATCTGTGCAGTAACAGAAACCTGGTCCAAGGTTCCCGAGAGCACCCCAGCACTACCAGGTTATACCTCATAACATGCTTTTCGGCCCCAAAACTTGGACCGAACCACAAAAGGAGGGGGAGTATCAATATCCGTCAAAGATACCTACACCTCCAGAATGGTGGCACAGCACGAAGCATCAGAGACTATCCATGTGCAACTAACAGTGGGTAAAACTGCCTTCCAGTTTATAGCCTGCTACAGACCACCCTCCCAAACAAACCCAGGAACTCCACTCGGCCTTCCTGAGAACACTGGAAAATATGAAGGTCTCTCCAAACACCATTATATTGGGCGACTTCAACTACCCAAACATAGACTGGAAGCATTACTCTAGCTCCAACACCCTAGCCCAAAGGTTCCTAGAATTTATAAACTCAAATGCTATGGAACAACTTGTTACCACTCCCACAAGAGGGGAAAACATACTGGACCTGATCATCACCAACATGGAGACTCAATGCTCCAGACCAGAAGTGTATCCCTCACTGGTAAGATCAGACCATAAACTAATCTCACTGGATATTCACATCCCGACCCCACCACCTGCCCAGAAAACCACAGTGAAAAACTTCTCTAAAGCAAATTTCACACTCCTCAAAACCAAGGTGGAATCCTTCAAAGCCCCCGGGCCTGTGGAAAATACGGCCCAGACCGCAGAATCCTTTATAAACTCATTCTATGAACACCTTCAGGAATGCATGGATCATGCAATCTCAAATAAAACCATGACCCAATCCTCCAAAGGCAGACGTCCTGTCTGGGGGACCCTAGCCATAAACAAACTATACACTAGAAGGAGGAAGCTACTACATGATAGAGCAAAATCCCAAAAAGGGAAGGCATCTCTGATCAGTATTAGCAAAAAACTACTGGCACTCATAAAATCGTCTAAGGCCAGCTTCAAGAGAAAAATTGCACAGGACACTAAGGATAATCAAAAGGCTTTCTTTAGTTATGTTAGGAACCTGGGTGGGAATTCCCAGATATGCTCAGAATTAGTCCAAAATGACAAAAAATGCACCGAACCCACAGACATTGCCAACATCCTAGCTGACAGGTTCAGCGCAAACTTCTCCCCCCCTCCCGACCAAAAGGGCAAATATCTATCCCAGCAGAGTACTGCCCCCCTGACAACTCAGATGCTCAGGTAAGAGCCGCCCTCTCGAAAGCAAAAAACACAGCATCAATGGGACCAGATGGTGTCCCGGGCTGCGTCCTTCATGAACTCCAAGAAAAGCTAAACCCAAACATAAAACTACTGTTCAATCTCAGCCTTATTACAGGATATGCACCCAAAGAGTGGCGTACAGCAACAGTGGTCCCTCTCCACAAAGGTGGTGACTCAACGGATCCTGGAAACTATTGCCCCATAAGCCTGACTAGCTTGGTCTGCAAAGCTATGGAAAGGATCATCGTGGACTTCATAAATAAAGATATTGGGGACCTACAGACACTGGATCCTACCCAGTTCGGCTATGTTAAGGGCAGATCCTGCCTCTTAAACCTGGTCGATTTCTTTGAAACAGTCACCAAAGCCATTGACGAGGGGAAGGTGGTCCACACTGTCTACCTGGACCTCGCAAAAGCCTTCGATGCAATACTCCACTCGGGCATTATAGATAAGCTCACCAGCTTAAATATAAACCCCTATATCACTAGATGGGTTGCAAACTGGCTCAAGGACAGAACCCACTTGGTTAGAATTGCTGGTGCCATGTCAGACTCCAAACCAGTTACAAGTGGCGTCCCATAAGGCTCAGTCCTGGGACCTCTCTTGTTCGGTATATATTTCTTGGAGGTACAGGCCAACACGGATGGACTGTGGCTGACCAAGTTCGCAGATGACTGCAAACTGGGCGCCATAATCGACTCTCCAGCCGACACAAGCATCCTCCAAAAGGGCCTGGTGGTAATCCATTAACTACAGAAGAAGTAATTAGGGACCTAGGGACCCAAGTTGATAAGAAGAACATTTTATATAGCCCACCTAATCATGAAGGGATTCACATCTAGATCACACCTGCAGCAACTGGGGACTTAAACCTCAGCACTGAAATAAATAGGACATGCTGGAGGGACAGATTCATAACCCAGAGGCTCCCTTCACTATGGAATAAATTCCCAGTCCAGGTTAGGCAGAGTCCCTCATTGATTCTCTTCAAGAGGAGTCTTGATGAGTGGATGGGAGATCATGTATCACTTCTGTGTCACTGTTAGACAGAGGCACAGTATACTAAGGCATAGCAAAATTAATTTAAAATGGGTGGCAATGCCCTAGGGCAGATAGCCTAGTATGAACCTATGAACCTATGAATATGTCTAGCATACACACACATAGACATTGGGAAAAGAGAGACAGGGAGACACACACACTGAGTGAGCCATACACAAGGATAGCAATATCCAAAAACAGCCGAAGGATAAAGTGCCACAATGAAAAATCAGGAAATCCAAAAATCAAAATTATTGAGGCAGCACCATGGTAGTTAGACTTTAATTCCACAACACAAAAACAAAAACAGTATACCAAACATGTATCAGACATAATGAAGGCTACAGTATGTCCTCATTTAAATATATAAAATCCAGTGAATTATAACCAACTATCTTTGTTCATAAATTAATCCATCAAAATGCCTTAAAAAAATTTTAAATCCATTCCATTAGACAACTATTATTCAAAAAAAGCATCTCCTCCACCTCATATTGATTCAACTTAGTGATGCACATTTCAATAAATATTATAAAAACATATATATTTATAAAAACATAAATATTTATAAAGCATTAATTTAAACAACATTCATTTAAAACAGCATTCAACCAACATGAATTTAAAGCAAGACTAGGTGGCAGCATTCACTAAAACATAATGGGAAGATATATCTAAAACTGAGAGAGTGCGTAAAAGCATAATGTTAAGACACATAATAAATAATATTAAAGCATTCATCCTATAGATTCGATCCCAAAATAAACATGTAATAATAAATAAATAAATATATGAACATAATTATATATATAAAAAAAAAAAAAAAATATATATATATATATATATATATATATATATATATATATATATATATTAGAACACCGAATGTTCAAACTTTCGAGTGTTCTAATATCGACCCGTTTATCGAAGAAAGAGAAAACCAATTTTTTTTCCTAGGGAAAGAATTTGGTTGTGCATTTCTTTTGCTTTGGTATTTTCAGTGCTGTGGTGGAAAGTTACGGGTCTGGTTCAGTTAAGGGGGTTAGGGCTGGTTAGGTGAGTTAGGGTTAGAGCGGGGGTCAGGTAAGTGTGCGATTGTGTGGATGTGAGGGTTAGGGTGGGGTAGGTGAGTTAGGGGCATGGGTGAGGTGACTGTGCGATAGTGACAGACCTTAGAGTTAGGGTTTGGGTTAAGGTAAGTGGATAGTGGTGTATGTATAGTTTAGTGTAGGGTTAGGTGTAAGAGTTTAGGTGTATGTGTGTGGATTGCTGTTTATTTGGTGTGCTTGTGTTGTGTGCATGTGTTTTGGAACAGCAAATTATTTCCCAAGGAAAAAATTAGCTGTTTTGTATGTTTGATGTTTTAAATTTTCGATTAATAGGGTTGGATATTAGAACACTCGACATTTTGAAAGTTCAGTGTACTAATATAGACCCTATATATATATATATATATATATATATATATATATATATATATATATATATATATACAAAAATATATATATGAAATATATAAAAAAGTCCTCCCTATATACATACATATAAACATTTCTAAATATAAATGTATTATGGGAATCTCCATATATATATGTATTTTTATTATTCACAAAAACTCTATATGATTTTTGGATGAGTAATGCTCTAACTAGCAATTATTTACTTTTTAATTGAACAGTCATGTATTCCAACTTTTAGAGGTCTCCCTAAAATTCATAAAAGTTTGCAAGACCCCCCCCCGATGCCAATAGTCTTGAGTAGGAGATGGCTAACTGAACCTCTGTCCATCTACTTGGAAAAGCAGTTAAGAAGTATAGTAGAAGGGACTGAAACTATTATTAGCGATAGTCAACATTTTTTAGAATGTTTTTCACAATATGTATTTTCTGAAAGTTTTAAATCTATAGTATTGTTTGTAACATTGGATGTTACTTCATTATTTACAGCAATACCCAATTACATCAGGTTAGAATATGTTAGAATGTTTCTAACGAAGAAAACGGGGTCCCAATGAAACAATAATGAGATGTATAATGCTATTAGAACTAATTCTTGTAAATAATGTTTTTTCTTATGATAAATCATATTATTTACAAACTAGTGTGGTGGTGATGGGGGCGGCCACGGTGGTGCAGCGATTAGCGTTGCCATCTCACAGCAAGAGGCTCTCCGGTTTGAGTCTCAGCTGGGGTGCCTTCTGTGCGGAGTCTGCATGTCCTCACTGTGGTCGCGTGGGTTTCCTCCGGGTGCTCTGGTTTCCTCCCACATCCCAAAGACATGCAGTAGGTGGATTGGACACTCTAAATTGGCCCTAGGTGT
This sequence comes from Protopterus annectens, assembly GCF_019279795.1. NCBI lineage: Eukaryota > Metazoa > Chordata > Ceratodontiformes > Protopteridae > Protopterus > Protopterus annectens. The sequence goes on along the minus strand of NC_056748.1, from coordinate 108,733,593 downwards.
GAGTGTATGTATGTGTGTGCCTTCTGTGTATGGTTGGGTGCCAGGCTGGCAACTCGACACCGTAAAACACCACTGCCAATCATGAGCAGATAGATGATCCGCTGTGGCGACCCCCAACCGGGAAAAAGCCAAAAGAAGAAGAAGAAGTGTGGTGGTGATGAGGACGCCATGTGCAAACTCATACTCCAACCTTGTGATGGCATATTGTGAGAGGACTTTTATTATGGATACTGAATATGAGAGGTCCATAGGATACTATAAGAGGTTCGTAGATGACGTCTTCCTTGTATAAAGAAGACAATGAAATATTGACATCCATTTATAGGAAGAGTTGCAGAAAGAATAGGCTTCTGTATGGCAATAGCATGCATCCTCTTCACATATATAAGAATGTAGTTATGAATCAGGGACTGAGGATCTCTAGGTTAACTAGCCAGGACACTAAGTTTCAAAGTACAATTAGGAACCTGGAAGATGAATTTTTAAATATAGGATATACTAGGTATGAATGTAGGAGGTTATACAATGATGAAGTTACAGATAGAAAAAGGAAAGGGAGACCATTTTTTTGGAAGAAATAGAGACGTGAATAGCAATCTAGGTAGACAAGCAACAGATGAGACTCATCATGTCAGAATGACTATCACATTTTCAAATAATAATAAAATGATACATGAAATTATAAACAAAAATTTGACCATTTTAACAGTAGATGAGAAAATAAGGAATATAGTGGGATACACATTGAGGTATTCTTATAAAAATACAAAGTCCTTGAAGAGATTATTATGCTATGCGAAAAGTGATAATCGTAGAGTACAATCCACAAGGAATGGCACATTCCCATGTACAGAATGCAATCAATGCTCATATATGGGAGGTATAAATATATTTATACATCCAGATACAGGAAGGAAATATACCTTTGAGCACTATGCAGATTGTAAGTCCCGTGACATAGTTTATTTATCTGTGTGTATGAAATGTACAGCTTTTTATATTGGGAAGACTAATAAAACATTAAGAGAACACGTAAGAGAACATCTGCACGCTATAAACCGAGAGGATAAAAGTAATGCATTAGCCTAGCACGTGATTACGAAAGATCTTTCCCATAAATTCAAGTTCTTGGTAGTAGAATTAATTAATAAGAGTGTCAGACTTGGAAACTTTAAAAATTACACAGAGAAAGTGGAACTGAAATGGATCATTAGACTACAAGCAGACAAAAACAGTGGTCTCAATGATAGGGTTTCTTTAAAACTCTTTTTACTAGATAGACCCCTGCAACACTGAGAGTTTTGGAGAACAATAAAAATACATACATGCATAATACATTTATATTTAGAAATGTTTTTATATATGTATATAAGGATGACATTTTTTTATATGTTTCCATACATATTTTTGTATATGTATTTTTTATATATTTTTGTTCATATATTTATTTGTTTATTATCACTTGGTTATTTTGGGATCGGATCTAGAGGATGAATGCTTTAATATTATATATTATCTCTCTTAACATTATGCTTTTACGCACTGTTTCAGTTTTAGATACATCTTCCCAATATGTTTTACTGAATGCTGCCACCTAGTGTTGCTTTAAATTAATGTTGGTTTCAATGCTGTTTTTAATGAAAGTGGTTTAAATTAATGTTTTATAAATATTTATGTTTTTATAAATATATATGTTTTTATATATATTTATTGAAATGTACATCACTAAGTTGAATCAATATGAGGTTGAGGAGGTGCTTTTTTGAATAATAGTTGTCTAATGGAATGGATTATAATTAATTAAGGCATTTTGATTGATTAATTTATGAATGAAGATGGTTGGTTATAATTCATTGGTTTTTATGTATTTAAATGAGGACACACTGTAGCCTTCATTATGTCTGATGAAGCGTTCAAGGAGAACGTGAAAGTGTTTACATGCTTGGTATACTGTTTTTGTTTCTGTGTTGTGGAATTAAAGTCTTTCTACCATGGTGCTGCCTCAGTAGTTTGATTTATGGATACACAGGGATAGCTTGAATAGCATAGAGTGATGTCCTGCTGCAGACAGTTGCATACCAGTTGTAACCAGTCGCACATGCCAGCATGAAGGTGAGCTCCACTGTGTAATAGTACTGAGTTGTGGTTGTAATATCACATCATCTGCCTTTGTGTGTGTGTGTGTGTGTGTGTGTGTGTGTGTGTGTGTGTGTGTGTGTGTGTGTGTGTGTGTAGGTTTAAGTATTAAGAGGCCTTTCCCACTCAGTACACTTCCCATTGCCCTACTTCACAAGATCTGCTGATGTCATTTACCTTAGAAGTACCTTTAAAAGCTTGTTAGCCCTGTAAGCTCTGTGGCCCATGTGATAACTGCAAAGAAGTATAGTACAAATAACTAAATAGGTAGGGGCTCTAATCTCAGTCCCTGTGTGTGTAGGTATAAGGGTTTTATGTCCTTCCCACCCAGTACACTTCTCAGTCCCCTACTTTAGCAGTCCTACTGATGTCATTCACCTTAGAAGTACCTTTGGACTGGCCTCAGCCCTATAAACTCTATGGTGCATGCAATAAAAATGTAACAGTATAGCACAAATAACTAGATAAGGTGGGGTTCTACTCTCAGTTCTGGTAAATGTGTAACTGTGTTTATAAGTGTGTATGTTTGTGGGATAAAGTATTTTGTGGACTTTCTACCCACAACACATCCCAGTGCCCTACTTTACAAGGGCCGTTGATGTCATTCACCTTAGAAGTACCTTTGGACAGCCTTCAGCCCTATAATCTCTATAGCATGTGCAAAAATTACATGACAGTATAGTACAAATAACTAGATAGGCAGGGAATCTACTCTCAGTTTTGGCAAATGTGTGCATACGTGTATATGCTTGTAGGATAAAGTATTTTGCAGACTTTCCCACCCACATGTCCTAGTCCCCTACTTTACAAGGTCTGTTGATGTCATTCACCTTAGAAGTACCTTTGGACAACTCTCAATCCTGTAAGATCTATGGTGCATGCAATAACTACATAACAGTATAGGACAAATAACTAGATAGTAGGAGTTCTAATCTCAGTCCAAGCAAATGTAAGTGTGTATATTTGCAGGATGAACTATTTTGAGGCCTTTCTCTCCCAGTACACTTCCCATTGCCATACTTTACAAGGGCTGGTGATGTTATACCCCTTAGAAGAACCTTGGGACACTCTTCAACTCTATAAGCTCTGTGGCGCATATGGTAACTGCAAAACATTGTATTGCCAATAGCTAGATAGGTAGAGACTCTAAACTCAATACTGCAAACTCTGTGTGTGTGTGTGTGTGTGTGTGTGTGTGTGTGTGTGTGTGTGTGTGTGTGTGTGTGTGTGTGTGTGTGTGTGTGTGTGTGTGTCTGTGAGACAATATCCTCTGGGGGTGTGGGTTCTACCATTTTCAATTGTGCTCCACCCAGTACACTTGCCATTGCCCTCTTTACAAGGGCTGCTGATGTCATCTACCATAGAAGTACCTGTATACACTCCTCAGCCCTATAAGCTCTGTGGTGCATGCAATAACTGTGTAATACTACAGCACAATTAACTAGATAGGGCGGGGTTCTAATCTCAATATTGGCAACTATAGTACTGTGTGTGTTTGTGTGTGAAGCCTATCCCTGTAGCTGTTGTGTGTGTTGGTTTTACCATTTTAAGGCTTATTGACTCCCTCCCCATGTTATTACTTTAAAGAGACAGTTAATGGCATCTATCTGCTGTACATGCACCATTTTAAACTGTACAGGCCATACTAGCCATCTGTACATATGTATATGGAATATCCAGATGTTTGCAACCAGTATGTGGTCTTTGTCCCCTAACAATGGGCATTTATGATACACATTGCCAAATATGTCACAGTCTCTATAGTGACAGACATACCAGCAGCAGACCTCATACCTGTCTGAAACATCCTGCTGATAAACAGTCTGTTACTCTATCACTGTATCACATCACCTTGCCACAGTCTACCTGTGTTACAGCCACCAACATACCTCACAACCACTCAAAGAGAGACATCAGGTGAAAGCCATATGGAAAGCTGGGGCAGACAGCAAACAGTGAGCACACCTGTCATATATTGCTGTGACACACATGGGAAATAGATAGTGGAACAGGTCATGCAACTGAATGCACCATCCAAAGGGTATGTGTTGTTACATGACAATATCTGGCATTAATCTACAATGTCAGTCTGTCATGATTCTAACAGGCATTGACCAGAAAACCACATGTATATGACCAATATATAGATATCATGTGTCAGACATCAGGACAATCTTCACACATATGCAGAGAACAGAGGTATGGCCACCATTTGTACGCATACCTCCCAAGTTGTTAGAGCAAGAAATGTTTACAAAGCCATAAATAATGGGGTGACAAAGGCCACATAATAGGGGCACCTGTCAAATATTGCTCCTACAAACATATAACAGTGATAACATAACAGGATTTGCATTAGCATAGATGGTCTGAAAGGTACAAAGTGTGCAACTCATACTGTCTGCCATTATGTTATGATATCAGCCAGCAATTATTTGGCAATTATTTTCCAGATAGATACAGGTGTATGAGAAAATGTACCAAGTATATGTGGCATGAATCAGGACAGTCTGTGTAAACTGTACAGTTGAGAGGTATGTCTGAACCACCTTGCAGGTTGCAGTCCATGTTTGGTGAGGTGTAACCTGTGATGACAACTGAAACAGTTAAAAAGGTCCCAGAACTGTAGGAGAAGAAACGTATCATACAGTTCTGTACTGATTACATAGAGAAGTGATTGCACATCAGAAGCACCTTAATGTCATGAGAAATACTGTAAGCAAAGGTAATGCCACACAAAGAAGGTGTCATATTAGCATACTAGTGTATGTGCTGTGTGTTGCACTTGCCATGGGCATTCTATGAGCTGCCAAATGTCACATTACTACAAGCTGTGTCCCACACTCCACAACTGATAATGTCATACACACATTGTGTGTTGCCTATGTGTGTTCAATATGCAGACATGTGAAGGCCCTGTGACTACTGTGTGCCCACAAGATAGGTGAATCTTTTGGGGTTAAAGTAATGTGTAGGCTTGTAAGGGACCTAGTGTCAGTACTCAAGTAACCACCTCTGTATGTATGAGCCTGTGGTATGACAGAACACCAAGGTGACATGTATGAAGGCTAGCTGGCTGTGTCAAGGGGTATGTTTGCAAGGTCACACTATCTGCCACCAGTGTCCCTCACACAATATTGCATGCATACACACCTGGTAAATATGTACATATACAGCTGTACCTTGGCTATTTAAAGGTCATTGGTGTTCCCACTCTGCCATACTCCTCATTGGTGATGTCACAGGGCCACAGCCTGCAGACACACAGACACCTGGACCGCAAACCGAATACAGCATGTGAGACTACATTCAGTCAGCCATACTAATGCCAATAATGCATCAGTGCTAAAAAGGTACATACACTTTGATGTGAACGCATAACAATTACCAGCAGACAGCACCTTATACAGCATTGCATTACTACATTGTACTACATTCACCCTGTGCATTAGACCCATATTAGCATGTCCCTGCATCAATGGTATGGATAACAAAGATGTGGCACAAATGTCATCATATGCACAGGGTGTGGTGTGGGTTTGTCAAAGGCTTATGCTGGGCCATACAATTAACAACATATGTGCATGTTTGGAGTGGTGATCTCTAAATATTTTGTGCAGAGGTGCTGTGTGTGTGTCTGGTGGTGACTTGCCTGTGATAGAGATGTGTGTGTGTGTTTGTATGCACACAGTCACACCATGTAGCTGCCCTACACAGGGGTATGTTAGACAGCTTTGTATCGTACATGGTAGGGTGTACAATTCACAATCTCTTGCAATGGACATGGGAACTGGTCCTACCAGGGGACTTACTGGCACCACCAGGCCCAAGGCCAGATGTAGTACTACTCACCGATGGTGACTGCTGTCCGCTGGATCCATACCATTGACGGGACCAACCAAGACCAAGTGCCCATGGCCTGCTCTGTTGTGGTTTGGACAGCACCCTCCCTTCAGTAGTGTTGGTGTTACTGCTACTACGGAGAGTGAATGTGCATGGCACAGTAGATTCTCAGCTGATCTTGTTGCTGACCTATGTCCCACCACATGATCCAGCACAGACATTCCACAATCGAGGCTTGCCAGTGTCTCACCGCACCATCTATCCATGACCTCAGCATAATAATTTGTGGCAGCAGCAAGGCCATGGAGGTCATCACACATGGCAGGAAGTGTTGCATCCATGACCCTGAGTATCTGCCTGGTGTTGCGTTCAGTACATGCCTGTGTGTCCATGATGGTCTGAAACATGCATATGGTGACATCTGCTGTAGCACATGTGACAGGGGCTTGATGAGCAGCAGTCCTCCTTCAAGCACCCCTGTCAATCTGGCTGTGTGGGACCTTGCCTGGTCTCTGGCTATGGTCACCACACTAGCTTGTTCCATGGCACCACCCTCCAATTGTACATTATCTGTGGCTGCTGTGGACTGGGTATGTGTGGGCATTGTGAGTGTGTGCAGGGACATTATGGTCAAAAGTGGGATGCCAACCAATGGCACAGATTCAGCCTTCGACAACCCCACCTGTGCCTTACTATGACCACCATCATCACCAGTGTCTGCAGAAACATTAACATCAGGTTCTGATCGGTAGGGACCCCAACCCCCATGTCCACCTGTGAGGGGAAGACAACATATGTAAATTAATACTTTATACTGCAGACAGAGCCAGATGGGGTGGCCATAGGTGTTAAACAACAACACTTCAGTCCAGCAAGTCTTGTTGAGACATATTGTTTAACTTCCTATTTCCCATTATTGCATCCCTCCTTCTGCATTCCATTATATGCTTACTTATTTAACATACCTGTTGCAGCATTTTGTTGCAGTATTCTTGAGGTTTATCAGTTTCTGTGTGCAGTCTTTCCCTGTTCAGGCTCACACCTATTTTGCATAGGCAGCAGCTTGCCTTTTGTAGGTACTGCTCATGAGCAGGTGATGGCCTGTGCATCAATTTGTGTCTCCCAATTGATAATTGCATCCAGAACAGCTGTGTTGTCTTTCCATTAGCCAATGGCATAGCAACACAGTGCTATAATTAAGTCCTTCATATGGGCCTTGCCCCTTTTCCTTGCCTGTGAGGAGAACATTATGGAGGTGTGAGAGCTACAACTTCACAGATGGTAGTTGGAATAGCTCTTAGAGCAAGAAATGTGGAGAAAGCCCTACAAAATGGGAGACAGTGTTCTAGGATTAGGGACATATTGTAAGTATTGCTGTTATATAGTTAGTAACTTGCTAGATTAAAAGGGATTGTCTCAACATGCATTTTCTGCATGATGTGAAGTCTAACACTGATATGTAAATGTCACATACCTCTCAACTGAACAGATTTTCGCAGAATGTCCAGAGGTATGGCTCTTATGTTTGGTCTGCTCCTCGGACAACTTTTGCTTATGGCAAATCACTAAGATAATCTGATGACTGAAGTCACTAAATACTAACATCCATTTGGGTTTCAGATTTCATATCCTTCAGAATATATATGTTAAAACAAACCCTGTCATCTCAGCAACCTTTTCAGTTTGTAACACCATTAATTAACATATGTCCCTATTGCTGGGCCTCTGTCTCCCAATTATGTCAGTCTTTGTTGTCCATATTTGTTGCACTAATAGGGTCAGAGGTATGGTATATCATTATTTAGTGATTTCACTCCTGATATCATCCCAGTGATTTAGCAGAATACCAGAAAAGGTATGGGGAAGAGGCCATACATATCTATCTATCTATCTATATATATATATATATATATATATATATATATATATATATATATATATATATATATATAGATATGGATATATATATATAGATATAGATATGTGTATATATATATATATATATATATATATATATGTTGATGGTTATGTATACCTGGCCATTGTTAACAAACTTTCAAGATTTTGTAGCAGTATAGTGTGTACATGTTTGTTGGGCTGAGTAGGGGGGGGGGATGATGTGTGTGTATAGATCCTGTTACAGTTGCTGGTGGTCTATCAGCTGTATATGTTTGTGGGTGCAGACTGAGACATTTCCCTTAACACCTCAGGATTCTAAGTACACCGTGTGACTTAGACTTATATATATTCAGGATATGTTTGTTCAAAGAGTAGTTATACTTTAGAGTCAGTTGGCTTACTGATAGGGTAGACAATTTCTCACTGATGTGTGTTATTCCCTGTAGTGCATGATATATTTGCAAATGCATCATCAATTCCTCAGAAAAGATTTGGTGTAGTATGTTCCTATTTGTGCAGACTGTCCAGGGCTTTGCCTCATAGTTTTGGTTTGTTCCTCATAAGAAGACTTGTTTTTTGACAAACTGGGCTGGATCTGGGTCTAAGTCTAAGTCAGTACTGACATGAATTTGAGTTTGAGTCATTCATTCCCTTCAGACAAATAATGCAAATAATGTTGTTATTCTTATTCTCAAACATTCAAAGTTTATATAAGAGCATTAAAAAAAACCCCTCTATTCCCTATGTTGACCCCATTCTGTCACAGATTTCTTGTGCTACGAGGGGCTGAGAGGTATGCTATCAACTATCCAGACATTCAGAATATATCCAGATGTTTGGCTCATCTTTGGTCTGTTCCTTATGGTCACTAAATAGCGAGAAGCATTTCTGTGTCCTGACCTGAAAGTTAAAAGAAAAATGTTAAACCAACCCTTGTTTGTGGCAACTTTCTCAGCTGACTTTTTTTCATTAATGTTAAATGACCATAATGCATGATATGTTTGTAAAAGCATTATAAATCCCCACAACTCAGATGGTGCAGTGGTATGTTGTTGTGATTGTAGTGTGTGTCCTGGTGAGTGTCCTGGGACAGAGCTGCTTTTATTGCTTGTTGGCAGAACAAGGGCTGTTGAGACAGGAGTGATTAAAAGTTTTTAAAGCACTTTTAAGCAGTTATAAGAGGGTGTTTTGCTGTTGTGCTGAGCTAAGCTGGTGCTTAGGTTTAGCAATGGAGTTTACTTTTTTTTTATTTTTTTACTACCCATTAAAAAAAGAAAAAAAAAAAAAAAAGAAAAAAAAAGGTGAAATGGGGAACATTAGGAAAACCAAAGCTGGGGGATGAAACATTAGGAAAACCAGCTAGTGATGTGCAGTGATGGGAGTTGAAAAAACCATAGCTCAGATTATGTGACTGCAGTGAATATGTGGCAGCAGAAGGAAATGGGAATTATTAGCTGCACACCCCATGTTGATTTGGGTGTTGGTGCCATTGATTTGGTTGGTTGCTTGACGAGTGTTGTGCTACGTGTGGGGGGCAAAGCAGCAAATGGCTATGGATGGGGCATATGTATGTTTAGATGGCATTTTGTTTTGTTTTAGCAGAGGTGGTTGGGAGGGGATGGAGGGGATGCAGATATGGTTGGGAGGTAGACAGACAAAAGATACATTGCATTAGACAACAACAAAAAACACAAGACAGGGTAACAAGGGGTGGTATATGACATGAGGGTGGTCCATTGACAGATGGAGGTGGTGGTTGGGAATCCAATGATCCACCATGGTGGAGAGGGCAGTGACTCACCCCACCTCAACAGTGGGAGTCACCACTGCACCACGGGCAGTTCAAACTGCTGAAGGGGACTGCTGAACAGGCCTGCCACCTGCTCAGGTGCAGGTGGCCCTCCCCACCAACTGCCTGCCCAAAACTTGTCTCCCCATGATGCATGCTTTCCAATACCCCAAACTTGTGGCTGCCATGGTCTCCTCTCCACACTCCCACTCACATGGGCCGTGTCCCAGCCCCTCGTGGCCCCAAGGTTCAGGTGGGTCCCAGGTGTGGAGGGGAAGTTCCAGGTTGGCGAAGGTCCAGTGGGGGTCCCAGACATGCTGGGGCCTGATGTGGAACAGGCAGATGTGAGCCTGGTGTTACACTCAATGATTGCCTGTATGAAATTGAAGTATATTAGTCATGAACAAAACATTTCAAAATTAGTTATACCAGCATCCATGGTTGTTCCAATTAACCCAAACTAATAGATTTGAAACAGTTGCATAGCAAACAGTACACATGCATAAATGGAACAACAATAAGCATTGTAACAGCATGCCAGTTACATTGATGGCAACAGGCCACCAACAATGGTAATTGAACAAGGTATGTTAATATGCAACCAATTAAGTATATGAACAATAATAGAACAGAAATCCCAACATTTAATTTTGAGAAAAACATACCCTTAGTATAATAATAATAATTAGTGATGCAGATGGAGGGGGGGGGGGAGTCCATTAACAAATGTATAGGCTTCTATTTTTCACAACAGTACTGCACCATACTCTACAGGTCTGCCTTCACTTTACATCTACCTATGGCCCATAGCTTCCGTAGCACATACATACCTGTTAAATTGTCAACCTGTAATGGTATGGGGCAGACTGGTGCAACTATGGCTACATTACTGGGGGGGGCTTGTACATGTCAGGGTTACATATCTGACAAAGAAGGGGTACCCTGCACTGATCTTGTGAGTGTCTGCTACTGGCATACATTACCTGGATTCCTATCTGTGTCCAAGGTGATCAGCAGCAGTAACTACTAGCAGTGACAGTGTGACAATTAAGAGACATGTATCGGGAAGAGTGCATGGTGTATCTACCTCTCCTGCTGTCATTTGCAGGCATGGGGTTGGACAATGGGACAGTTGTACACAGTATATTGGTATACTCTTCATACAGCTACTACAAACATTTCTTTACCTGTAACACCTGTGGAGAAAATATCTGTTACCACTATCTGACTGTTTCTACAAATATTCAAGATTTCTTCAGTGTATATATGCACACATCTCAGTACAATGTCTGGGTGTGCTAAAATGAACAACAGTGCTATTTCTCATCACACTGAGCTACTGGGGAGCTGCTGTCTCTTGTGTGACTTATTTCTGCCTATTAATCTGTGGGTTAGACAGTCTGACCTTGTATTCCTGAGATTCATGCATGACAGATAGTTTACTGTGTTTTAATCCTTTGAAATAATACAGTCTGGAAAGCAAAGATTAATGTAAGGCAATGCTGCAGGGGACAAACTATAATACATTAGACATTACTATTCAGAGTTCAGATCTTAGTGCATGACATATTTCACATTTCATTTATATCTTATTTTACGGCTCCACAATCTACTGTTTTGCATAATAGTTGGTTCTCAGAACAACCTCAGTTAATTCATGCTGTCAAAGCCATATTTGCTGTGAAGAACCTGTCCACTTTCTACTTCTACAACAACATACCAGAGTAAACACAACAGTTTATGGTATGAGTCTTTATTTCACTTATATGACACAGTGCTTTACTACTGCATATCCTGTAGAGAAATATTAGTCTGGCAAACTTTTATTTATTCGTTAGACACAGAACCCACTACACCTACTGGCAGTGAACAATTTACTCCTTATTTATTTCACTATATACTGCAAGGTAGATCTGTACTCATGAGCCTGTCGGCACAGCCTTGTCAGTCTGTCGGCATGGGCCTCAATATTACTAGCCCTCTCTGCTGCAGCTGTAGGGGGAACAAAAAACATTAAGCATACCTGTCTATCACATACTCAAGCTAGAATTTGTTACAGCTATGCATGAAATACTTACAAACTACTGGAGCATTCCGTGCCTAGCTACTTGAATCCACTGGGCCAACAGTGCCCCCTTCCTATGCTTTAGGTCGGCATAATGATGCTGTACCTGCTCACCATTTTGAGGGATCCCAGTGGCACTGGTGAGGCCACATGCCAGATGGTCCCAGACTCTCTGTTTTGTACTGAGAGCCCTGCTACTGGCCCTGCAGCAGTCTGTAATCATGGTTTTCTATGAGGAGTCCAGCCATGAACCTGGACTCTAGAATACTCCAGCGCTGCACCTGAAAGCACATTCCCTTTCCAATGCCAGACATGGTTCCTGCAGAGATCAGACTACAACAGGTTATGGCTGTATTCCCACCTGTGCAGTTTAAATAAGGCCATATTCTCCCCCTTTGCCATCATTGGACCATTTTGAAAATACTAAGCTCAGCTAAACAGTGCACAAACCCACTGAGCTGAACAGTGCTTAAAGGTGTGAATGCTGAGCACTGCTTAACAGTGCGCAAATCTGATTAGCTGAGCTGACTGCTGCTTAGTATTTATGTCTAAGCAATGCTTAAACTGGCTAAGCAGAGCTGACTGCTAACTATTGCTCAGTTTTCATTTTAAAAAATATCAGAATTATAACTTAATTAGTTATTGACATATTGTTAAGTGTATATGATTTACTTTACATGACGTCCCTCTATGTGCTTTCATTGCATTACATTGGGGTGTGAATATACTGTATGGGACACTTGTGTTTACATGGGGGTTTCATATGTTTTATACACTGACACTTCACATTTGGGCCTGCTACACTACCCTGGTTGACAAATATTAATTACTACCTCATTTAATAAACAAAACTAATTTTACTAATGCTTTCCCATGTAAAAGTAAAGGGCTTGTCTTGGTACTCAAACCATGAACTGCGACATGCAAAGCAGGACCTCTAACCACTACACTATTTTGTTATTAAGGATTTTAGCCGTACATTTCTATTTAGCTCCTTTGAGATGCTTAAGCTATGCTGAGTACCGTGTCATGACGTGCAAACCTGCTCAGCTACGTTTAAATGTCTTTTATAACAGAAAAAGAAATAATTATCTGTTGTGACCACTTTACATACATATATTTATACTCATGTTAATTCATGTTTGCCATTGCACTAACTGTTGTTCTATCCTCTTTCTGTGTGTGTATGGGCAATATCGGAGTTGATGCCACTAACTACTGACATAAATTTGTGTTTCAGGCTTCTACACCTTCAGAACATTCAGGCCACTGCAGAACCTATTATTCTATCGCCTTTCTATATTTGTAGGGCAATATGTGACATCTGTCCCTATTTCTTCCCCTGTCATTTTGTGTTAGTCCAAGTTTTTTGCTCTGCAGGGTTGAAGCATGTAATAAGTGCCATACAGCACTTTTACAATGAATGGAGTGTGTGACAATACCTGTCACACACCGGCTGCACTTAATTCTGACTCTACTGGACATGTCAGTGTCCACGGCCACTGTTTACTTTTTATTTTATTTGCTTTCAGTGCCCACAGACACTGAAAGTGCTTACAAAGTGCCATACAGCACTTTCAGAATGTAGCAGGCATGTTGGATGTGCAAACACTACTGAAACATGCCCTCTGCACTCAGTAGTGTTCGTGACCACAAAGCCGTTATCAGTAGCACACCTTCATTAATATGTAAGGCAAGCTGCTGTTAAAGCTATGCGGAAGCAGTCACCATTCACTCTGTGTAGGAATAACACTATTCCTACATGAAGTTTATTGAATCCCAGGGTAAGTTTTTGTCCTGTGTTGATATGAATTTGACTATGATGGAGCTTGGATGAACATTCTTTTTGTTTGTGGGAACAGTTACCAAAGATCTGTGCTCCCTTTCAATTCCAAAGGAAAAGGCTTCTGGTAGATTTAAAAGTTTCGGAATCCAGGCTGTTAGAAAAGTTAGCATACTCCTTCCATTTTCTCTGGTACTCCATATATTCTGATGTTGTTTCCCCATGCTCTATTTTCTAAATCATCCATCTGCCCTAATAGCTTGTTATTTTGTTGTAAAATTAAGCTGATATTGTTCTCCTTCTGTTAACCTGTGACAGATTCCTCCAAACTTTCTATTTGTGATTTTTGTTGCTTTATCATTTCATTCATGAGTTCTATTTGTTTAAAGCAATCTTCTGTTTTGTCTATTTGTATATCTAACTTGTCAGTTTTTGTAACTAATTCCTGGATGGTAGAAATAAGTGGTTGTATTTCCTTTTTTATGAAGCTGTCTTGTGTCATGGACTTCAAGTGACTCATCTTTACTGTATGAAGATTTCTTATTGATGAAATGACAGGTAAAATTTTGAAACATATATAGATGTTTTACACCAGCATATTCCTTGTGTCTTCTACTTCATTAATATATTACTTTTGATCAAATTCTGATGAGACTGACAAAACATTGCTGTCAGGAAAAAATGCATGAAGCAGAGCAAAGGAAGTATGCCACATTCAATTAGCCATTTGGCCAGACCCAAACTACAGTTTTTCTAATGGAAATTCAGAACAGATTGAGAGAGAGACTGATTTCATGCAGCAAGAATTAATCTTTTAGTTGCTGTACTTGCTAGTCAAAGAGATGTATAGATTCATGCATAAGTCTCTTTAATTATTTTAAGAACAGTGTAGAGTCACACTCAATAGTTTTTCCATATTGTTTTTAGCAATTCACAGGTTTTCAACCACCAGGGATAAATTCTAAGACAGGATCACTAAATTTGAAATAATGTATCTAGAAGACAATTTTAACGTCAGTGATGTTTTATTAAAATTTGCTTTCCCATTTTTACATAGTATAAATACATTCTTAAACACATTTTTTGTTGAGTAGTATAATTCCTAAAAAAGTGAATATGGCAATTAGAAGGTCTCCATAATATCAAATAATCAAGTAATCAAGAAGCAGAAGTGAAGTCGATAACTCTTTTCCGCAATCTAAAAAAGTATATTAACTGATGGATTATTATAGTTGTCAATGAATTTTAACAGTTTTGATACAGATTTTATTACTGTGTACAGGAAGATTTGCTTGGTGTAAAAGCAGAAAGTAATATCGACTTTTCAAAGCAATTGTGTGAAAATTGAAAAAAAATGGGCAAGATTCTAATCCTGACACATTTATAGATGTTAAAAGTGAATTGTCTTGGAGGGGAAATCACACAATTTTAACAATGTATTTTTTTTTAAGTCTGACTTTAGGTGGACTGGTAACTTTATAATAAATTTTAGCTGATACCAAAGAAGCACTGTTTGGTGTATGTGTGATATATACCATCTAAGGATGTTTTACAGATGTTGTAGAGGAATTTCTGATGATAAGTTTGAGTCTAATTGGTGTGCCTTTTGCCTATCCAGGTTTATAGTCTGGTTTCTAAGTCATTGGGATTTTTAATTCATTTCACATAGTTTATTAGAATTTGAAACAAAACAATTCAAACATTATTTTATAAGCCATTGCTTCAGCCTTTATTTACACTGTTTTTGCTTCATCTATATATATATTTTCACATCATTACCAGAATGCACAAATCTGCTTGAAGACTAGTTTTCATGCCTTTCACTGTTTAGCATTTTATTGCTTTGTGTGCTATTCCCTGTCTTTTTAAAGATGTGGGAAACACATTTTTTTTTAATTTTATTATAGTATGCTGTCTTCGGTGGTCTCTAGGGGCTGGGTAGTATACTTTCTGTTTAACTAACTTCCTATTACTTGTTTAAAAAGGGAATCCTTTACAAGCAGACACAATTAGAGTATCTGCTTGCAGACTAGTTCTTGTGGCTGATGAAGTTTAGCATTTTATCGTTTTATGTGCTCTCCTCCATTTTCAGTGACATGGGGAATATAAGTTTTAGTTGTGTCTTGTCTTATTTCGGTTTTCTGTGTTTTGGTTGGCTGTAGGGGCTGAGGGGTGTACTGTTTTTTAACTCCCTTTACTTATTTAAAAAGGGAATCCTTTATGGACAGACACAAGTAGAGCATCTACTTGCCGACTAAGTCTTGTGGCTGACTTAGTTTAGCATTTTATTGCTTTGTGCTCTCTCCCATCTTTTAATGATGTGAGTAACAGACTTTCTTTGTCTTATTTTAGTTTGTTGTCTTTTGGTTGGCTTTAGGGGCTGGAATTTAGCATTTTTTTTGCTATTTTATTGCTTTGTGTGCTCTCCCTCATATTTTTAAAGGCATGGGGAATACACATTTTTATTGTGTCTTATTTTATTTTAGTTTGCTGTCTTTTGGTTGGTGCTAGGGTCTAGAGAGTGTACTATTTGTTTAACTAACTTCCCTTTACTTGTTTAAAATGTAAATCCTTTATGAGCATATGCAACTAGAGGAGATTTGCATCATTATGTTTTTGTGAAGAAACAGAGATGCACTTTGCACATCTTTGCATGATTTAGTGATTGAGTGGCTGAGTGTGAGTAGGAACTTGATCTCATAAAGTTGAACTTTGGTTTACAAATGTATTATCCAGAATTATATGTTCTCTCTAAAGTTTTGCAAACAGCTATTATATTTTGTACAACAGAGACATTTAGTGTCAGAGCGTTCTTTGAGCCAAACTTGAGCATTCACATGACAGCAAGGAATTCCTTTCTGAATGGCTGTTTGTTGAGACATTCAAGGAAATATAAAAATATATGCTTATTTGTATGATTAATGGTATAAATAACACCAAATATGTCTCAAAATATTCACTTGCACTTGCACAGTGAAAATATTCTTCAACCATCTAATGTTTCATCTGATGCCATAAAAATGTATAAGTATCTTGGTTTTGAACATATTAATGTATATATAGTTTTTCTTTTTTCTTTTTGCTTTCTGGGTCAGCAGAGGGTAGAGAGATAAATATGAAGACAGAATATGTACAAGAGGCAAACAGAGGCATTACGTTTTGTGGCATGAGTTGCAACAATTGCAATGGTTCCATTTCACCAGTTATGCCTTAAATTCCATTCTAAGTTTTGTGTAGATTGGAATATCCTTTTCACTGATGGGGCAGTTCATGTTAAAACCTGGGGCTAGAAGGTGCAGTAAAGCTTTGTTTTGAGTGTTTGGAGAACTGACCCTGATAGATTTTTGGTTTCTGTAGTTGTAAGTGGGTGATAGGCAACTGTAGTTTTAGCTCTTTAGTTTTTGTATTATTTATTTATTTTGGTAGCCAGTTATCCTTTTTAACAGAGAGATAGTTGATTTCCTTCTTATTAACTATGAAACAACACATCTGAAGAGTTGTGAAGATCTTCTTGGATGCACTGGCTATAAGTGATAATCCATTTCCACTTACATAAAATAGCAGATGTTTGCCTATAATGTCTCCAGCTAGAGGGGAAAGGAAGTGGGAGATCTTAGCAGACTCAAAATAGGCAGTAGTTGAGTTTTGCCTTTTCCTTTTTTGTGTTTCTGCAAGTTAAGAGTTTGTTCTATCTAGCCTTATACCCATTGAAGGAAGACATGGTGTCAGTGGGAAGGTTGCTTTGGTCAGTTATGTTTGCAGTTTTAGGACTTTTGTTAACTTTATGTGGGTTCCAAAAATAGTAGTTTTAAATGTATTTGTATTAAGTTTTTGTTGTTGTTGTTGTTGGATCAGGAGATATGGAAGTCACGGTGGTGAAGTGGTAGCGTTGTTGCCTCACAGCAAGAGGTTCTCCCATTCGATTCTTGGCTGGAGGGCCTTCTGTGTGGAGTTTGCATGTCCTCTCCACAGTCGAGTGGTTGGTGTTTGAAAGACATGCGTGAATGGGCGTGCCTTAGTTGAAGGTTGGGTGTCGGGCTGGCACCTCGGCACCGTAAAAATCTACTGCCAATCATTAGCGAACCGGAGTTCTGCTGTGGCAACCCCTAACCAGAAAAAAGCCAAAAGAAGAACAAGTTGTTGGATCAGGAGTTAAGTATTGAATGTCTTCTTGGAATTGGTTTTCTTTATCAATATGACCAGATATGGACGTCTAAATGACCATGTCATCAGCATATAATAATAAAGGGAGATTTTTAAGATCTGAAGGAAGCTTGTTTAAAAAAAACAGGTAAAAACACTGATGCTAGTATAGAACTTTCCTGGATGTGTGCTTGAATAGGAGCATCCATAGCAGTGGGTAAGCAGATTTTAACTTTACATGTTCTCATGGATTGGAAGTCTTTGAACCAAGCAGTAGTTTATGGGCTCGTACATATTTTGATCAAATAAGAAAGGAGTGAAGAATGGCTTATAAGGCTGAAATGAAGAATGGCTGATAAGGTTGAAGGCTTATGTGAGATCAATAAAGATAGCACCAGTGAGGTTTTATTTATCCATATTTAGAGGAATTTTTTACTGTGACGGTCCAACTGGAAATCATCCTGTTTCTCACAGATCAAAATCCATGTTGCTTTTGCGGCAGAAGATGATATTGTTGTAGGTAGGTTTACAGTTGTGTATGTATTCTTTTTTCTAGAATATTACCTGGTGCTGGCAGAACTGAAACTGGGATGAAATGAGAGTGTTTGGTGGGCATAGTCTGTTTAAACAGTAGCTTGACCGTTACTGATTTCTATATGTTAGGCATAATTCTGATGAAAGACAAAGCTTGTAAACATGAAGTAAGAGAGTGATTATACAATCTTTACAATGGAATAAAAACCATGGAGTCAAACTATTTTATCCAGGAGGGGCATCTGTATGAATACTGTCAAGGAGATTTACAATTTATTTTTGGTAATTTGTTTGAAGTAGAAGAGAGATGGGAGTGGAGGTAAGGAATATGTAGATGGGGGGGGGGGGTGGAAGAGATGGAGGATTGCTGAATTCTTGTAGGTAGTCATATATTGACAAGTGTCCTAAATTATCAATCTTTTGTCATTGTGCTCCATCTTGTGCTGTCTGCTATTACTTGGTAAGTCACTTAGTAAAGGAAGTCAGACACAGAAAATGTCAGGACACCATAAAGAGCTATGTATATTAATGGAAGTAAACAAAAAGTGCTCTGTTAGAGTTAATGAGTTAAGGCACTAATTCACTTCAATCAGCATCTGCTGTATTTGAAACACAAAGCACAGTGTATCCATCTAATTCACCTTCCTAAGGGCATAACTAAATATAAGTTTTCCCTATTTTTAAGCTGAGTTGTAAACATGTAAAACAGCTGAAAACAACTCCTGAAACAGTCACCCAAGATGGCAACCCGACCGTCACTGCTATGCTTTAAAAAGTAGCGTGGTAGGCAAACTCGAATAAGGCAAGAAAAAAATCTCAGTAATAGATCATTTAATAAATGCTTACAGCACCATAATGTAAAAATAATTCCAAAGTGTTGAGCGCTTTCATCTGCGCACCGCAGACTTCCTCAGAACAGCTGATACGAACTCAATACCATTCATTTAAAACCTTTTTGGAGCCATTCAATACATTGAATTTAAAGTGCCAGTACTTGTAACCATAAATAAATCATTTCATTCATAAAAATAATTATAGTTTACACTAAACTTGTTATATACCCTACAGTTTAAAACCTGTATTTAAAACTTGATCTCATAAATACTTGTTGTTGTGTTTTTTGGCTTATCCCGGTTAGGGGTTGCCACAGCGGAACTCCGGTCCGCTAATGTTTGGTAGTGGATTTTTACGTGCCGAGTTACCAGCCCTGACGCACAACCTTCAACGAAGGCACACACATTCACACATACCTCCACACAGAAGACGATCACATTATATAAAAAATAAAAAATACATATTCGATAAATTTGATAATCAAAATACCAAAAAAGACTGAAACTATATACTAATAACTGAGCTGTAATTTGTTAAGCTAACAAAAGAAATGGTTTGATAGAAATAAAGTAATTTATACCTGGCTCCCTTGTAGCATCTGTCAACATCTGCCAAATACTTTCTTTTTAACTCAATAGGGCTTTGAAATTACCCCCACCCCATTCGAAGTAATAATCTGATCAATAATGGCAAACCTAAAACTATGTTGATCACCTTGTTTCTCTATATGTCTGTACAGTGCATTTTTTGTATCTTTCACCTTTATTCTGTACATGTGATCGTAAATATGTCTCCTAAATTGTCTCTCTGTCTTGCCAATATAGTACGCAGGGCATGATGTACCGCCAGGTAGATGATATCTCTACTGTTACAATTCCCTTTTCTAAATTTAATATAAGTCTTATATAAATCTTGTAGTTTTACTCCATCTCTCTCATTAATCAAGTAACACTGATTACATGACCCACATGGTGGATTTGTTAGAATTGTACCTTCTATTTTCGTGATGGCTAAGTGTAGAAGCCTCTTAATGTTCATACCCATCTTGTACACAAAACAAGGTTTATCCCCCAATATTTCTTTTACTTCATCAACAACTGTTAAACTCTTCCAATACCTAGAAATAATATTCATAAGTTCATTCGCATATGGTGAATATGTAAGAGTGCAGACTCTGTTAAGTGGGACTGTTTCTAAATTTCTGTTCATCTGCCTAATGTCCTCCTGGCCTATCCCTAATATAGGTGGGTATTTTTTTCCCCATTCATTTATAACATATCCTGAGACATCCTTAAGTAACCACTCCAGGTAACCTCTTTTAACAAACATAGAGGTTATAAACTCAGTTTCTTTAACCATAACTTCATGATCAGAGGACACCCTAGAAGCTCTTACACATTGTCCCTTAAATATGTTTTTTAACATATGCTTAGGATGATGGCTTGTATATTCCATATAACCATTAGAAAATGTTTTCTTCCGGTATATCTCTGATTGGAATCCTGTGTCTGTATACCTTATATATGTATCCAAATACGGAATACCCTTATTGCTGACATTGTGTGTAAACTTGAGGAAACTACTTGTATTATTCAAATAGTCAATGAATTCATTGATAATTTCAACTGGCCCTTTCCACAAAACAAACATGTTATCCAAAAATCTGGTGTAATAGGAGACCTATTTGAAATATTTACTGCTGAATAAATGTTGGTTTTCCCAATCTAGTATAACCATATTAGCAAATATGGGGCCACAAGATGCCCCCATAGCTACACCCCTTGTCTGTTTGAAGTATTCCCTTCATAATATATAAAGTTGTTCTCCAATATAATCCCCATCATATCAGTAATGAGGTTTATACGATCCCAGGTCATCCCTGAATATTTCCTTAAACTACTACAAAATCCTCGAGTCCTTGTTCTTTAGGGATACATGAAAATAAATCCACCACATCAATGGTGATATATGTTAAATTCTCTTTCCATTTATCAGGGTATGAAAGACAAAGCTTGTAAACATGAAGTAAGAGAGTGATTATACAATCTTTACAATGGAATAAAACCATGGAGTCAAACTATTTTATCCAGGACATCTGTATGAATACTGTCAAGGAGATTTACAATTTATTTTTGGTAATTTGTTTGAAGTAGAAGAAAATGGGAGTGGGGGAAAGGAATATGTAGATGGGGTGGAAGAGATGGAGGATTGCTGAATTCTTGTAGGTAGTCATATATTGACAAGTGTCCTAAATTATCAATCTTTTGTCATTGTGCTCCATCTTGTGCTGTCTGCTATTACTTGGTAAGTCACTTAGTAAAGGAAGTCAGACACAGAAAATGTCAGGACACCATAAAGAGCTATGTATATTAATGGAAGTAAACAAAAAGTGCTCTGTTAGAGTTAATGAGTTAAGGCACTAATTCACTTCAATCAGCATCTGCTGTATTTGAAACACAAAGCACAGTGTATCCATCTAATTCACCTTCCTAAGGGCATAACTAAATATAAGTTTTCCCTATTTTAAGCTGAGTTGTAAACATGTAAAACAGCTGAAAACAACTCCTGAACAGTCGACTCCAAGATGGCAACCCCACTGGGCCACTGCTATGCTTTAAAAGTAGCGGGTAGGCAAACCAATAAGGCAAGAAAAAATCTCAGTAATAATAGATCATCATTTAATAAATGCTTACAGCACCATAACAAAAATAATTCCAAAGTGTTGTACGCTTCTATCTGGCGCACTGCAGACTTCCTCAGAACAGCTGATACCTAACTCAATACCATTCATTTAAAACCTTGGGAGCCATTCAATACATTGAATTTAAAGTACAGTACTTGTAACCATAAATAAATCATTTCATTCATAAAATAATTATAGTTTACACTAAACTTGTTATATAATTCCTACAGTTTAAAACCTGTATTTAAACTTGATCTCATAAATACTTGTTGTTGTGTTTTTGGCTTATCCTAGTCAAGTTATTAAATGAACTCCGTCCGCTAATAATGTTTGTAGTGGATTTTTACTTGCCGAAAGTTACCACAGCCCTGGACGCACAACCTTCAACGGCATAAGTACTACCACATTCACACATACCTCCACACAGAAGACTTATCACATTATATAAAAAATAAAAAATACATATTCGATAAATTTGATAATCAAAATACCAAAAAGACTGAAACTATATAATTAATAACTGAGCTGTAATTTGTTAAGCTAACAAAAGAAATGGTTTGATAGAAATAAAGTGCACTTTATACCTGGTTCCCTTGTAGCATCTGTCAACATCTGCCAAATACTTTCTTTTTAACTCAATAGGGCTTTGAAATTACCCCACCTATCTGGAAGGTAATAATCTGATCAATAATGGCAAACCTAAACTATGTTGATCACCTTGTTTCTATGTCTGTACAGTGCATTTTGTATCTTTCACCTTTTATTCTGTACATGATCGTGAATATGTCTCCTCTAAATTGTCTCTGTCTTGCCAATATATAATGCAGGGCATGATGTACCGGCCAGGTAGATGATATCTCTACTGTTACAATTCCTTTCTAAATTTAATATAAGTCTTATATAAATCTTGTAGTTTTACTCCATCTCTCATTAATCAAGTAACACTGATTACATGACCCACATGGTGGATTTGTTAGAATTGTACCCTCTATTTTCTGATGGCTAAGTGTAGAAGCCTCTTAATGTTCATACCATCTTGTACACAAACAAGGTTTATCCCAATATTTCTTTTACTTCATCAACAACTGTTAAACTCTTCCAATACCTAGAAATAATATTCATAAGTCTATTCAGCATATGGTGAATATGTAAGAGTGCAGACTCTGTTAAGTGGGACTGTTTCTAAATTTCTGTTCATCTGCCTAATTATCCCTCCTTGCCTATCCCTAATATAGGTGGGTATTTTTTTCCCATTCATTTATAACATATCCTGAGACATCCTTAAGTAACCACTCCAGGTAACCTCTTTAACAAACATAGAGAGGTTATGTCCCAGTTTCTTTTAACCATAATCCCATGATCAGAGGACACCCTAGAAGCTCTTACACATTGTCCCTTAAATATGTTTCTTTAACATATGCTTAGGATGATGGCTTGTATATTCCATATACCATTAGAAAATGTTTCTTCCCGTATATCTCTGATTGGAATCCTGTGTCTGTATACCTTTATATATGTATCCAACACGGGAATACCCTTATTGCTGACATTGTGTGTAAACTCTGAGGAAACTACTTGTATTATTCAAATAGTCAATGAATTCATTGATAATTTCAACTGGCCCTTTCCACAAAACAAACATGTTATCCAAAAATCTGGTGTAATAGGAGACCTATTTGAAATATTTACTGTTGAATAAATGTTGGTTTTCCCAATCTAGTATAACCATATTGAGAAATATGGGGCCACAAGATGCCCCTCATAGCTACACCCTTGTCTGTTTGAAGTATTCCCTTCATAATATATAAAGTTGTTCTCCAATATAATCCCCTAATCATATCAGTAATGAGGTTTATACTGATCCCAGGTCATCCTGAATATTTCCTTAAACTACTACAAAATCCTCGAAGTCCTTGTTCTTTAGGATACATGAAATAAATCCACCACATCAATGGTGATATATGCTAAATCTTTCCATTTATCAGGTGTAAGATGGGCTAGAAATCCAAGAATCCTTTTGATAAGATGTGGAATATTTCTATAGATTGGTTTTACCCATCTGTCTATAACAACTCCTATCTGAAATGTTTTGGATTTTACTTCCAGATATGATAGGATGAAAGGGGTTTAATATATTTTTGCTGGACTTTGCATGCCTACAATGGTGGCAAGTGGAAATTCAACCTTCATATGGATGTCATCTGTTATTCTTTTGATTCTATTAAATATTCATCTAAGGCTAAATCTATTTTCCTATAGCTTATATTAATCTCATTACTAGAAGTGATTTCATAATTTCCTGAATCAATCAATATTGTTTGTATTTCACTAACATAACCAGTGGTGTTGTATAAAACAATCCCCCACCATTGTCCTGATTTCATTAATCTAATATTTTGTAATTGATAATTCCACCAGACAATGTCTTTCCTTTGTAGTGAGGTTATCATCTACCTGCTGTTTTAATGATATGATTGTACCTATAACAGCACATAGGTTCATAGGTTCATAGGTTCATAGGTTGGTACTAGGCTATCGCCCTAGGGCTTCCATACAAGCCTAGCCATAACAATTCCCATTATTTCTTCCACATTACTTACTTTCCTCTCTTCAAAGTCATCACCTTATTATTGATAGGAATGTAAAGCTTTTCTTCTTTAACTTGTTATGTTCTTTCTGTAAGAACCTCATCATTTTTACCCCTATTGCCAAAGTCAAAGCCATATTTAATCTTCTACAATACAATTCCTCACATTAATGACAGTAAATCTACTACACTGAACTTGGCCGTAGGTATATATTTCCATTCCTTTAGTAAATTGTGTCCTCACTCTCTTATACAATAATTTGTATAATTGTACACTATTAGATCACATTAAAATGATGAATACTTTTTTCCATTTCATCTTTGTCAGTTACATCTCCATTAGTATGTCCACTAACGGGTCGGTAGTGATGCAGTTCACAATTAAATTTTAGGTAATTCACATATGACCTCTATCTAATACTGCCTGCATACACTATAGTTTACACTAACTTGTTATATACTTCAATAACTGATTGTAATTTGTAGCTAACAAAGAAATGGTTTGACAGAAATACAAAGTATTAGTATATGGTTACAGTCTTTTGGTATTTTGATTATCAAATTTATCGAATATGTATTTTTATTTTTATATAATGTGATAGTATTGTTATTTGTGTTTTATTTTAATATAATAGTATTTTACATCAAGTTTAAATAATGGGTTATAAAACTGTAGGTATATAACAAGTTTAGTGTAAAACTATAATTATTTTTATGGAATGAATTGATTTATTTATGGTTACAAGTACTGGCACTTTAAATTCAATGTATTGAATGGCTTCAAAAAGGCCAAATGAATGGTATTGAGTTCATATCAACTGTTCTGAGGAAGTTCATGTGCAGATGAAAGTACTTAACACTTTGGAATTATTGTTGCATTATGGTTCTGTGGAGCATTTATTAAAATGATCTATTACTGAGATTTTTCTGCCTTATTCGAGTTTGCCTACTCATGCTACTTTACACATAGCAGTGACGGTCAGGTTGCCGCCTTGGGTGACTATTTGAGTTGCTTTTCAGCTGTTTTACATCTTAACGTTGTTGTGTGCTATCGAGAAAGTAAGCGAGGGCTGAGTTTCATTGATAAGGAAGAATTTGTCAAAAGACTGAAGTGCTTCTTAAGGGATGAGGTGTCCTGATTGATTGAACCGTGGGACGCCTGGTAATGTCTAATACTAGCAATGCTAGGAATGAAGCGACAGAGAGAAAAAGCAAGAAACTTCGCTCACTGGCGGTCAGGGCATTTTACCCAACGACATTAACCCAAATGGACAAGCAGAACTAGCACTGGGTGGTCAGACAGTGTCCAATGTACAACACATGCAATGGTAAAGGTAACGCTAAGTATTAACCTGTGACAATGAGTCTACCTTGATTTCTTTTATTTCAAATTGATGATGACATCGAATGCATATGAGTCAACCGAAAAGACCCTTACTGGAGTAAAACATATGCTGCAATGACAAAAACTAAAGTATTCCCTTCCAAAGGTAATTAAAAATAAAATTCATCTAATCCAAGAGACATTAGTGACTCCTATTAATAGAAATGATAATGAACGTGGTAGATTGACACTTTAATCAGAGATATTGAATCGGGAATTCACTGATAATAATTACCTAACTGTGTCTTATGGTAAACATGATAAAAGGTAATAATGGAACTCTTTGAAGGAAATGATATTTGAATTAGGCAAATTACTGCTGATGGTCAAATGTATTAAATTTGACAATGCCTATTTATCTAAAATGTATATCCTTGGGCATAGTAAATCGATGGGACTAAGATTTTTCAAAGCACCTATAGGTATTAATTTGGATAATGACACCAAGGCAGAATTTAATACTGTATTTAACTCCTGTGGTATCAGTTATATGAATCTGCTGATTAAGAAAATGATGAGAAATTACAGAATTGTAATGGAAGTAGAAAATCCAACAATGAAATTGTTACTGATTTTACTATTTCCCTCAATGGCGGTATTATACCTAAAACAATTCTAAATATGCATAGTAGATTGGAGAAGTTACATGAAAGGAAAAATATGATAAACATAAAGAGAACAGAGCTATGTTTAAACAACAATGATTTCAAATTAAGTAAGAGTAATGGCAAGCAACACACCATAGAGAAAGTGATACAAATTTTCAGGGTCGACATCACCCTAGCTGTCAAACAAGACTATTATCAGGGGAACGACGGCAGTATTAGGATAGGAGCCATATGTCGAATGACCTAAATTTAATTGTGAACAGCATCACTACTGACCCCTTTAGTGGACATACTAATGGAGAGGAAACTGACAAAGATGAAATGGAAAAAAATATTCATCATTTTAATGATTTAACAGTGTACAATTATACAAATTATTGTATAAAAGAGGAATTAGGGACACAATTTACTAAAGGAATGAAATATATACTTACGGCCAAGTTCGGTTTAGTAGATACTATCATTAATGTGAAATTGTATTGTAGAAGATTAAATTTGGCTTTGACTTTTAATAATAAGGGTAAACATGATGAGGTTCTTATGAAAGAACATAACAAGTTAAAGAAGAAAAGCACTTACATTTCCAAGCACTTACATTTCCCCTATCAATAATAAGTTAATAAACTTTGAAGAGGTGGTATGTGCTGATATTTATAGGTACAATCATATCATTAAAAAACAACAGGTAGATGATAACCTCACAACAAAGGAAAGAAATTGTCTGGTGGAATTATCAAAGAACAAAAATATTAGAGTAATGAAACCGGACAAAGGTGGGGGGATTGTTTTATACAACACCACTGATTACATCATTGAAATACAAACACTATTGATTGATTCAGGAAATTATGAAATCACTTCCATTAATGAGATTAATAAAAGCTATAGGAAAATAGATTTAGCCTTAGAAGAATATTTAATACATCAAAGAATAACAGATGACATCCATGGATTTCCATGAAGGTTGAATTTCCTACACTTGCCACTGCCAGAAAAATATGTGGTATTAGTGTATGTATTAGTAATATGCTTAGTGCATTTAAGGCTTGAAAGGGTTAACAAATTTATTCTATTTCACACTGCATAAAAATCTAAAATAAATTGCAGAAGCTTAACCTTTTGTATTGTCAAAGGAAATATGCGCAGCTAAATCTTTTCTTATGCTTTGGGAAAATTTTCAGGAAGCAGATAATTTCTGCTTGTGTCAGGAAAATAATGAATAGATGAGACTTAGACAAGGAGTTCCGCTTGTGCTGTGAGAAAATACACAGCTGCAGAAGCTATAGATAATCAGAACAAAGACTGCTTGAAAATATGAACTGCAATCAGCATTTGCTTGTGCCTAAGCTAGAAAAGTACCTTGAAATGTAACACATGTATTAGAACTACACAACAGAAGCTTGTACGGGCTAGAGCCCACCAAGGCCAGGTTGTTTTCTCAAAATGTTTTTTAAATCCAGTCATGTCAGCAGAAAATCTGAGTAACATCTGCTGTAGAACAATACTGAAAGTTGTATTTGATTACATCAACCATAGAAGGCAAAGTCTTGTAGAACAATATAAGAAGAGAAAACTTCCTGTTAGTAGTTAGGCAAAATCCTGTATTTGCATGTTTTTGTCTCCTTGCAGCAAGTATTAAAGTGCCTTATCTGAACCTTACATGTATTTTTTGGTTTTTTTTGAAAGGTTTTTTCCTTTGAACAGAAATTGGTTTTTCCTTTTTGGAACCGGGAAACCCCTTTTTAATCAAGTAACACTGATTACATGACCCACATAGTGGATTTGTTAGAATTGTACCTTCTATTTTCGTGATGGCTAAGTGTAGAAGCCTCTTAATGTTCATACCCATCTTGTACACAAAACAAGGTTTATCCCCCAATATTTCTTTTACTTCATCAACAACTGTTAAACTCTTCCAATACCTAGAAATAATATTCATAAGTTCATTCGCATATGGTGAATATGTAAGAGTGCAGACTCTGTTAAGTGGGACTGTTTCTAAATTTCTGTTCATCTGCCTAATGTCCTCCTGGCCTATCCCTAATATAGGTGGGTATTTTTTTCCCCATTCATTTATAACATATCCTGAGACATCCTTAAGTAACCACTCCAGGTAACCTCTTTTAACAAACATAGAGGTTATAAACTCAGTTTCTTTAACCATAACTTCATGATCAGAGGACACCCTAGAAGCTCTTACACATTGTCCCTTAAATATGTTTTTTAACATATGCTTAGGATGATGGCTTGTATATTCCATATAACCATTAGAAAATGTTTTCTTCCGGTATATCTCTGATTGGAATCCTGTGTCTGTATACCTTATATATGTATCCAAATACGGAATACCCTTATTGCTGACATTGTGTGTAAACTTGAGGAAACTACTTGTATTATTCAAATAGTCAATGAATTCATTGATAATTTCAACTGGCCCTTTCCACAAAACAAACATGTTATCCAAAAATCTGGTGTAATAGGAGACCTATTTGAAATATTTACTGCTGAATAAATGTTGGTTTTCCCAATCTAGTATAACCATATTGGCAAATATGGGGCCACAAGATGCCCCCATAGCTACACCCCTTGTCTGTTTGAAGTATTCCCCTTCATAATATATAAAGTTGTTCTCCAATATAATCCCCATCATATCAGTAATGAGGTTTATACGATCCCAGGTCATCCCTGAATATTTCCTTAAACTACTACAAAAATCCTCGAGTCCTTGTTCTTTAGGGATACATGAAAATAAATCCACCACATCAATGGTGATATATGTTAAATTCTCTTTCCATTTATCAGGTGTAAGATGGGCTAGAAATATCCAAGAATCCTTGATAAGATGTGGAATATTTCTATAGATTGGTTTTACCCATCTGTCTATAACAACTCCTATCTGAAATGTTTTGGATTTACTTCCAGATATGATAGGATGAAAGGGGGGTTTTAATATATTTTTATGGACTTTTGGTATGCCTACAATGGTGGCAAGTGTGGGAAATTCAACCTTCATAAACCCATGGATGTCATCTGTTATTCTTTGATCTATTAAATATTCATCTAAGGCTAAATCTATTTTCCTATAGCTTATATTAATCTCATTAATAGAAGTGATTTCATAATTTCCTGAATCAATCAATATTGTTTGTATTTCACTAACATAACCAGTGGTGTTGTATAAAACAATCCCCCCACCATTGTCCGATTTCATTAATCTAATATTTTTGTAATTTGATAATTCCACCAGACAATGTCTTTCCTTTGTAGTGAGGTTATCATCTACCTGCTGTTTTTTAATGATATGATTGTACCTATAAATATCAGCACATAGGTTCATAGGTTCATAGGTTCATAGGTTGGTACTAGGCTATCAGCCCTAGGGCCTATACAAGCCTAGCCATAACAATTCCCTGGCTATTTCTTCCCACATTACTTACTTTCCTCTTCAAAGTTTACTACCTTATTATTGATAGGGGGAATGTAAGCGCTTTTCTTCTTTAACTTGTTATGTTCTTTCGTAAGAACCTCATCATTTTTACCCTTATTGCTAAAAGTCAAAGCCATATTTAATCTTCTACAATACAATTTCACATTAATGACAGTACCTACTACACTGAACTTGGCCGTAGGTATATATTTCATTCCTTTAGTAAATTGTGTCCCTAATTCCTCTTTTATACAATAATTTGTATAATTGTACACTATTAGATCATTAAAATGATGAATAATTTTTTCCATTTCATCTTTGTCAGTTACATCTCCATTAGTATGTCCACTTAACGGGTCGGTAGTGATGCAGTTCACAATTAAATTTAGGTAATTCGACATATGACTCCTATCTAATACTGCCTGCATAATTATAGTTTACACTAAACTTGTTATATACTAATAACTGAGCTGTAATTTGTGAAGCTAACAAAAGAAATGGTTTGACAGAAATAAAGTTATTAGTATATGGTTACAGTCTTTTTTTGGTATTTTGATTATCAAATTTATCGAATATGTATTTTTTATTTTTTATATAATGTGATAGTATTGTTATTTATGTTTTTATTTTAATATAATAGTATTTATGAGATCAAGTTTTAAATACGGGTTATAAACTGTAGGGTATATAACAAGTTTAGTGTAAACTATAATTATTTTTATGAATGAATTGATTTATTTATGGTTACAAGTACTGGCACTTTAAATTCAATGTATTGAATGGCGCCAAAAAGGTTTTAAATGAATGGTATTGAGTTCATATCAACTGTTCTGAGGAAGTCTGCGGTGCGCAGATGAAAGCACTTAACACTTTGGAATTATTGTTGCATTATGGTTCTGTGAGCATTTATTAAATGATCTATTACTGAGATTTTTTCTTGCCTTATTCGAGTTTGCCTACCATGCTACTTTTACACATAGCAGTGACGGTCAGGTTGCCGTCTTGGGTGACTATTTCAGGAGTTGTTTTCAGCTGTTTTACATCTTAACGTTGTTGTGTGCTATCGAGAAAGTAAGCGAGGGGGCTGAGGCTTCATTGGATAAGGAAGAATTTGTTCAGCTAAAGACTGAAGTGCGTTCTTTAAGGGATGAGGTGTCCTGATTGATTGAAACTGTGGGACGCCTGCAATGTCTAGCTAGCAATGCTAGGAATGAAGCGACAGAGAGAAAAGAAACTTCGTTCACTGGTGGTCAGGCATTTACCCGAACGACAATCCCAAATGGACAAGGAGAACTAGCACTGGGTGGTCAGACAGTGTCCAATGTGTTACCAAATACATGCAATGGTAAAGGTAACGCAAGTATTAACTCAGACAATGAGTTCACCTTTGATTTCTCTTTATTTCAAATTGATGATGACATCGAGCGTACAGGAGCTCGTCCGAAAAGACCCTTACTGAGTAAAACATATGCTGCAATGACAAAAACTAAAGTATTCCCTTCCAAAGGTACTGTACAAAATTCATCTAATCCAAGAGACATTAGTGACTCTATTAATAGAAATGATAATGAACGTGGTAGATTGGACAATTTTTTAATCAGAGATATTGAATTCAAATCTACTGATAATAATTATCGAACTGTGTCTTATGGTAAACATGATAAAAAAGGTAATAATGGAACTTTGAAGGAAATGATATTTGAATTAGGCAAATTACTGCTGATGGTCAAATGTATTAAATTTGACAATGCCTATTTATCGAAATGTATATCCTTGGGCATAGTACCGATGGGACTAAGATTTTTCAAAGTACCTATAGGTATTAATTTGGATAATGACACCAAGGCAGAATTTAATACTGTATTTAACTCCTGTGGTATCAGTTATATGAATCTGCTGATTAAGAAAAATGATGAGAAATTAAGTAGAATTGTAATGGAAGTAGAAAAACTGAATAATGAAATTGTTACTGATTTACTATTTCCTCAATGGCGTGTATTATACGAAAAACAATTTAAATATGCAGATAGTAGAGCTGAGAAGTTACATGAAAGGAAAAAAATATGGAGCAACATAAAGAGAACAGAGCTTATGTTTGGAACAATGATTTCAAATTAAGTAAGAGTAATGTAAGGGAAAGTAATGGAGTGACTCATAGAGAAAGTGATACAAATTTTCAGGGGGGTCGATACTTCACCCTAGCTGTCAAACAAGACTATTATCAGGGGAATCGACGCAGGCAGTATTAGATAGGAGCCATATGTCGAATGACCTAAATTTAATTGTGAACAGCATCACTACTGACCCCTTTAGTGGACATACTAATGGAGAGGAAGTTGAGAAAGATGAAATGGAAAAAATTATTCATCATTTCAATGATCTAACGGTGTACAATTATACAAATTATTGTATAAAAGAGGAATTGGGGACACTATTTACTAAAGGAATGAAATATATACATACGGCCAAGTTCAGTTTAGTAGACACTATCATTAATGTGAAATTGTATTGTAGAAGATTAAATTTGGCTTTGACTTTTAGTGATAAGGGTAAAAATGATGAGGTTCTTACGAAAGAACATTACAAATTAAAGACGAAAAGCACTTACATTTCCAAGCACTTACATTCCCCCTATTAATAATAAGGTAGTAAACTTTGAAGAGGTTGTATGTGCTGATATTTATAGGTCCAATCATATCATTAAAAAACAGCAGGTAGATGACAACCTCACTAAAAAGAAAAGAAGTTGTCTGGTGGAATTATCAAAGAACAAAAATATTAGAGTAATGAAACAGGACAAAGGTGGGGGGATTGTTTTATACAACACCACTGATTACATCATTGAAATACAAACACTATTGATTGATTCAGGAAATTATGAAATCACTTCCATTAATGAGATTAATAAAAGCTATAGGAAAATAGATTTAGCCTTAGAAGAATATTTAATACATCAAAGAATAACAGATGACATCCATGGATTTATGAAGGTTGAATTTCCCACACTTGCCACTGCCAGAAAAATATGTATTAGTGTATGTATTAGTAATATGCTTAGTGCATTTAAGGCTTGAAAAGGGTTAACAAATTTATTCTATTTCACACTGCATAAAATCTGTACAAATTGCAGAAGCTTTCTAACCTTGTATTGTCATGAAATATGCGCAGCTATAATCTTTGCTTATGCTTTGGAAATTTACAGGGAAGCAGATAATTTCTGCTTGTGTCAGGAAAATAATGAATAGATGAGACTTAGACAAGGAGTTCCGCTTGTGCTGTGAGAAAATACACAGCTGCAGAAGCTATAGATAATCAGAACAAAGACTGCTTGAAAATATGAACTGCAATCAGCATTTGCTTGTGCCTAAGCTAGAAAAGTACCTTGAAATGTAACACATGTATTAGAACTACACAACAGAAGCTTGTGACGGGCTAGAGCCCACCAAGGCCAGGTTGTTTCTCTCAAAATGTTTTTCATAACTCCAGTCATGTCAGCAGAAAATCTGAGTAACATCTGCTGTAGAACAATACTGAAAGTTGTATTTGATTACATCAACCATAGAAGGCAATGTCTTGTAGAACAATATAAGAAGAGAATACTTCCTGTTAGTAGTTAGGCAAAATCCTGTATTTGCATGTTTTTGTCTCCTTGCAGCAAGTTATTAAATGTGCCTTATCTGAACCTTACATGTATTGGTCTTTGAAGTTTTTTCCTTTGACAGATTGGTCCTTTGGACCGGAAACCTTCACTTCACCTCGGATCAGACAGGCCATGTGGCTTGAAACCGTACGGGGAAGAAGCCACATCGGTTCTTCTTATTTGAAAAGCCCTCCGACTGAATTGTCGTACAAAAGAGGCCAGCCACTTTCTGATCTGCGACTGAAGAACGGGTTTTTCACAAACCAGGTGATCAATCACAAAGGCTCAGGTAAGGTGAATCTACTTTTTTCTGTTTTAGATCAGGGACTAGATTTGTATTGTTTTTGTCAAGACTGTATTTTTACACATCAGGGACAGAAAAGATTACTGTCTTGTCATAGATCAGGAAAAACCGAGTAGGTAGGCAGTCATTCTGAAGAGACTATAACAAAATCTGTGGTACCACGTTAAAAATAAGGCGTGACGTAATGATTAAAAAGGGTAGAACAAAATGGGTAATAATTACACAAAAAGACCCCAAAATCCGCCATTAACCTAAGACGCAAAATACATGCAGTCACAGCATGCTGATAATATTAAATACTACTCAAAGTGGGTTAATAAGTATGAATTCGATGGTAAATTAGAAAATTCCTTGCTTATCAAACTTGTCAAACAGCTTAAAACCGATTCCAAATGTCGGGTAAAAAAGCAGCACCAGTTAGGAATTCCTCAGGCACACAGGTGGATTGAGGAAGTAAACCGTAGGGAACAAAACAACAATAATTCAAAAGCAATGTTTTTAGATAAGGAGGACAATAACTTAGTAATAGCATCGGCCCCTCCGCCCCCCTTTACCAGAATATGAAGCACGTGAACAAGTTAGTCCCCCCCCCTGCGATATCCTGCTGCCACTGTAAATAGAGACACTACAAAAGCAAAACCGTTTATTAGAGATCCCATCGAGACCAGGTCTCGAACATGGGCAGGTAACTCAAAAGGGGACATTGAATTATATCAAATTGGTAGGAATTCACGATCTATGAGTGAAGAAGAAATATGCCCACTTCTAGAAGTACCTAATCCTCAGGCAGGACAAGAAGGTCAGGACCCAACTATTCTAGTGTATAGACCCTGGACTCCGGAAGACATCTGGAAAGCCACTGAGGGAATTCCCCATCCAAAAGTTAATTTTAGAAAGTTCTTAGAAGATTTACAAGGAATGAGGCTAAGTTATAATTTAAACAGAGAAGAGGTAGAAAAAGTAGTCAGAAAAATTGTGGGACCAGATTGGCACATGATTAGTGGCAACTGGAATCCCCGTGACACTGCACACAGACCCCTTCCACATAGCAGCGCAGAACTAGACAACAGAGTAAAAGGTCTTACAGACCACATCTCTGAGAAATGGAAGCCTAGGGCAGACTGGACTTGCATTAATCAATGCATCCAACAAGAAGGTGAAACTATTGACAGATATTATGCCAGACTGTTAGAATGTTTTAATAACCATTGTGGAATGCAGGTTCCTGAAGATCAGACACAAGATTCCCCATATGAGCAGCAGTTAAAGAATGCATTTTTGAAAGGCAGCATTGCACCCATAAGCAGTTTTATTACAAAGTACATGATAGATCATCGTACAAGCATGTTGCCGTCATTACTTGAATATGTTAGGCATGCCGAAAGGCATTTTAATAGCAAAAAGAAAAAGAAAGCCCAAGTATTTTCTGTAGAAGATGGAGCAGAAGTTTATGTAGTACAGTCCGGGAAAAAGGGCAAGAAAAATGCCCAGGGAAGCAAACAATCTGATCCGCGATCAGAGGACTATGAAGGGCGAAAGATAGGGGTGAATGTTTTAAATGCGGTAAAAAGGGACACTTGGCAAGGGATTTCAAGAAAAACTAGAAGGCAATCACGGAAGACAAGGAGGGTGAGGACTGACTATATGATAGTCAAGAATCACTAGAAGGGGATAGCATAGAAAGGACAAATGAGAATGTGATAGAGGGAGTAGAGGATGTGACAGAAGAAATAGAGGAAGTGCAGGAAGTTACGGACAGTGAAGAAAATGAAATATTGGATTTAGCTTTATTGAGCTTACAGCTCTATTTAGCAGACACAAAACCAGAAGTTACACTCTTGGTGGAAGGGAGGGAAGTCAAATTCTTGTGTGACTCAGGGGCATCACGGACCCTGATACATCCCTCCAAACTGCCAGAGAATTCAGAGTCACCTGATTACATACTAGTGAAAGCAGCTAATGGACAGCTGTATCGGGAGCCCCTCTCCTATAATATTGCAATAACTGATCCTGTTTCAGGATTGACCCAGAAAAGAAAATTGTTGTTTCCACAAAATGCCCAGTAAACCTCTTGGGCAGAGACCTTATGCAGCTATTTAGTATAGCAGTAGTTCCGACTATGCAGGGTATGGATGCACAGTGACAAATTGATACCTTTGCAGTGCAATTGGAGGGTGAAATGTTCTATTGGTACAGCCAGGACTTGGTTACGACTGGTCCAGGGGCAGTGACCGAAGAGTTGATGAACATAGCCATCAGCAAGTTCCCCTCCCTTGACATTGATAAACAACATTTGTTGCACTGTACTCTCTATTATTGTAACACACCAGGACCTGATAAGGAATATGAGCAAGAATTGTTTAGAAACCGTGCAAACAGATTGATATTACGTAATCTGTACTGGGACATAGAAGAGAACAGTTTAGCCAGCTGTTCATTGCCCCAGGAGTTATTTGCACTCTATAAATCTAATCGATTATCACATGTTAGCTTAACTAAGGACAAGAATGTAAAATGGGTAGACTTAGGAGAAAAAGTCATGAGATGGGAGAAACAGACAGGGTTAGAACTGTCAAAACAGGGAATACAAATGCAGAAGTTGAATTGGATAACTCAGACCCTCCCAGCCGTGCACTTGCAGTCTAGCAAGGACAGCTGATTAGCACTCCTATTAAAGGAGGAAGAGAATGCCTTACAGAATATACCAGAAACTCTTTGGTCAACAAGAAACTCAGATGTAGGACTTATTCATACAGCGGGACCAGTTACTATCACGCCAAAGTCAGCATTTAGACCACAAAAAAGACAGCATCCCTTAAGAAAAGATGCAGAGGTAGGAATCAAACCTATTATAGCAGCTTTACTTAAGGAAGGGGTGCTGGTGGAATCTCCTGATTCACCATGTAACACACCCTTATTTCCTGTTAAGAAAGTGAATAGTGAATGGCGTATGGTCCAAGATTTACAAGCTGCAAATGACACAATAATAACAAGGGCACCTACAGTGCCAGACCCACACACCCTGTTGAATGATTTAAAACCTCAAAAGAAATATTTTTCTGTGGTAGATATCAGCAATGCGTTCTTTTCGATACTGATAAACCCTGACAGCCAATATTGGATTGCATTCACATTTCAGGGGAAAAGGAATACATATACGTGACTACCACAGGGATATTGTGAAAGTCCGACAATATTCTCACAAGAAATGGCAAGCAACTTGGCGGGATTTACCCCACCAAGAGGCAGTCAGATTTTACTTTATGTTGATGATATCCTGCTGGCGGCCCCCACCCAGCAAGATTGCAAAGAAGATACCAGGGCGCTATTACAATTTTTAGCCACTGAAGGACATAAAGTGAACAAAAATAAACCGCAGCTTTGGAAAAAACAAGTTAAATACCTAGGATATGTAATATCCAAAGAGGGTAGGACATTAGATGAGGACAGAAAAGTAGCAATTTTGCAAGCACCAAAACCCACTACCAAGAAGGAAATGATGTCCTTCCTGGGTACGACTAATTTTTGCCGGAGCTGGATTCCAAACTATGCCTTGGAATCTACACCGCTGACTAACCTGATATATAAAAAGCCTATGGCAGCACAGGATTTGTTACAATGGACACCAGAAGCAGAATCTGCTTTCTGCAAACTGAAACAGTTAATAGCGTCCTCATTAGTTTTAGGATTACCAAACTATCATAAACGTTTTTTCCAAACTGTAGATTGTAAGCAAGGTTATATGACATCAGTGTTAACACAGCAGCATGGGGGCAAGCAACGCCCTATTGCTTATTATTCATCACAACTAGACCCAGTGGCACGGTCTTTACCCCACTGTGTACAAGCAGTAGTTGCAGCTGCAATGGCAGTACAGGCTTCGACCTCAGTAGTTTTATTCCACCCTCTCACTTTGAGAGTGCCTCATGCAGTCACGATTATTTTACTGCAAGAGAAGGTAGCATATCTTTCCCTGCTAGGCATCTTTCCTGTATGACTATATTGTTGAGCCAACCTCATATGACAATTGAACGATACACGACTTTGAACCCTTCTATCTTGCTCCCAATCCATGCAGATGGCACACCACACAGCTGCCTGCAGGTGATTGAGCAAAAGACACTGCCTAGAAAAGATCTTACGGATGTTCCCTTGGATGAAGCCGAGGTGACATACTACGTGGATGGCTGGTGCAAAAGGGGTCCTGCAGGACAGAACCTAGTGGGATATGCAGTAGTTTCTGATACTGATATTATAAAAGTGAAACCTTTACCACACAATTTATCTGCACAGGCAGCAGAATTGATTGCCTTGACATGAGCATGTACCTTAGCAAAGGGTAAATGTGTGAACATTTTTACTGACAGCCCGTATGCTTTTTCTACTTTACATGTTTTTGCGCAACAGTGGAAAAATCGAGAAATGATAACATCTACTGGAAAACCAATCAATCATGCACAGTTTATTTTAGATCTTTTAGAATCTATTCAGTTACCTCAGAAAGTAGCTATTTGTAAATGCACAGCTCATACCAAGCAACAGGATAGGATTTCAAAAAGTAATGCGAGAGCTGATACAGCTGCAAAACAGGCAGCTTCAGAAGTATTTCTTTTGAATGAGGAATTACAACTCTCTGAGATTTTAGACTTAGAAATGTTAAAGACAATGCAGACACTTACTACGCAGGCTGAAAAACAACGATGGAGGAGCAATTCTCGAAAAGGGGCTGTACATCTCTAAAGAAGGGAAACCGATATTACCATCTAACTTGTTTAGATATGCAGCTTTGTTGAGCCATGGGCAATGCCATGTCTCAACAGGGGGGATGGTACAGCTGGTGAACCGAGTGTTCACGACATATGGATTCTTAAACTACTCTAAAAAATTTTGTTTGATGTGCCATATTTGTAACAAACATCATGCACAAGGGGCGTTAAAGCCCAAGCAAGGGAGTTTCCCTACACCACCGTATCCGTTTCATACTATCTGTATGGATTTCATAGAATTGAACAAATGTGAAAATAAGAAGTATTGTCTTGTCATTGTAGATATGTTTTCCAGATGGGTGGAAGCCTTTCCGACCAAAAATCCATTTGCGGCTACAGTTGCAAAAATTCTTGTTAAAGAAATCATCCCTGGATTCGGCATTCCGGAAAGGATCTACAGTGACAATGGTACACATTTTGTAAACCAAACCATACAACAGCTAAGTAAGCATTTTGGTATTTCTTTAAAAAATCATTGTACATATAATCCGCAATCTGCAGGGTTAGTTGAGAGGCATAATGGAATTTTAAAGAGTAAGCTAAGAAAGTTAATAGCAGAAACAAAGAGAAATTGGGTGTACTGTCTGCCCCTGGCACTGTTGAGCATGAGAACTGTTCAGAATGCAAAAGGATTGACTCCTTTTGAAAAAAACTATTCGGAAGGGTTTATTATATACCTCAGTGGAAACCTCTCATGCCTGCAGACCAGGAAGCCGACTGTACAATAGCAGAGTATATGAGAAATTTGTTGAATTCTAAACATCTGTTGCAGTCAAATTCTGTTTCAGATAAAGAACAAACCAGACCATCAGAAGTGGCAGTGGCTCCAGGAACTTGGATCTGGGTGAAGACAATAAAAAAGAAGAACTGGATGTCACCAAAGTGGGAAGGTCCATATCAAGTGCTTCTGTCGACACACACTGCAGTCAAGATCACAGAGCATGCCTCGTGGATCCACCTGACACACTGCAAACTAGTTAAGAACTTTGAACTGGACAAAAATCTTGTCACATGTCAAGAGCAAAAATGATAGAGTCCAGAAAAAACAGGAAAGCAGAACAATCATTTCCTCAGAAGTATTGCATAATCATCCTGTTAACTGTACTAGTGACAATAATCTTTTTGTTGTGACCATTCCTTTTTCCAGCCACACAAACTGAACTGAAAAAACGTGAAGCGTTACTCATAGACTGGCACCCAAACTTCAACACTTTCCATGCAATTAAATATGTGTATGCTGAGATTTTCAATGTTTTGAATTGCTGGATTTGCACAGCTTTGCCGACAGCATACGGGGGTTATTAATGACTGCAGTCCCCTTAGGGGTCAACGAGACCTGGGAAAACTTGATTTATGATACCTCAACCATTACATCACAAGATAAAATAGCATTGCACTTGTCTATTCTGTAAAAGGGAACTGTGTGTTTTTATAAAAATGATACTGTTCAGGTGGGTTGGAGAAATTGCAATGTCACTGTTCCTTATAAATGTTACACTAAAGCTAACAATGCAGGTTCTTATTGTAATACAAACTATGATTCATTTTTTGAATTGATGTACAAAACAACTGATGAAGTAAAACATGATTCTGTTCTTTATAAACAACTGTCTATAATTATTAGAAAAATGTTTCATGCAGGGCAAGTGTATATTCATAGCAAAGTTACTACTAAAGTAGAGGACTGTTATTTTGTATGTGGCAGAAAGGCATACAAGTGGTTACCTGAGAATTGGTCCGGCAGTTGTTTTTTGGGCTACCTGGTTCCGGCCATACGACACACGGCGGTCTTACCTCGTGGAAAAATTCAGAATGTCTGAGAGGTCGTCAAGAAACCTGTAAATCCAGTGGGGCAAATCAATGCACGCTGGAAAAAACTTCATTTTATAGGCGATAAACTGACACACATCGACTTGAGTGACAGTGTTATATCGTGGGCAGGCATATCACCAGCATATGGAGCAGTGAAATCGATCTGGATGCTGAGAAAACTGTCTAAACTTCTCAAAGTAATGAGTAATGCAACTTTTTCCACTCTCGAATTGGTGTCTGATGAACTGAATGCCAAGAGAACTGTAGTGCTTCAAAACCACATGGCTCTCGTCTTCACCCTAGCGGCAAGAGGCGGTACTTGTGCTTTAATCCAGGAGGAGTGCTGTTCGTATATTCCTGACCATAAACATGAGATAGACAATCACCTTGAGGTAATTCAGCAAGTGTTGGCCATGACCAAACCAGGACCAAACCCACTGATGGACTTTTTCCAGAAATGGTTTGGGGGTGGGGTACTATCCTAATGAACATTCTGATTGCTATTTGTGTAGGAATGATCCTACTGGGAGTATGTGTTTGCTGTGGCATCCCCTGCATGAAAAGACTGATTAAAGACTTTATAGACATGTCAGTTTCTGAAACCTTATATCAAAGTACTGAGTTTGAAGAACTGTTAAAAGATTGAAAATGCTTTCATAAGTTTAAACTGAATGACTCTCTTAACTGCAAATCCTAAGTGGGAAGAGGTTAGGAGAAGAAAAAACTGTTTATGCTTATTTTGAAAGTAGAATAAAAGTATTAAATGTAGTGACATGTCAGAAAAATATGTATTAGTGTATGTATTAGTAATATGCTTAGTGCATTTAAGGCTTGAAAAGTGTTAACACATTTATTCTATTTCACACTGCATAAAATCTGTACAAATTGCAGAAGCTTTCTAACCTTGTATTGTCATGACATATGCGCAGCTATAATCTTTGCTTATGCTTTGGAAATTTACAGGGAAGCAGATAATTTCTGCTTGTGTCAGGAAAATAATGAATAGATGAGACTTAGACAAGGAGTTCCGCTTGTGCTGTGAGAAAATACACAGCTGCAGAAGCTATAGATAATCAGAACAAAGACTGCTTGAAAATATGAACTGCAATCAGCATTTGCTTGTGCCTAAGCTAGAAATGTACCTTGAAATGTAACACATGTATTAGAACTATACAATAGAAGCTTGTAACGGGCTAGTGCCCACCAAGGCCAGGTTGTTTTTCTCAAAATGTTTTTCATAAATCCAGTCATGTCAGCAGAAAATCTGAGTAACATCTGCTGTAGAACAATACTGAAAGTTGTGTTTGATTATGTCAACTATAGAAGGCAATGTCTTGTAGAACAGTATAAGAATAGCATACTTCCTGTTAGTAGTTAGGCAAAATCCTGTATTTGCATGTTTTTGTCTCCTTGCAGCAAGTTATTAAATGTGCCTTATCTGAACCTTACGTGTATTGGTCTTTGAAATTTTTTCCTTTGACAGCCACCATTGTAGGCATACCAAAAGAACATAAGAATATATTAAAACCCCCATTTCATCCTATCATATCTGGAAGTAAATCCAAAACATTTCAGATAGGAGTTGTTATAGACAGATGGGTGAAACCAATCTATAGAAATATTTCACATCTTATCAAGGATTCTTGGATATTTCTGGCCCATCTTACACCTGATACATGGAAAGAGAATTTAACATATATCACCATTGATGTGGTGGATTTATTTTCATGTATCCCTAAAGAACAAGGACTCAAGGGTTTTTGTAGTAGTTTAAGGAAATATTCAGGGATGACCTGGGATCGTATAAACCTCATTACTGATATGATGGGGATTATATTGGAGAACAACTTCATATATTATGAAGGGGAATACTTCAAACAGACAAGGGGTGTAGCTATGGGGGCATTTTGTGCCACCATATTTGCCAATATGGTTATGCTAGAGTGGGAAATCCAACATTTATTCAGCAGTAAATATTTCAAATATGTCTCCTATTACACCAGATTTTTGGATGACATGTTTGTTTTGTGGAAAGGGCCCATTGAAATTATCAATTAATTCATTGACTATTTGAATAATACAAGTAGTTTCCTCAAGTTTACACGCAATGTCAGCAATAAGGGTATTCCGTATTTGGATACATATATAAGGTATACAGACACAGGATTCCAATCAGAGATATACAGGAAGAAAACATTTTCTAATCGTTATATGAAATATACAAGTCATCATCCTAAGCATATGTTAAAAAACATATTTAAGGGATGATGTATAAGAGCTGCTAGGATGTCCTCTGATCATGAAGTTATGGTTAAAGAAATTGAGTTTATAACCTCTATGTTTATTAAAAGAGGTTACCTGGAGTGGTTACTTAAGGATGTCTTAGGATATATTATAAATGAATGGGGAAAAAATGCCCACCTATATTAGGGATAGGCCAGGAGGACATTAGGCAGATGAACAGAAATTTAGAAACAGTCCCAATTAACAGAGTCTGCACTCTTACATATTCACCATATGCGAATGAAGTTATGAATATTATTTCTAGGTATTGGAAGAGTTTAACAGTTGTTGATGAAGTAAAAGAAATATTGGGGGATAAACCTTGTTTTGTGTACAAGATGGGTATGAACATTAAGAGGCTTCTCCAGTTAGGCATCACAAAAATAGAAGGTTACAATTCTAACAAAGCCACCGTGAGATGTGGGTCATGTAATCAGTGTTACTTGATTAATGAGAGAGATGGAGTAAAATTACAAGATTTAAATAAGACATATTAAATTTAGAAAAGGGAATTGTAACAGTAGAAATATCATTTACCTGGCAGGTTGTACATCATGCCCCGCATACTATATCGGCAAGACAGAGACACAATTTAGAAGACATATTTACGATCACATGTACAGAATAAAAGTGAAAGATACAAAAAATGCACTGTACAGACATATAGAGAAATAAGATGATCAACATAGTTTTAGGTTTGCCAATATTGATCAGATTATTACTTCAAATGTGGGGGTGGTAATTTCAAAACCCTATTGAGTAAAAAAGAAAGTATTTGGCAGATGTTGACAGATGCTACAAGGGAGCCAGGTATAAATGACTTTATTTCTATGAAACTATTTCTTTTGTTAGCTTAACAAATTATAGCTCAGTTAT
This sequence comes from Protopterus annectens, assembly GCF_019279795.1. NCBI lineage: Eukaryota > Metazoa > Chordata > Ceratodontiformes > Protopteridae > Protopterus > Protopterus annectens. Next base: position 108,690,197 of record NC_056748.1, on the reverse strand, counting down.
CAGTATATAGTTTCAGTCTTTTTTGGTATTTTGATTATCAAATTTATCGAATATGTATTTTTTATTTTTTATATAATGTGATAGTATTGTTATTTATGTTTTTATTTTTATATAATAGTATTTATGAGATTAAGTTTTAAATACAGGTTTTAAACTGTAGGGTATATAACAAGTTTAGTGTAAACTATAATTATTTTTATGAATGAATTTATTTATTTATGGTTACAAGTACTGGCACTTTAAATTCAATATATAGAATGGTGCCAAAAAGTTTTTAAATGAATGGTATTGAGTTCACATCAGCTGTTTTGAGGAAGTCTGTGGTGCGCAGATGAAAGCGCTTAACACTTTGGAATTATTGCTACATTATGGTGCTGTGAGCATTTATTAAATGATCTATTACTTAGATTTTTTTCTTGCCTTATTCGAGTTTGCCTACCACTCTACATTTTAAAGCATAGCAGTGACGGTCGGGTTGCCATCTTGGGTGACTGTTTCATGAGTTGTAAACATGAAGTAAGAGAGTGATTATACAATCTTTACAATGGAATAAAAACCATGGAGTCAAACTATTTTATCCAGGAGGGGCATCTGTATGAATACTGTCAAGGAGATTTACAATGTATTTTTGGTAATTCATTTGAAGTAGAAGAGAGATGGGAGTGGAGGTAAGGAATATGTAGTTGGGGGTAGAAGAGATGGAGGGTTGCTGAATTCTTGTAGGTAGACTGTTCAATAAAGTACTAAGGAGCATGTTCTCACCTAAAATTATATTATGTGGAAAATAAATCGTGAACAGCTGGACTAGAGTTGTTTTACTTTAAATCAAAATCAAAAATACGTTCTAAGTAGAGCAATCAATAACTCTCCACTCCCCTCCACAAAAATTTAAGTTCACCTTGAATTTTGATATTACATCAGTAAATATGATTTTTCAGATCATCATCTTATATTTAAGACTGTAGTTATCTTTTAGCAACTTGAATAAAAATAGTTCACCCATCAATATCATAATGACTTAATTAATTTCTTGGACGTCACTATCTACAAGAATGAGAATGAGTGTAAGTAGGAGTCTAACATTTATAGAAAACCAACATATTTCAATGCCTACTTACATTTTGACAGCCAGCACCCCCTTTGGCAGAAAAAGAACTTTGTTAGAGAGCAACTAATAAGGCTGAGTAGTCTAGTGACTGATGACCAGATATTCCAGGTGGAGACAGCTTTTATGATTAATCTTTTCACTGAATGTGGTTATCCCTCTATGTTGGTGGATGATATCTACCAGTAGGTCTGTGAACACAGAAACACAAAATATGGAGCACTTTTAAGACATTCACATGTATCAGAGAACAAAGAGCATTCGGTCAAGCATGAGAATTCTACTCAAGTTTTTCTAATGGAATTTTGTAGAGATTTCTCCTGTTTGAAACAAACTATTAACAACCATTGAATAACAGTCTTTAGAGCTTTTGGGATGTTTGACCAGGATGGGATACAACCCAAATTTGTTTACAAAAATAGTAAGAACCTTGAACTCCTTTTAGAAAATAACAGGGATGGTAAAGGCATTGTGGTTAAGAATGCCAGCATGAAATGCTGTGAGACTTGCAAAGAATGTAGATTTATTTTACAGGCCAAACACTACATGGTGGCAGGTTACCCTAAACTGATAACTTTAACTGTGAAATGAAAGGGGTTGTGTGCATAGCTTTTTGCTCTTCTTCCCCTGCATTCTATGTTGGCAAGACCATCGGTCCTTTGAGAAAAAGGATTTACCACCATATTTATGCCGTCAAAAAGACATACAACATCAACTCTTTGTACAAGCCTTCCATTAAATGCATGGACTTTAAAAAATTTGGGGGTTCTGTTCTTGAGAAAGTTCTAGTGCCTACTAGAGGTGGGGATTGCGAATTCCATCTAGAAGAACGTGAACTGTTTTGGCAGGTGCTTTAGAATGCAGGAACATTCCCTGGATTAAATTACTTTGTTTCCATAAACCCATTATAAGAATTAAGGCAGCTAGTATTCATCAAGATTCCTGGTATTTTAGTGTCCGGTGCATACTTATAGTTCTGGTGATCTACATACTGCTCCTAGTCAGTTCCTGAGTCACAAGTGTAATATATTGCTATTACCTTAAAGTTCAGTTTCTCTTGTACCCTGTTCGTCTGTATTGGCACTGAAAAGGATCCGTGTGTCAGTCCTTTTATCCAAATGGGATCGCATCACTTTCAGTACTAAAAAGGAGTCATTTTTCAATACCAGGACCTGTCTCACAAGGGGAAAACTGCATTTATCTTTTTTGACAGGAATGATTTCAAAGCAATCAAAACTCAGAGAAGTATATTCAATGTTGTTTCTCAATTTTGTATATAGTTGGGAGGTTTGTTGGGACTTAAAGTTGCTGTTCTGTTAACATTACTTTTTCAGAATTAAAATGAGAAAGGTTTATGGCAAAATTATACTACCTGTAGTATTTCCACAGACCAAGCAGATAACAGTTAATTTTAATTTTGAGTTTTGTCCTGACAGTAAAGGCTGGTAGATATTATAGACTTATATTTTGACAAGTTTGTCCCCGACTTCTCATTGAATAAACACACACGTGAATGTCGGTGAACACAATCCTCTGTACTCTGTGGAACGGATGTTATCAGCCATTGTTACTGATATCTCTATTTTTAATTTCTGGTTAAACCTCCCCTATCACATATTACCCATCCCCTTTCTTGTTTTAATTTACTCAAGAGGACCGATTGGCTTTTAAAAACTAAAACTTAACATGACAGCTAAATTTAAACAAACAAAATCTTATAACAGCTGCTGAAGAGACTCTAAAAACTAATATTTAGTGCTTTTGTTCACTTACGTCTCTTCGGCAGCCGTTTTAAGTTTTTGACCATTTGATTTTTGTCATTGTGAGATGGAACAGTACTCAGCAGGAATGGGTGTTGCATTTCTAAACTGGTGTGTAAAACAGTAAGCATCAAACTCCACTCGGGTAGTTTCACAACTTGGGGGAGGGGGGGGGGGCTGAAGGAGATCAAAAGGGAGAGGAGGACAGGACCTTTCTGACCCATTCGGAAACAGCCAGTCTTTTGAGAATGGAGTTAAATCTATCATATCTGAACTTAATCTGTCTGGTTTTTATAGTTAAACATTTTTGTTACAATTTTAAAGACTTCATCCCCTTTCTTTAGTGCCTCTTGTTATCCACGGTAACTGTCATACTCAAGTTTGAATCACCTTGCTGTGGTCTGCAGAACTTCACCTAATAGTTCTGTGTCCTACAGAGGTACAGTTGTAGAAATTGCTTCTTTTTTATACTAGACAGAGACGTGAAATACAGATTAGCAAAATACTAAGTTTAGCCTTCATTATTGTGTCTTCCACATGCTGCTGTTCTGATAGATGGGGTGTGGAGTGGAGAGCAGGATAACAGCTTTTCTGATGTTGTACCACTTGCAGACATTGTGATTATCTTTACACCTTTTATTAAGGTGGCTGTCTGTCCATTAGGTGGCGGGTGTGGTGTGGTACCCTACTACTATATCAACAACAGGAAGCAGGATTCTCCTTATGTTTGTGTACTGGGCATGTCTATATGTATGGTGCTTGTGCATGTTGTGGAGGAAACAGGGACACTTCTAACTTTATAGACTCTTCCATACAGAATCATGCCTGTATCTGACAGGCTGATAGAATACAGTTAGTTGTTTTTCTATTACACTCCCATCTTTAGTATTTACATTCCTGAATGAAGGCATATGAGAGAAGCACTAAGTGAGTGGAATGTGGCAGGGACTGAGCTCATCCATTTTACCTTATGTAAGTATACTGCATTTCATTGTGTTGAGGTACTTTTGTTTATCTGTTTTATCTACAAAGGTCAAGTTCTTTTGCAGTGTTCCCACCAGTGAGTGTCTGGTGCATACTTAAAGTTCCGTGATCTACATACTGCTCCTAGTTAGTTCCAGACAGTATCATTCCATCAGAACTTTCTACTATTGTCACAGTTAGCTAGAAAATGTGCATTCAAAAATACAAATGTTCTGGTTTCTTCATTTTTTGTTGGTCATTCTGTAGGTTTTATGTTTTTTTTTTCAGTTTTACTATTTATTTATGAGACAGAGTCATTCTAATGCATGTATTCAGAGAGGCATAAATGTATGTGTGGGAACCAGGATCCAAAAACTCCATAACCCTGGCTAGAAGGAGCATGTGAAATAGAAACAAAAAAACTTAACAATAGGGAAACAGTACAAAATATTACCAGCTTCATGCAAACAGCACTATAAATAGCTGTGCATATAATACTAAGAGGGAGCAGAAGAGAATTTTAGAGTGTGAACTATTATCTGCCTTGCAGTGCAAGCAAATAGTTAAAGTAATGTTATGAAAATAAATTGCAACTTAAGTACTCAGATGTAAATTTTTCAAATGAAAGTCAGTTATCCATACAAAGATTTCTGTGTCAGGCCTAGAAAAATAAGTTTTCTCTCTAGCAGATATTAATCAGTCTCTTCATAAAGGCAAGAGTAAATACTCTGCATGTGTGCACTCTCTCTTACATGTGCACATGCCAGTGCACACACACAAAGCTCAGAGTTTCAGATACCTAGCATTTTTTTGAGGGAGAAAGAGAGGAAACCATGGGGAGAACTTTTAAACTCTATATAGAATACAGAAAATCTGACTGCGACAGTGATGAAGTCTGGTGCTTTAGTATGATTCAACAGGAAGCTGCAGCCTACATCAGTTTTATATATGTGGACACTTTGCAGTAGGTCCTGTGATGTTGCTTTCTTCAGAGTTGTATGTACATTTTCTTTGCTTGGTTCTTCTCTCTCTGCATAGCAGACATGTTGCTGTAGGTCTGTTAAGTCTGCATTCCAACAGAAAGCTTTGCAAACGTTCAGATCAGCTGCTTGTGACATGACTATATATATATATATATATATATATATATATATATATATATATATATATATAGAGAGAGAGAGAGAGAGAGAGAGAGAGAGATCTAGGACTATTGAATGAAAGTTCAATAGTCCGAATCCACAATCACTGAACACACTTTAACGAAAGTGATTTCAGCGAAAATACACTTTCGTTAAAGTGTGTTAAAAAAATAAATAAAACATTACTTTTACTGTTTTGCAGGGGGGGCAAGCCCCCCTGCATCCCCCACACCCCCATACTTAAATATTCTCACTCTGAGGTCGCACTACAGTGGGGAAAAGGGAATTTTCCCTTATCCCCCCTGTAGTGCGATCTCCGCAACAGGTATATTTATGGGAAAGTGCCTTTCGGTGAAAAGCACTTTCACGCAAGTATGCCTGGATGAATCTGTTTTGGTTATATTACCGTTCGGTGATCCGTACATATCCCATATACATATATATATATATATATATATATATATATATATATATATATATATATATATATATATATATATATATATATATATATATATATATATATATATATATATATATATATATATATATATATATATATATATATATATATATATATATATATATATATATATATATATATATATATATATATATATATATATATATATATATATATATATATATATATATATATATTTACATTAATTAGAGACATTGACCAAATAAGGTCCTACAAATTAATATACATTTTCTGAAGTAAAAGAAATGTATAACTTGAATTATTGTAATCATATAATATGTGATTCACCACCTTTTCTCAAAAAGTCACCAGTTTTATGAGGGAATAGGAATTAAGAAGAGGCACCTGGATAGAGCTAAAATATAAGTCTAATTTAAGGACAGTTAGAGGTATGAGTCAGTGACCAGCATCAGCAGCTACCAGATTTCGTTATAAAACCTACTAATGTACTTAGGCATTTACATAACTACAAGAGCTGAAGGTTTCTGAATCAGATATCTTTCATCCATTGATCAGAATGACCTGATGCACGCATACTGACAACACCAGTGGCTTGTTATACCAGTGATTGTTATGACAGACTTTAGTTTCCTGTTAAGATTAATAGAGTGCACAGTTCTTTTATATAGAGTTACTGATATATGTTATTTTTATGAAGTTATGTAAGGGCACAGCTTATGTGATTTCAGTATGTACCTGCTGGAAGTGTGGTAGGGCAGAAAGCAGAATGCAAAGTGTTTTACATGCCTATTGCCAACTACTTCGATAACGATTTTTTGTTCATGCTGTAAAGGGACTTTAAGTGGTTTGCTTCTGTGTTTATGTATATTTTCAGAGTTAATGTTAAATTGGGGAACATTTTTACAATTACTTGAATGTTGGTATCCCAGAATTCCATTGGAGTGGGTGGAGTTACATTACTACGCATACAAATTTTATGTTAATCAGTGGCTAAATGTTTGGCCAGTTGTACCTACTTCTCATGGGCATTTGTCCAGAGTTTTGATGTCTTCTGGTTGAAAGGTATGCTCTTTGTCAACTACAACTGATGCATGTTTTGGCAGTTTGGTTTTAGGGAGAGTTATGCACAAGTTTGTGTTCTGGGTTGATAATACTTGAAGCATTTAGCATTATACATTTTATACCTTATTCATGAGTATTTTATATATAATAATTTTAATGTTTTCCATTTATTGGACTTTGTTTTTAAATGTATTCTTAGCATTATTTCTTCATTTTACAATAACAATTTATGTGTGTTTAACTTTTGTAATGCTTGGTACCTTTAAGGCTTTTTAAGGAATGCAGGGAGTTGTTACATTGTTTTTGAGGAAGTTCCTCCTTTACTGGAACAAAAACGCTTAAACTATTAAACTGTCAGTGCGCTGTGACTTTTCTGGTCAGTGTTTTTTTTTTTTGTGTCTTAATTATGTTAAATTTCGTGTTATTGAAGTATTGGACTTGTCCATAATTATAATTGTTTAAAAAACTGTCCAAACTAGCTGACAATATCATCATTTTACTATGTGTTATTTTTATCTGTTTAATAAATTATTGATTCCATCAGCTAAGCCTGAGAAAATTGTCTACTAGGATCAGAACTCTCCCTCAGTAGAAGCAGATAGAGACATAGATATATTAGATAGAGATATAGACAGACAAGACACAGAAACAAACCTGTTAATTTGTCTTGAATGCCTGTGTAAGTATGCACAAATGGCCTTAGTTTAAACATACAGTCTAAGTGTGTAGTTTCTGCTGCTGAATATGTCATCTAGTCCTGAGAATTGTGACAATGATAAAAGCATGGAGAACTTACTCGGATTAGCTTTTGAAATAAAATCCCTCCTTAACAAAAAACACAGTACAGCATAATTCTAAGAAACAGTCTCAGAAAAATGACTTATATACAAACTATCTTAATTAAAGGAAAAAATATAGAACTCTCACCTAGTCCAGCCAAAGATGCAAATCAAGGAAACAAGCAGACTCATCTGTTTTCCTCTTCTTGTGTCTATTGGGTAGCCATAAAGGACCTAACTAACAGAATAACAGATTCACCCTTTGCATCCTCTTCCCTCTCCAGTTACTCACCTATCTCATAGTAGTGTCAAAGACTACCTTCTCTGACAGTCTAACCCAAGCTTAAATAATTATCCTGTCCCCAAACCAAACCATATAATCTCAGCTAACTATACTCTGGCCTTGTGTTTTAAATATGTTTCCCACAAAGGAGTCTTCAAACATTTAAACAAACTTAATCCTCCTCCAAACGTAATAGACTACATCCTGCCTTCCTTAAAATGGCAACCTCATATGTAGCAAAGCTATTTTTCCACATTTATTAGTTTTCTGTATTTACTGGACTGCTACTCAGTCAATTCAAACACTTGGACATAATATCTCAACCCAAAATCTTATAGCCCCAATAAACCCAATAATACCAGTATAATCTCAAAACTCTGCAGTCTAACAGAAATTGTGGGGGGGGGACAGTCTACTAACAATTAGTGGATCATATAAACAAACATGATCTACTTATAAATAACCAGCATGGGGTTTGAGCAGGCATTAGCATCATAACTATGTTCTGTAATATTACTAACTCTATATATTCCAATATGAATAATGACCTCTTTACAAATGTATTTATTCATTTATTTTACATTTGGTTACTGGGAAAGTCCAACTGGACAAAAGTCCTTTTTCAGCGGAGGCCCGGGGAGAAAAGCTCCACATTTAACATGTAAAAAAGTGTCCATGTACACAGTTACAGAGTTATAACTTCATACAGATTACATCAAATAAAACTAGAATAGCAACAGAAAAAAGCCCTTACATCAAATAGTGCTATGATGCATTATACAGATTATATTAAATAAAAATTAGGGTGTCGACAGAATAATAAAACATTACATAAAATAAAACTAGGATACCTTTATCTGTTCATTGCCTGAGGGTACAGATGTTAACAAAAGATAGAGTTAGACTAGCTTGGGGAGTCACAATTACAGATCCAGTTAGTTTGGAGGTTTGTTTTTAGAGACTTCCTAAACAGTTCTAGAGACATTGTGGCTGAAATATTAATGGGCAGAGTGTTCCATTTTTTGGCTATAACATTTGAATATAGAGAGTCTCCTTCGGAATTGCTGGCTTTAGTGATTTTAAGTAGAGATTTGTTATTAGAGCATAGAACTTTAGTTCTGAAGTAAGGATGTATTAGGTTTTGTAATGCAGGAGTTTTATCTGGGTAGTAGAGAATCTTATGTGTTAGTATAAGCTGGTTATAAAGGATAAGATCAAGCCAGTTGAGCTGTTTTAGGGGAAAGGAGTGATGTGTATGATGTGAGCTATTGCTGGCAAACCTTGCAATTTTATTGTAGCAGGCCTCAAGTTTAGATGAGTCTGATTTTCTGAGATTGGTGAGAATAGGGGCGACATAAAGAAGGGTAGAGATGAAATGTGTTGGGGCTATTTTAGCCATGGTGGTGTTTGTGAGGAATTCTTTATTTCTATACAATGACCCCAGCTTTTTATGAACTTTATTTATGGTGAGTGAAATATGAACGTCAAATTTCATATAACAGTCAATTTCGACTCCTAGGAGTTTGGTCTGAGTAATTGGAGAGAGTTGTATTATTGTTAGAGGTGATAGAAAAAGTGGGTACATAAGTGAAGTGGTTAGTCGGGTAGAATATGAGAAGTTTGGTTTTGTTAGGTTTAAATATTAGCTGAGATTCAGTAAGCTATTCTTCAACAGACTGATAAGAGGCCTGTGTTTGTGAGTGGAGTTCTTGGAGGGAGGGAGAGGTGCAGATTAGTGTAGAGTCATCAGCATATTGGATGACTGAGGCATGTAGAGTAGAAGTGTGGAGGTTATTAGTGAAGACAGAGAAAAGTAAAGGACCCAGGATAGAGCCCTGAGGAACACCCAGTGTAACTGGTAATAAAGGAGAGAGTTCCTGTCTCCAGTGAGCTGCTTGTTGCCTACCTAACAAGTAGCTTTGAAACCATGTGATGGTGGATTTACTAAGATTAAGTTCTGAGAGGGAATTAATGAGTTTGTTATGGTTAACCATATAAAATGCTTTTGAGAGATCCAGAAAAATGGCAGAGACAATGGTCTTTTCATTGATATGACCAGTGCCTTTAATGTTAAAACATTAACTTAACCAAAAACTAGAAGTACTAAACTTTAGCCACAGTGTGCACCATTGCTTCTCTAACTGCCTGCTTAACTGAAACTTTCAAGTAAGCAGTAGCTGAAATGTAAGTACAAAACTCTTACATCAAGTGTCCTCCAGGGTCATATTTTGGGCCAATTCTCTTCTCCCTCTTCCTGAATGATTTAACCCAAGATCTCATCTCTCTCCATGTAATAAGGAACACAGATGACTCCCTCACCGTAAGCTCAGATAAACATTGCAGTACCTTCCAAACTAAACAGTAAACTACATAATCACACTGCGTTTCCAAAAATCAACTTACCATCAACTGCAAGAAATGCCTTTAGGACTTTCTGTATTAAGAAAAAAAAAAACTTCAACAGCTGTGTTAAATCCCTGTAAATACCTTGACTTATATCTCAACCCAGCACTATTACCTGATCTTGATACTGTATGTTTGTATAACCAATGATGTTTATCAATTTATTCCACTGGTGGAATGCTGCTATAAAACAACAAAACTGTTATCCCCTGAATCTAGGATGGCTAGTGCCATAAATGTATTCATTCCAAAACTAGATTATGCCCTACCGATCACTGCCCTAAACTCATTCACTAACATAACACTACTACAAATCACTGCTAATAGTACTCACACTCACACGGAGACCCCATACAAACCTTGGGATAATCTGGAGGATCATTAAATCACACACAAGGTGTCTCTAGAATGTGGGAGGATATTGGGATATCTATCAATATACCATGCAAATGCAAGGACAGTATACAAAAGCTACACAGAAAGCACCACAGTGGGAATTGAACTGGACAGCCAAGCACTGTGAGGCAATGTAAACTGCTATACCACTGTGCTGTCAACCAATTCTTCATGTTTTTTTTCAGTTGAGTAAGGCAGAGTTGTGTCCTGCTTTATAGGTGATAAAATAAGCAACTCAGACAGTTGTTTAGGATATTACCAGAACAGTACCTCAATGCCACGTGACATTAATGTTGTATGCACACTTTGAATGTCAGTAATGTGTTATATGGTCTGAGACTGTATGTCATTTTATTAAATGAAATCCAACACAATTAAAAAAAAAACATCAAAATGAGTATTTTTGTTGGAGCAAACTAATAGTACACCCCTTCTCTCAGGACAGAGCATCCCCTGCTGTGACTATGCCTAAGATAACTGCTGTTTAGAGAAAAGGAGAAGCCCCCCCCTCAAATTGTGATCCAGAGTTATTGAGTTTCATAGATATTTTTAAAGCTAAATCACTTACTTGGTCATGCTACTATCATGATAGTGCCACCCATGCATATCCAGGCAGCACAAAGGAGTCCCGACACCCATTCAAACACCAGTTATAAACTGAAGGATAGCAGCAGTACCACCTACAAATCATGTATTAAAGACATTTAGCTGCACCTTGTGCAGTAGTCACAGATTGCTTTCAGGAACATGTTGCACTGCTTGATTCATTGGGTGACGGCCTATATCCATACCTCCTTCACTGATAACTTCCTGCATTGATAATATCATTATATGGCCTTCTATGTCCTACAAACTTCACAGACATGTAGTTTCTGGACCACACATTTCTATAGGTTTGCTTTAGTATGAAGTTTGACCATCAGCCTAGAGAATTAAAATGATGTGTTAAGTCACTTCATTCAGTAATCCTGGGTTTGATTCACTCAGTTTCCATTTGCCCCCTGTGACTCTAAGCAAGTGATTCATCCAGCAGAAGAGATCTTGTATTGATCCTAATAACAGGATCATTTTTCTTTTGGATGTTTACTCAGTTATAAAGTAATAAAATCTATGCACTTACCCATGTGCAAAGTCCAAACATTTTGTGCCTTGAATAGGGAACTCATAAATACCATACTCACAATGTAGTACATAGTTAATAATAAAGCTGACATAGAATAGACATCAAAGTTGTATTCAAGGCATTCATTCTAAGTAGATGATTGTAAATTAATTTTATTATTTTAATTTACACTTTCAACATCAACTTATTTAATGGGTTTTTATCCCGTACCTTTTTTATTTTATTTTTCATGAAGAGATGACAGTTTATAAGCTACCAGCAGCTCTGACGTCATGAATCATATGCTTCCATAGGTGATCCTCTCTGTACTAATTTTCTAAATGTTTCATTTTGAATTTTGATAGAATACTTTCTGTACCAATGATGTCACCAAGTGTTACCTAGCTATGCATCACTTTATCAGCCTGATAACATTAGTGATCACAGCTACCCTTTTTCAGACATAGTCTAGGCCTTGTCATGGGAACGTGCATGGCAAGTCACAAAATATGCAAATAGCTCTAAAGGTGTGTAATATAAGTGACAGGGCCCTAAATATGTAACTTGATATATAGTAAGTATAGTAACCTCCTAAATGGTAATAACATATAACTGGGAGACTCTATAAGCAGTACCTGCTATTGCAACAAGAATATTTACAGGGGAGCTCACGGGATATCAAGTAGGCACCGAATAACAAAAGATTCTTTAGCCTACTTTTAAAGTTTAAGTATTCAATAATCATGGTCTCTACATGTGACCTTCTTTCATAACTTCATCAAGAATGACAGGAAGACACTGCAGAGTATAGTACTCTTTTTATGTTTGTTTGTTTTTTTGTATGTGAATGCTTGCATGAAAAGACACACAGTGAATATAATGCTGATAAGTGTCCCTTCTCTGAGAAGATACTTTGCACTTTTAAGTGCTATTATCAAACTGAGTTCATTTTGCAACTGTTTGAAGGTGGGCCAGTAAGTAAACCATGTTGTATGAAAAATGAGAAGAAGGTTGCAAAATCAAATGTGTTTTGACAAGAGCGTTACTCATATTTCTGATGGAATTTCATTGCAAGTGACTGCAAAAGGGCACACTTTTTTCTTACCTCTGGGCTTTAGGATTCCCATCAGTACACTTTTCTGATGTTCCTTTAACAATACAAGGCTGAGTAGTTGTGCACAGCAAATATGAGAAAGACATGTGACTAGTGTAGATATAATTGGGAATAATTCTTATCTGATATAACCTTTCATTATTAAAATGTTTGAATATTTAAATCTTAGTATTATCCAGTAGAAGAATAGCTTGGTAAATAAAAGGAAAACACAGCTGAAGTCAAAGAACTTGTACATGATCAAACAATATGTTAAATAAAGTGTGAAATGAGTTAAACACATTTCCAGTTCTCCATCCTAGTACCTGCTGTTTAGCAGAGTAGTGTTTTCAAAGGAAAAGCAAGCACACTTCAGCAGAAGCTCGCTTTAGCTTCTGGTATCATGAACTCTTCAGATTTGCCAAAATGGTTCAGGCAGTAAAATTAATTTGCTGATATGATATAAATGGTAACCCATGCTACTAGGTTATAATTTATGTAGATATATGCATTGAAAAGACAGCAGGACCTTAGAGCTGCACAATGTTAAGTTTTTGGTCACAACACAATAAAGTATTAGTTTCTGTGTAGTGTTACATACTTGATTGCTCAAGTGAAATTAAAAAAATAAAAACTTCAAGGTTGTCACATCTGGAAGGATGCACATTTTAAATTGGCTTTGGCTGATAGTTTACAATACTTCCTACCATGTGCAATGGTCTTATGTCAAGATGTTTTATCTTGTCTCTGAGCAACCAAGGATTTGCAACATCTGACTATTGTCAAAAATGAATCGCTTGTAATTCCCCATCTGTCAGACTGGCTCCATATCACACATAGTGGAATAATCATTTCTCATTCGTGTATGTAAGTAATTGTGATGAGCTTCTAATGAAGCTCTACATATCAGACTATGTTTAAATGAGTATGTCTTACTGCTTTAATGGGTACAGCACATTAGCAAACAAGGCAACCTAGCAACAGAAAAAAGGCTGGAAGAAAACCTAATGTTACTGTTAAAAAAAGACATATCTCTTCATCAAGGAATCCAAATAAATGGACAGGACCCTAACATGTCTGCATCTTTTTGAGTCATAAGTTGAAATGTTTAAATAAAATTGAAAATGCCCGACTGAAAAAGAAAAAAACCTGATGCACGATTTTATGTTTTAGTTCATGTCACTACAGTGATCTTAACCGAGTTATAATTCTCAGATGAACTGACCTAAAGTGGAATATAGTACATTTATAAGGATAATGTTCAGTGCTGGGATGTTGTAAATTTAGATTACATACAGATAAGCAAATACACATAAGCTATAACTGTAGTTATGGCAACTGCACCTGTGTCGACATGATTCTCATTACTTCCCCTGTTTGAGCAGGTCACGAGTTGATAATTAGGAATATGTGTCAGTTGGAAAAATAAACATTAGTGCATAAAACACACCCTTTTTTGGTTTGGAACCATTCTACAGAGAAGACAACTAACTATACAACATTTTCCTGCCAGATGAGTTTCATAATCTTTGCATTTAAATCTTCTGTTTTGCCTGTCTATTAATACTTAACCGCGGTGGTTATATTAGTTCAGATTGTCATTGCATTTTAATGCTTATATTGCATATAAAATATTTTTATTATGTACATGTTGTCATAGAAATTATTTTAGTATCAGTTTTAAAAATTACTTTGAGCCCCTTTTTCTGCAATCTTTTGTGTTAAGCCTGAGAGACAGTTCTAACATTTGGTGCACCCTTCTGATTAGTAAAATGAAAATCATTTAACAATCATTAGAGAATGGGCTTACTGTACATCAGTACCTTGAATGGAGAACAAGCGTTCTCCAGCAGGGTATTAATGTACAAGTAATGCCTGCTGAAAGACGAGTCCATCGCTTCACGGCAGCATATCAAGCCACCACGGAGCTTGGACTGAGAAAAACAGAATGGCCTCCATTATTTTACACTCACTAAGCAGCGGTTTTGCTGTTTTGTGAGTGCAAAATAAAATATAAGTAAAAAAAAGTGTGTGTATGTGTTTGTGTGTGAAAGTGTATGCGTGTATGAGTGTGAGAGACAGATTGGTTAAGCTGCTATTTTACACTGGCTAAGCAACTCTTCTGCTGTTTAGTGAGTGTAAAATAAAAAGCGCGCGTGTGTGTGTGTGCGTACATATGTTTGAGAGAGAGAGTGTGTGTGTGTGTGTGTGTGTGTGTGTGTGTGTGTGTGTGTATGAAAGTAAGAGAGAGAGAGATGATTGTGTGTGTTTATGTTGCTGTCTGCTTGTATGAGTGAATACATGCATGAAAGCAAGAGTGACTGGTGTGTGTGTGTGTGTGTGTGTGTGTGTGTGTGTGTGTGTGTGTGTGTGTGTGTGTGTGTGTGTGTGTGTGTGTGTGTGTGTGTGTGTGTGAGATAGAGAGAGATAAAGAGAGACTGAGAGTGATCATGTGTGAATGAATGCGTGTATGAAAGCAGAAGTGGCCGTGTGTCTAAGAGACTTCAAGAGAGTGAGAGCGATCTTGTGTGAGTGAGTGCATGTATGAAAGCAGAGAATACTGTGTGCATGCATGTGTGTGTGTGAGCGAGAGACTGAGAGAGAGAGTGACAGCGATCTTGTGTGAGTGAATACGTGTATGAAAGCTGTGTATAAGACAGAGAGAATGGGGCCGTCTGTAAAATTGTTGTGTTTTACTTACTTTTTTCTTTAAGTACTTTTTTATACATTTTTATGTAAAATGCTTGATTCAACACCATTAACATGGAATACAGAAAGTTTCAAACATTAGGTGGAGGAACTATTTTACATCAAAAATATACAAAAAATAATATAGTACTTAAAAAAATAAGTAAGTAAAACACAAAAATTTGACAGTGAGACCATTCTCTAAGTGCAATAATGCCCTACTGGGTGTGTGTTAATGTGTAATTAACACCCTTCCAGGGGTGCAGAGGTCCACTGCATGAGGCATCAGGCCTCATCACCCCTGGATGGGCAAATACACACCCTGTCAGGCATGATTGCTTACCTGTAATAGCATGATTCTTTGCAAACATGAATTGACAGATGTAGTACAAATGTGGCTTCCTATATGAGTTTGTAACACTTTATTTTTATATTATGAGTAAACAAAATGGTCTGGAAAAACACTGACATACAAGCACTGCAAGAAAATAACATCTCAATTTCCTGGCATCCAGAAAATCAACAGTTCAATAATGTGATTTGTTTCATGTGCTGTGCAGAATGAGTTCATATCTAAGTCTCAGGCATTCTCCAGCCAAGACTGCTAGTCAAGAGAAGAAGGTCAACACTTGAACCACACCACACAGAACACATAGCCTTCCATTACACACACCAGCACTAGCTACACACCCACCTTCGCGGAGGCTCTCAATAAAAATCTACCCAAGCAGCAGAGACCTCCAAGGCAGAAACGCACTTGACCACCACAACACAACACTAATCATGAGACACATAACTCTCCTAAACAGTGTGACACTCAACCAAAGCCCCTTAGGCAAAACAGCATGCCTAACACACTAGTCATAAGTGATTCAATCTTGCTCCACACTGATGTCCCACTCACTAGGTTGAATAAGGAGAAAGTAACAGTCATCTGCCTGTCAGGTGCCAGGATCCATCACATAACACATGCACTCATGTCCCTCAACAACAGGTACAAATATGACTCTGTCATTGTACATGTGGATGTGAATGATCTGAGATGTACCTCCTTGGACTACATGAAAAGAGACATGGAGGAGCTCTCGGCTTATGTAGCCCAGGCGGGTATTACCCTAGACCTGAGCAGCATCCTACCATCACCCAGAATGATACCACACTACAAGCAGAAAATGATTGATTTCAACAATTGGCTACGTTTCTGATGTCATTCTAAGGGGATCCAGTATCTGTCTGCCTGGGATGACATGATTAACAGACCTCGATGCTTTGCCAGAGATGGCCTGCATCTGTCACCCTCAGCTTCCGAATAGTGGCCAAGGCTCTTGGCACCCCTATAGTGTCTTTTTTAGGCGGGGTTCCAAAGAGCAAATTATCACCGTAACAGCTACAAACAAATGCAGTCTGAGGGTCATGCTGCTCAATGCTAGAAGTCTAAATCTCAAAATGCACTCGCTTGAAGCACTTCTTAAAATGGAGAACATCGACATTTGTTCTGTAACAGAGACCTGGTTCAAGGCAGCAGAAAGCACCCCTGCACTACCAGGCTAAAACTCATTCCACACCTTTCGGCCCCAGAACTTGGGCCAAACCACCAAAGGCACTGGTGTTTCCATATTCATAAAGGATGCACAATCCTCCAGACTGGTAGGCCAGCATAACACATCAGAGATACTTCAGGCGCAGCTATCATTGCGTAAGACAGTGATTCAGGTTGCAGCCTGCTACAGGTCTCCAACCACGTCCCAAGACTCACACTCCACATTCCTGAGCCCCCTGGAGAATATTAGGGTCCAACCTAGCACTCTCTTACTAGGCGACTTCAACTAACCCTGTATTAACTTGGAAAACTACTCATGTAACAATACATTTGCCCAATGTTTCCTGGTGGTCATTAATTCCAATGCCCTGGACGAGCTCGTTCTTACCCCCACTACAGGTAGCAACATCCTTGACCTGGTCATTACTAACATGGGTGACCATTGCTCTACACCAATAGTCAGCTCCTCCCTGGTTAGATCTGACCACAAACTAATCACCTTGGAAATCTACATCCCACCCCCCCCCATGAAAAACTTCTCCAAAGATAACTTTGGGGTCCTAAAAACAGAGGTGACTAACTTTACGGCACCCATGCAAATGGGGAATAGTTGTATGACCGCTGAATCATACACCAATGCACTGTACGAACATGTACACAAATGAATGGATCTCACCATACCCAATAGAACCAAGACACTCTCCTCCATAAAAGGAAGCCAATCTGGTGGTCCTCTGCCATAAACAAACTTTACAACAGAAGGAGGAAACTGACGCGGAATAATGTGAAGTCCCAAGACTGGAAAAACTCCCTTATCAGCCTCAACAAAAAGTTGAGATCCCTCCTCAAATCCTCTAAAGCTGGCTATGAAAACAGAATTGCAGCAGATAGTAACGACAACCACAAGGCCTTCTATAGTTATGTAAAGAATCTCCACGGCAATGCCCAGATTTGCTCTGAGCTACTGCACAATGGTAGCTCCTATACCGAGCCAACAGATATTGTCAGTATACTGGCTGACAGATTCAGTGCCAACTTTACCCCTCCCCACAAAGGACCAATCACAATACCAATAGATTGGAGGGACCCAGTATCACTGCTGCACAGGTTAAAACAGCACTGTCCTAGGCCAAGAATACAGCTTCTATGATACATGACAATATCTCTGGCTGTGTTCTACATGAACTACAGAGTGAACTGGAACCTCACCTGTGTGCCCTGTTCAATCACAGCCTCACCACAGGCTTTGTCCCCACCAAATCGTGCACTGCTACAGTAATGTTTCTGCACAAAGGAGGAGCGACTACAGACCCTGGGAATTATCACCCTATTAGCCTGACAAGTCTGATATGCAAAGCTATGGAATGCATCATCATGGACCTAATAAACAAGGATATAGGGAATTTACAAACTCTGGATGCCACACAGTTTGGTTTTGTGAAGGGTAGATCATGCCTGCTCAACTTGGTCGACTTCTTTGAGTCAGTCACCAGAGCTGTGGATGAAGGCAAGGTGGTTCATACAGCCTACCTTGATCTGGCCAAGGCTTTTGATACCATTCTCTACTCAGGAATCATAGAAATACTCACTAAGCGAGGCATCAACCCCTGTATCAATAGGTGGGTTGCAAACTGGTTCACAGAACCCACAGTGTGAAAGTTGCTAACTCCAAGTTAGACTGCTGACTAGTCATGAGTGGAGTCCCACACAGAGTTTGGTCCTGGGTCCTCTCCTGTTTGGTATCTACTTCACAGAAGTCCAGGCCAACACGAAGGGACTCTTGCTGACAAACTTTGCAGACGATTGCAAGTTGGGAGGTATTATTAACTCCCCAAGTGATGTTGACATCCTACAGAATGGCCTCATTGAGACCAATGACTGGTGTCAGAAACATGGCCTTAAGCTCAATGCCAAAAAATGTGTCGTCATCCCCTTTGGGAAAAACCCAGTTCCCATGAATTACCACATTGATGGTAGTCCACTGAACACAGAAGGCATTGTAAGAGATATGGAAACACAGGATGACATCAACCTCTCTTTTGATCACTACATTGCCACTGTGGTCAGAAAGACCTTCTATGTGGCACATCTCATTACTAAGGGTTTTGCATCCAGGAAGAAAGAGGTCATTGTCTCCCTCTACTCTTCCCTCATTAGGCCAATCATCGAGTACAATGCCCCATTTGGCATTTACCTCACTAGACGCCTGCAACAACTGAAGATGCCACAAAAGTACCTCACAAAGAGGATCCTAGGCCTTAAACACTTGTCCTATATGGGCAGGCTCAAAAAACTCCAACTATTCTCTGTCTCATATCACCTACTTATAGGCAATCTCTGCTTGACTTACAAAGCCATTTCTGACCCAACTCCAGAGACCTCTACATCATTACCACAATTAACAGAACATGCTGGATGGACAGTTTCATAACCCAGAAACTGCCCATGCTATGGAATAGACTTCCCATACATGTTAAGCAGAGCAGCTCGCTGCCCCTCTTCAAGAGAAATCTTGATGAGCGGATGTGAAACAGAAAATTCACCCCAGGGATAACTCCAGTGGCTCTACTCAATAGATGCACTGGGAACTAAGGTCAGGCAGCACTATGCCAGCATAATCCTATGGCTTGGCTTGTAAAGGCCTCATGGCCATTAGCCTAGTACACACTTATGAACCTATGAACCTAAGTCATCTGTTTGTAGGATTACCAGTTCTACTGCAAACTGCAATATGGCAAGCTGGCAGCCTGAACTTAAATTTCTTTATTCTATCCCTGATTGGGGTTGCATGATCTCAGTTGTGAGTGTAGTACTGGCAATCACAGAAGCTAAAACTTATCTCTGAGACTGTAGAGTGTTGAAATGAGAACATTAATGTAGTGGTGGTACAGACCACATTAGGGTTCCAAGTTGCTTCCTTCCAGGAAAACATGTTTAATTCCTTCTGTTTGTTTGAAAATGTATGGCTATAATTACAGCCTACTCTATTTTAATGGTATTTTAGTACTGTATTTCCTGACAAAGTTTTGCACATTAGTGGTTTCATTTCCAGGAATTTTGAACATTGCAGAAGATAACTCACAGTTTGTAACTCTGAACAGGTCAGATCTGCTGATGCTACATATTCCCCAAAGCTATGTCTTACCATTATCATGAAACACATGGTTAGATACATGACAAAGCATTGCATATTTAATAACACTAAAATCCATTTTGTCTGACTATGTGAGGGGAGGACTATTTTTTTCAGCTTTCCTTTCTTTTCAAAATTTTGTAAGCATTTTATCTTTAATATGATGCTTTTGTTGCAATGTTTATTTTTACTTCCTGTTGTTGCTACTGACAGAATCGGTACTCACTTTCCAAAAATTATATCTCAGTGAAGATAACACAACAAACATTTATATGGAAAGCATAGCACTGTGTATAACATTATGTTCATCTGTTTTTTTGAAAATGAGCCATATGCCTGACCTACATGTCAAGACATTCGACCATGTCTTTTTGGGAAGATCTTATTGCCCAGGCCAGAACTGGGACAGGCAAGACATTCTCCTTCGCCATTCCTTTAGTAGAGGAGCTTCAGGGCAACAGACCAGATAAGTGCAGAAGCCCAAGTCCAAAGGTAAGACCCTACATACAAAGTCTATTTAGCAGACAATGACTGATGATAAATAGTTCTTCCTGTAGTATCATTTGTTAGTTTAGCATGATGCTGTTTTATTTGTTTTATTTTACATTTAGTATTAAATGATCAAATGCTGAGAATGTTTTATGGCTCGAGTTCTTTACTTTACTACAGTTTGCTTCTTGTGCTGCTAATCTAAGGATATCGGATGTGCTGCTAATCTAAGGATATCGGATGTGCTGCTAATCTAAGGATATCGGATGTGCTGCTAATCTAAGGATATTGGATGTAGTGGGGCATAATAAAGAAGTAGCATCTAGTCAAGATTATGTAGAGGATCTTGTTTCATTGAATTTTAAACGTAGCAGTCAGGGATAAACA
This sequence comes from Protopterus annectens, assembly GCF_019279795.1. Taxonomy (NCBI): domain Eukaryota; kingdom Metazoa; phylum Chordata; order Ceratodontiformes; family Protopteridae; genus Protopterus; species Protopterus annectens. The sequence goes on along the minus strand of NC_056748.1, from coordinate 108,669,427 downwards.
AACAATTGCTGTGGCAGTAATGCAGTACACAGGAGTTCTGTACTGTGTATGACAGCTGTTAACTTGTGTGTTGTTTCATACTTTTCTTCAGTACTGCACTGGAGAGTACAGGGTTATATGCTTCTATTGCTTGGTTGACTGCTGAGCTGATACTGTACTGAAACTATTTGCTTTACAGTTACTGCATTTGAAACTACTCGCTTAGATTATCCAAGCTGTTAAAGTTACCACACATGGATCATCTGTGTTTCGACTAACCATTGCTCATTGTTTATCTGGCTAGGTAGAGACCCCATTAGCCTACTGGGTAAAACTATGTAATATAAATTTGTGCCTTGCTACAAATTTCATTTATCCTACATATTTTTGTCACATTAACATTTTTTTTCTTTTTTATTAAGGGCGCACACAAGAAAACTAGTGAAAAGCTTAAGGGAATGATTAGGAAGGTGAACAGAGTATGAACTTAACAAACCAAAGATTACTATAATTTCACATGCAGGTATTATTGACAGACTTGTAAATTTAATAGAAAGCTTTGTTGTGCCATGAATAACTAACTGGTTGTTTGACAAGACCCTTCTGGGTAGAGTCGCAGGTGCCACTTCTGAAAGCAAAAAAGTTACCAGTATGTACTGCAGAGCTCAGAGTTGGATCCTCTCTGTTTGGCATCTATTTGTCTGACCTTCAGGCTAACACTTCTAGTCTGAGGCCATCTAAGATTGCAGACAGCTGTAAATTGGGAGGCAGCAGTGGTCAATTTTTTACTGCCTCATAATTGCTCTAACTTGGGTTAGACTATAGTAACAATTAGCACAAGAAAAATTGTCTCAAATTAAATGTGAAAAAATGCAGCATAGCTCATTTGGTAAGCAAAGCTTTTGAGTAAATTATAGGTGACACACTCCTCCAGTCAGACACTAACATAATGGATCTAGTGTACACTTTTGACGATTCCTTATATTTTGAGCATCTTGTTTCCACAGTAGTTCAGAAATCCTTCTGTCTGGCTCATGTGATTTCCAAAGGCATTACATCAGAAAAAGTCTTAGTTCCCCTTTACGCATTCACAGTACTAGGCTAATGATCACCAGGATCTTTATAAGCCTAGCTGTGCAACCAAGTCCAGTTGTTGTCACATAGTACCTTGGACACTTTTATGGTGTGGTGTCTTAGTAGGAAAAGAGCCATAGGTTATGATGGGGTATGTTAGTTGGGGATCAATTTACTTACTGTTGACCTCAGTCCATCAGAGACATGGTAGCCAAACTAGGGGTGAATTTGTGATTTTCCATCCATTGATCAAGGTTTTACTTTGAATAGGATCAGGATTGAGGTTTGCTACATGTGGATGGGGAGCTTATTCATACTCTTAACTCACCAGACCCACTACTGGCTTATTTTTCACAGAGAGACATAAATCAATGTGGCAGAGAATATGTAACACTGAACTTTTGTATGTATGTAAACTGATAGCACTTGAGGAATAATTTTAAAGTGGGAGTAGTAGTGTTCAGTTTCATGTCAACTGTAGACATACTTTGTAGAGTAACAGATATAGGAGTGTGTGCGTGTGTGTGCGTGTGCGTGTGTGTGTGATGTTATGACCAAAAGGACCTTACTTTATGTAGGCTCATGAAAGAAGTGCAATTTATACACCTTTACTGGTTTAGTCTTGGGTGGATGTTCAACTTTTAATGATATTAAAAATTTGAGAAAGGCCAGGAAATAATTTATTTATTTCTGTCTTTTATAGTAGGCAGTTTAAGTTCTTGAGCACTACAGTAACCATTGTCATAGGATCCTAGAAGTTGCAAACCAAGTAAGTCAAGAGGTTGTTTGCTTGTTGCCGATATTCACCCTAAAGATGTGGCACCTTCTTCTAGGATGGCGAAAACCTGTCAGGCCAGGGATATATTTGTGGATATCTGTCCAAACATCTAGGTTCTTCTTGAAAAATCACTCTGGGTTTTGAAGCTGTTTGCCATATGTCAATACAAGAAGCCCAGTATTGTAGGTGCTTTTTTGGCATGGAATACAAGCCTATCACCCACTCTGGAATCATAGATAAACTTACTAAGCTGGGCATTAATCCCTACATCACTCAATGAGTTGCAAACTGGCTTACTGACAGAACATACACTGTAAAAGTAGCCGACTCCAAATCCAGCTCAAGACAAGTGACAAGTGGTGTACCGCAGGGTTCTGTCCTGGGACCACTCTTGTTTGGCATCTACTTCTCTGAAGTAGAGGCTAACACTAAGCAACTCTGGCTTATAAAGTTCAGAGATGACTGCAAGCTGGGATTCATTACTGAATCCCCAAAGGATGTGGATATACTAAAAAGGGTCCTTACTGAAACAGATGCCTGGTGCCAGAGCCATGGGCTCAAGCTAAATGCCAAAAAATGTATAGTTGTCCCCTATGGGAAAAAACACATACCTGTGAACTACCACATAGGTGGTAGGACACTAAACACTGAAAGCGTGATAAGAGACCTAGGGACACAGGTGGACAGTGGTCTCAGATTTGATAACCACATAGCCATAACAGTTAGAAAATCCTTCTACATGGTACACCTCATCACTAAAGACTTTTCATCCAGAAAAAAGGAGGTCATTGTCCCTCTGTACTCATCCCTCATTAGACGCATTACAGAATACAATGCTCTGTTTGCTATGTACCTCACAAGATATCCGCAACAACTAGAAAGTCAGCAGAAATACCTCACAAAAAGAATCACAGGCCTAAAGCAGATGCCTTATGCTGACCGTCTAAAGAAACTCCATCTGTACTCTATCGCATATCGCCTACTCAGAGATGATCACTGCCTAACATACAAGGCCATGTCAAACCCAGAGTTGTTGGACATGCTACACTTAAAGAAATCCCAATCTCCAAGACACATGCTTCAGGGATCTTAACTTTGTCATCACGATGAATGGAACATGTTGGAGGGATAGGTTCCTGACCCAGATTCTCCCCATACTCTAGAATAGGCTGCCCATACATGACAGGTAGAGTGCCTCAATGGAATTCTTCAAGAAGAGCCTTGACGATTGGATGGGCAATAGGAAATTCACCCCAGGGATTACATCAGTAGACCTGCTTGACAGGAGTCCAGGAAAGTAAATATTTGTGGGAAGCAATAGCCCAGAAATCACCATGGCTAGGCTTGTATAGGCCCTAGGGCTGATAGCCTAGTACCTACCTATGAACCTATGAATAAACTGCTAAGAAAAAGAAGAAATATTGATGGACATAGAATAAAAATATGTGAAATGGCAGTTTTCACATGGTGCTGTCACTGTTTACTTCTGAATAATAAACCAGCTTGCAGAATGTGTAGACCAAATATTGGGTGTTCAACTATTGTGACTCCCATCACCTTTGATTGTTGTGCTGTTTTGTAGTGTTATTTTTTGGAGAGTATTTTGAAAGGCTGCATTTGGTCTCAGAAATGTTTTGGGGTGAACAGCATTATTTGTTATTTATTTACATACCTTTATTTATTTGTTTATATTTTAGGATTTAAAAGAAGATAAGATTGTGTTAGTCATGTTTCAGTGGAAGTGAAGCAGTCTTGGGTGAGGTCATCAAGCCTTGAGAGGGCCAGGGCAGAGAAGATGAGGTTGGCATCATCTGCATATTGTATTATGATTGAATGCTTGGAGGCAGGAAAATAAATGAAAAAAAGTTGTTCAGTACATCTAAATGGCAAAATGAGAGGCTGCCATACCAATGCAATTTCATTTACTGTTCAAGGTTTTGCCTCGTTGATATAAATTTAAGGAGACACAGAGTGCAATTTGATAAGGGAAATATTTATTCTGGTCCTAATCTCTGCTTACATTCAGAACACTGGCATTTCTTTTTTTTATTTTCTTAGGCAAATGTATCAGTTTGTCAGTCTTGGTAGCTTCACCTCCTTTGATTTCAGTTTAACTTAGAATGGTAGTTTTAATAACTCGCTGAGGTGTGATGTTACTTGTAATGAATAGCTTACACTCAGGATGAACTGGCACTCCTTCAATGTCTCCACACTCACAGTCTTATGTACTGTCACATTCCTTCACAGATGTTAATTTGCCTTGTAACTAGATTTATAAAATAATCGGCTAATATCTTAGACACAGCTTCTAGTTTTCCTTAACAAAAGCATGTCTGAATAATGCAAAAGATGCTGTGACAAATGAGAGATGAAAATAAAAGGAGACTTAATTTTGGTGGAGTTGTCTTTTTTGGGTGACATTTAAATGGCAAGCCTGAAGCTATTTATTTTGTTCAGTTTAAAAACTGCAAACCAAGGTTACACTTATCAGCTGTGCTCATAAGTGGTAAAGCTGATATATAAATCATAAAATACTCTTTAAAGTGATTACCATTGCAGTCTTCAACTAAAACTGAAGCTTTGCCATGTACAATTACCTTTGACGTCAGTACCTAGATATGGCACTTTTAAATAAATGTACAAAAATGAGATTAACACTGTAGTCCACACCTAGGACTGAGACTTATTAATCAGCCCTTAAACTTTTTTTATTTATATGACAGTAAATGAGGTGCCTGAAAGTATAAAAGCAGCACTGCTTCCATTTGAGTGCAGGACAGAAGCAGGACCAGCAGAGCATGAAGAAGTCTGAGTATTGAAAAAAATACCATAGATACTTGAGATGTCAGACCTCACCCAACACTGATGTTAGAAATGTTTTCTTTTTAATTTCACAACAAAACATTATAATATTTGTTACATTTTTTTATACAGCTGGAAATATCCCTTGTTATACTTTATATTGGCTAACCAGGTTGCTGCTTTGACTCATGAGCAATTTTCAGTCATATGTGCACAATAAGAAAATAGTTACAATATTAACCAGGCTGGTTACAGCACAGATCATGTTGTATTCTGTGATAAAAATAACAGAAGCCTAAAGCAGCAGCTCTGAGAGATACATACTATTTCACCTAAAAGCAAAATCATGTCTCCAATTTAAATGCCAGCATGAATTTCAGCAACTTAATTTCTAGTCCGTCAGACATGTTTTCAGAACTGGACTCCTACTTGAGCTGTGTAAATGTTTCCTCTTTTATTTTAAAAGGATTTTTTCAAAGCATGTGCTGGAGGGATTATAGAACATCAACACCAGCAAGTCAGCCAAACACTTTGTACTACATCACAAATGTAGTAACTGTGGGCACAAGATATTTATAAACCTCTATAACACATATTTAATTTAACACTGACCTCAGGTACCATTCCATATTCCTGGAATTACACCATCACTGGCTTAGTCCCAGAACGTGGCAGCTACGGCTAGTAGCCATACTTTATTCTCTCACAAAAAGACTAGAAAAATAGTCTTGGATCTATCAGTAGAATACATTAATAAGTATGATCTCCTGTCAAGCAAACAATATGCATTTTGTAGAATGTATGATACTTAAAAATCCCTATTTACTGGAGCCTTGAGCAGCCTACCTGTCCCTGTAGGAAGTGACCTCAGCACAAGAAGCTGTAGTAATTGGTTGTTTTGGACCATTTCTAGCTCTTTTGTAGTTCACTGTTTAAAATCCGCGTTTGCACGGCTTTGCACGGTTGTGCACATAGCGCAGTGCCGGTTAAACAAGGTTAAACTTCTTCTGGCTCCGTCAGGTCTGCTCTTCAAATTTTCCCTTAAGGAAGCTCTACGCTTAGTATAATCAGACTACTCACTATATAATAAGCCTAGCACTTGTTCTCAATACTTTTCTACTAAGTAAGCACTCTCGTACTAAGTAAAGCACTACATCTACTTACCACCCCTGTGAATATCCACTTCCCTTAAAGGTACAGCACTCCCTTATACTGTTCTAGCATGTCGAGTGGTAGATTACTGGCGTCCTCTCCAGTTCAGCTGGTCAATCTGGGTATCTTGAGACAATGCTACAATTGTCTCATGTACACAGACAACCCTCTCCTCCTCCCAACAAACACAAATACATGTGAAAGATGCAACTATATAGCCAAACTGGAGGCTGAACTCTCTCAACTCAGGGCTGGCATGACCAGACAGGAGGAGATGGTAACCACACACACAACAATCCCAGTCCCACATAGACCTACCACAACTGCAAACCAAACACATAAAAACACAAAGACATACTCGGAGGCTCTAATAAAAACTTACCAAAACAACAGAGGCTCCCAAAGCAGACATCCAAAATCCACCACCTCAAAACAAAACACATGCAACACATACTTCAATAAATCAGTGTGTCAACCAATCACAGCCCTTAAGGCCAAACACCATGCCTGATACACTAGTAATAGGTGACTCTATAGTCAGACACACTGATGTCCCACTGACCAGGCTGAACAAGGAGAGGGTGACTGTGAGCTGTCTATCGGGAGCTAGGATCCGCCACATAACACACGCACTCAAGTCACTCCAAAACAAGTACAAATATGACTCCGTCATTGTCCATGCTGGTGTGAATGACCTGAGACGTACCTCCCTGGACTACATGAAAAGAGACATAGAGGAGGTCTCCGATTATGTAGCCCAGGCTGGTATGACCCTGACCCTGAGCAGCATCTTGCCCTCACCAAGAATGATACCACAATACAAAGACAAGATGATCAGCTTTAATAATTGGCTCAAGTACTGGTGTCATTCTAAGGGGATCCAATGTCTGTCTGCCTGGGATGACATGTTGGACAAGCCACGCTGCTTCGCAAGGGATGGCTTACACCTGTCACCACTGGGCTTTCGGATATTGGCTAAGGCTCTTGCCACCCCATAGTGCCTTTTTTAGGCAAGGCTCAAAAGACAAACCCACCTCCTTAGAAAACAAAAATGGAAAAAAACTAAGGGTAATGCTGCTCAACGCCAGAAGTCTAAATCTCAAGATGCAGGCACTTGATGCACTCCTCAGCATGGAGAACATCGGCGTCTGTGCAGTAACTGAAACCTGGTTTAAGGCTCCTGAGAGCACCCCAGCTACCAGGCTATACCTCGTATCATGCTTTTGGCCCCAAAACCAGGCCGAACCACAAAAGGAGGAGTGTCCATATTCATCAAGGACACCCACACCTCCAGGTTAGTAGCAACACATGAAGCATCAGAGACCATACAGGTGCAACTAACCATAGGCAAAACTGCTATACAACTGGTAGCATGTTACAGACCACCCTCCCAATCTCAAGAACCCCACTCAGCCTTCCTGAAGACATTGGAGGATATGAATGTATCACAAAATACCATCATACTGGGAGACTTCAACTACCCAAACATAGATTGGGTACATTATTCTAGCCCTAATACCCTAGCCCAAAGGTTCCTGGAATTCATAAATTCAAATGCACTGGAACAACTAGTCACCTCTCCCACTAGGGGAGATAATATACTAGACCTGATCATCACAAACATGGGGACAAAATGCTCCACACCGGAAGTATACCCCTCACTAGTGAGATCTGACCACAAACTAATCACCCTGGATATACATATCCCACCTCCACCCCTAGCACAAAAGACCACAGTGAAAAACTTCTCAAAAGCAGACTTCACTCTTCTTAAGACTGAGATGGTATCCTTTAAGCCCACTGTGCCAGTGGATACCACATCCCACAATGCCAAATCCTTTACAAATGCTTTCAATGGGCATCTCCAAGAATGCATGGATCATGCAATCCCAAATAAATCCAAGTCCCTCTCCACCAAAGGCAAGCGTCCTGTCTGGTGGACCTCATCCATTAACAAATTGTATAACAAAAGAAGGAAGCTACTGCACGTCAGAGCAAAATCCCATGAAGGGAAGACATCTCTGATCAACATTAGCAGAAAACTACGTTCTCTCATAAAAACATCCAAGGCCAACTTTGAGAGAAAAATCGCTAAGGACACTAAAGATAACCACAAAGCCTTCTTCAGCTATGTTAGAAACCTGGGCGGAAACCCTCAGATATGCTCAGAGTTGGTTCACAACAACAAAAATACACTGAACCCACAGATATTGCCAACATTCTGGCTGACAGGTTCAGTGCAAATTTCTCCCTCCCTCACCCCAAAAGAAGAAATACTTATCCCAGCTGAATGTAATCTCCCTGTCATCTCAGATGTCCAAGTGAGAACCACCTAAACAAAGCTAAAAACACAGCATCAATGGGACCTGGCGGTATCCCGGGTTGCGTGTTACGTGAACTCAAGAGGAGCTAAACCCACACATAAAAATGCTATTTAACCTTAGCCTTACTTCAGGATATGTACCTGAACACTGGCGTACAGCAACAGTGGTCCCACTCCACAAAGGGGGTGCCTCTACAGACCCTGGAAACTACCGCCCCATAAGCTTAACCAGCCTGGTCTGCAAAGCTATGGAAAGAATCATTATGGAACTCATAAACAGAGACATAGGGACCTACAGACACTTGACCCCACCCAGTTCAGCTTTGTAAAGGGCAGATCCTGCCTTTTGAACCTGGTTGACTTTTTCGAAACAGTCACTAGAGCCATTGATGAGGGCAAAGCAGTCCATACAGCCTACCTGGACTTGGCTAAGGCCTTCGACACAATACCCCACTCAGGCATCATAGATAAGCTCAACAGCTTAAATGTAAACCCTTATGTCACTAGATGGGTTGCAAACTGGCTAAAGGACAGAACCCATAAAGTTAAAATCGCTGGAGCAATGTCAGACTCAAAGCCAGTCACAAGTGGTGTCCCACAGGGATCTGTCCCGGGACCCCTTTTGTTCGGCATTTATTTCTCAGATGTTAAAGCAAACATGGGAGGGCTGTGGCTGACAAAGTTTGCAGATGACTGCAAACTAGGTGCCATAGTCGATACACCAGCGGACACATACATCCTACAAAAAGGCCTCACAGAAACGGACAACTGGTGCTGGAGTCACGGCCTTAAACTAAATGCCAAAAAATGCATAGTCATCCCCTTTGGGAAAAACAAAGTACCCACAAATTATCACATAGACAGCAACCCACTGAGTACGGAAAAAGTAATCAGAGACCTAGGGACCCAAGTCGACAGCAACCTCTCATTTGACACCCATGTTGCCAAAGTGGTTAGAAAAACATTCTACCTTGCACACCTCCTCATGAAGGGATTCACATCCAGATCCAAGGATGTCATTGAACCCCTATACTCCTCCCTCATCAGACCCATGACTGCGTACAATGCCCCATTTGGTATGTACCTCACCCGGCATTTGCAACAGCTGGAAAGACCACAAAAGTACCTCACCAAGAGGATCAAGGGTCTCCAACATATGTCTTACTCTGCCAGACTAAAGAAACTTCAGCTCTATTCAGTAGCATACTGCCTGTTCAGAGGTGATCTCTGCCTGACGTACAAGGCCATGTCCAATCAGGATCTGATGGATATGCTCCACCTCAAAAAATCCAAATCCATCAGGACCACGAGAACTAAAGACTTAAACCTCGGCACAAGTATGAATAGGACATGCTGGAGGGATAGATTCATAACCCAGAGGCTTCCCATGCTTTGGAACAAGATCCCAGTTCATATTAGGCAGAGCCCCTCACTGACTCTCTTCAAGAGAAATCTTGATGAGTGGATGGGAGATCGTAAGTTTACCCCAGGGGTCACATCTGTGTCACTGCTAGACAGGGGCACAGTAAACTAATTCTATTATATAAGGGGACCTTCATTGTGTCACTACTAAACAGAGGCACAGTATTCTAAATTTATTCTGTACATTTTTTGTACCATTTCATGGGGTGGCAAAAGCCACATCACTATGGCTAGGCTTACAAATGCCCCAGGGCAGATAGCCTAGTACTATACTATGAAACTATGAAACTATGAAACCAGCTCCCTCTATGAGGCAGTGGGCAAAAGTAAGTTAACTGGAGCTTTCTTAATAGACCTAAAATGCACTTTTCATAACTCTCAACCATACAGATTTCCGCAGAGTGTCCAGATTTGTGCCTCATATTTTTGGACCATTTTTCATAAAATTGTGATTCTCTGGCAAAGCAGTGACAAGTCATTAAAGACTAAAGTCAGAAAATAATGACAGACATTTGAGTTTTCAAACTTCACACCCTTCAGAAAATTAATGCTAACACAAAACCTGCTGTTCTATTAACTTTCTAACTTTGTAAGAGAAATATTTAAAAATTGTCCTTGTGTTTGGGTCTTTGTCCCCTCATTATTTGGCTTTGTCCAAATTTCTTGCTCTAAGAGGTTAAGAGGCATGTTTTGAATAGTCATCCACAGCCTACTACCTAATGTACTTGCAAATAGTGCTATTGTGGAAAAGGCACTCAAAAGATTTTCTGCTTACCTTCATAAAAGAACATAAAAGCATGACTAGAACACATCAGAAAATGTAAACTTGAAAAGGGGCGGAGCCTAGATTGCCAACTGAGAGCAGTGAATTTTGAGAGCTCCATAAACTAGTATAATAATATAGGAAAGTTTTATTATTTTCAAGTTTAAAACATTAGACATCTATAGATAAACTATAAAACTACATAAATATCAATTTTGGTGGAGATATACAAACATTTTCCTGTCGATTAACTTGGAGATATATTGAGTCACTGAATATGAACAACTCAAGGAATTTTCATCCAGATGCTGCTTTGAAAAAAGAACTGCAATTGATGACATCTACCTTACAGAAATTATCTTTGAAGATGGATGGCTTTAAAATGACTTAGAAAACCTCAAATTAAATCCTCAAAAACATACTGATACTCTTAAGGAAAAAAAAAATATAGAGACTTCTCTAAAATGACATTGAAGGGAGACTGACAGAAGAAGAATTCCAAAAAGAATTTATGCTTAAACAGGATACATGGTTGTTTAACAAAATAGATAACTTAGAAAACAGGGTAAGGAGAAACAACATAAGGATCTTTGGTCTGCCTGAAAACACTGAAGGAGAGGACATTATTTCATTGTTAACATCCTGGATTCATGAATTTTTAGACTTGAAAGAGGGACTTTCATTTGCAATTGAAAGGGCAAATAGAGCACTGAGGAAACCTGCTTCTAACTCAACAAATCATCCACCTAGATCCATAGATATAAATCTTCTTTCATTTCTGGAAAAGGAACTAATATTAAAATCTGCTTAGAGAAAATCATCCTTAAAATACAATCAAAGCCTGATAAGGTTTGACAATGATTATTCTTCCAGAATACTAGAACAAAGGAAAAAAGTCTGGCCAATAATAAAACTGTTGAAACAAAACAACATTAAAGCACAGCTGGCCTTTCCAGCCAAGGCAAAAGTACTTTTTGCTAATGAGATGAGAACCTTTAATGACTTAGAAGAAGCTGCTATATTCATCAAAAACAACAACATTGTGTCTATCCCAGAAGAAATGGAATGTATGGTCCCTACTCTTGAAATAATAAAATAAACAAATCATTGGACTAATGCTAGAAAGAAGAAACAAAAAACTGATTCCAAGACAGCTGTCCCAAAAAATAACTCTTACAACTACATCTCTCAAAGTATCAAGTGATATGGTACATCACTTGTCACCTGTTTTTATTTAAAAAAGGAGGGTTTCTTAAACAACTGAGAAACAGTAATGATTTATTCAGAATGTTCAAAGAATCCAATAATTATTCACAAAGGAAGGTCAAGATGGGTTACTATTTACATTATATATAAGCCAAACAAAGCAACATATAATAGAAACATATGCGTTTCTATTCCCCTACTTGAACTCAATGAATACTTATCTTGTTCATGATTCATTGTTTCATTGTTTTTATTTATAATAATTTAAGTAATTAATTAACTAATTCATCAGAGTTCAGACTCAAATGTAACAAATTAACATCATATATAATAGTAGTAACAGTAGAGTGTTTTGAAAAAAAATGCTGTCAAGGAGACTAATGCCTTCTTCAGTTAAAGTATGATTTAGATATGTCATGTGTATCCTGGTTAAATAACAGTAGCAAGCTCTTAGTACAAATGTCATCATTATTCTGTCTAAATATACTTAATATCAATTATGGCAGATATCATGGCTACGAGTGCTGTTTGATCAATCCTGAAATGGTGTGCAGGGCTGCAGCTGTGTCTGGCAGCTAGTACAAATGTCATTATTATTATGTCTAAACATAGTTAATACCAATTATGGCAGATATCATAGCTTCAAGTGCTGTTTGATCAATCCTAATTGGTGTGTGTGGATGCAGCCGTGTCTGGCAGCTAGAACAAATGCCATTATTATTCTGTCTAAACATAGTTAAAATCAATTAGGGCAGGTATCATAGTTTTGACTGCGTTCTGATTAAGCCTAACATGGTGTGTGTGAATGCAGCTGTGTCTGGCATCTGTTGTATGTTGCCATTTTCATCTCCAGGAAGCTGTGGGTTGTGGGTTGTGATCAAGGTTTACTGTAGCTTGTGTATTAGGAAGAGACATTTGGTGTTTTAGCCTGGATCCAGGGGAAGAGAGTGGATAAAACTATGATTTGGGATATTTTGGCAAAGAATAGTTTGATTATACATCTGCTGAGTGAGAGGTGGGAAGGCTGGAAGAATGTGTTATCTCTTGTTTTGGCGGCTTGTTGGTAGGGTTTTTTTTATCTGTTTGCTCTCTATTCTTTTCCTGGCTGCTGCCTTGCTGAAAGGGAGGGAATTTAGACTTGAAGTTGCAGAGAAGTGAAACTTTGCTTCATGTGCATCACGAGCCTCTGGTATGCAGTACACAGACACACTAACAGAAACAGATGCTCCCAGGTTGCTATGGTAACGGAGACAGATTGATGATAATGCGTAACAGCTCTGAGGAGACTCCGAGATGATTCTCGGCAAATAAGTTTTTGGTTTAAAATAAAAAATATATATATAATAAAAGGGCTATTTTAAACCACATGTACACATATTGATGGTCTCCCAACACTTTGTTTAGCTCATTAAGTTGATTCTTGATAAAAATAATAAATAAATAAATAATAAGTGCAATTTTATATTTAAAATGTATTTTGGTCCAAACACATTAAGGACTTACATAAGAGTAGAAGTCTAAGTTATCGTGAACGACTAAGAGCACTTGGTCTTATGCAGTACCGTTTGCAGTGGTCTGAGAGGTGAGCTTGCTTGGATGTGTTCGGCATATGGGGATAGCTGATTCTAGGGGTGTTTGGGGTTACTGCGAAGTGCTAGAGAGTCATTAGATTTCCTTCGTGGAAATATCTGTGGGAATGGAAGGTGTGTTGAGTGGTTCACTGGCAGAGTGGCCACTGCATGGAACATGCTGGTAAAATGGAATAGGACAAATATTGGCTTGGATATGTAAGAGCAGCCTGGAAACACACCACATGAACTAGTGAATGGTATTCTGGCAAAACTGGAGGGTCATTGTTGCCCGTGCCTAAAATAATGATATGTGTGTCTGTAAGGATGGAAATATACTTATAACAAATAAGAAACTAGAAGAGTCTCATAATTTAAAGTCTATGGACTGTATAAACATGCTTGGAAGGAGCTAATAATAAGAATAAGCATTACATCTTGTGGTCTCTCAAATAACTAATCAACAGCCAAAAAAAAAAACATAAAACACACCCAATAGTTATGTAATGTATGATTTTAGTAAATCTAGACATAAAATATATAATTGTCATATAAGATGAAGCAGTCTGCTGAATTTAGATATTAAAGACAGGATTTAATAAAATGGTCTTGTGTATAATAACACTATTGTCTTAACTTGTCATAAATGACATACACTAAATTGAACATCAAGGGGAAGCATGATGATTTTCTTATATAAATAAATATGCATAAGTCATGTAATTCCTTTAATTAGAATTATAGTTTTGTAACCCATCTTGAACATATGCGGTTACCAAGGTAACTAATTCTTATACATGACAAAAAACTGACAAAGTTGTTCAAGAGAAACAATAGAAGCCTGAATTTGAAATGTCACAGAATGTAACAATCATATTCTGAACAAATAGTATTAAATTGACAATAGACACTCAGTTTAATAACATGGGCTTGTGTATAATAACACTACGGTTTTACCGTGTCATAAATGACATACACTATATTGAACATCAAGGAAAAGCATGATGATTTTCTCATATAAGTAAATGTGCATAACAAGTCATATAATTGCTTTAACTTGAATTGTGGTTTTGTAACCCATATTGATTATACATAATACTTAAGCTGTTACCAAGGTAACTAATGTTTTATACATGGCATCAAACTGACAAAGTTGTTCAAGGGAAACAATAGAAGCCTGAACTAGGAATGCCACAGAATGTAACAATCACATTCTGAACAAATTGTATTAAATTGACAATAATCATTCAGTATAAATTTTGCTAATTATACAAAATAGAATGTTGCCATTTAAATCTAAAAACTTTCAGTATATGCCATAAAATGGCAATTTATGAATATGGAAAGGGAACTTGTAATCATTAATCACAATAAGTAAATTTGTTGTTTTAAACCTATAATTTCACTCTTTTCATAATTAGAAAGGACAGATATGAAAATCCTCATGTGTAGGAAATGGGGGGAAGAGGGATGCACTGATAATTAAAATGCACTAACTTTCATCAATGTTCACATAAAACAAACAATGGTTCAAGTAAGTTAGCAACAAACAAAGTGATTACTTAAATGCAGGCAAACAATGAAATATAACTTCTGATATATCCAGTAAAATACACGGTATTATAAACATTAGGTATGACTATTTTACCATCTATTTATATTAAATAATATGTTTTTGAAAGACTTCATCAATAAGGGTGAATATGTTAAATAACTTTGTGCTATAATCTTTTACTGAGGTTTTATATATGATACATCCTACTTTATTATGATTGAATTGCTTGTTATCTATCTTTCATGTGATCATTAATTGCTTATACAATAAGTAGACATTTATATTGTATTAAAATTCTGTCTAATCTACAATAGTACTATATCTGTTCAAATAATATAAATATTGCTAATTCCTATTACACATATTCTCCATATGATAATTCAATTTATGGAGCTCAGATGTTCTGGATTGTCAAGGTATGTGTGATAATCTGAGGGACTTAGGTTTATCCATCAGAGTAGGAATGATTTTCATTCCATGGCTAGTGCAGATCTTAGTTTTGCTAACATTTATTAATTTAAATTTATTATTTCATAAAAAAAAAACATTTATAGTATGCCTGACCAAAACATTACTTTATTGGCAAACGCTCAAAATATAACACTGATAATTTCCTTTAAAAGCTTAAACATATACTTTATAGTTATCAGAGGAAAATGTTTAAAGGTCACAATAAAACAAAAAATACATAGTCTAAATAACCTAAGATGGATTTAACTTTATTATCTTTAAATACCAGTGGCTTAAACAATCCTAGCAAGAGATCAAATCTACTGAAATATTTAAAACTGAGCAAAACACAAATAGTCTTCCTTCAAGAAACTCATTTCAAAACAAATAACAGTTACAAATGGAATCCTAAGGAATATGTGATACTGGCACAATCCACTTATAAGAGAAAGACAAAAGGGGTAATAATCTCATGGAAGGCAAATGTGATTAACCCAGAAATCATTTATAATTATGAAGATAAAGAAGGTCTAATGGCATTAGTAATAGTTAAATATAATAACATGATATGGATCATAGCCAATCTATACTGGTTTCCAGGCATTAGAATAGGAACTGTTAAAAAACACTTGGATTTCATTTCCAATAATTATAAAGGCAACTTAATATTAGGAGGAGATTTTAACTGTATATTTGATATTTCTGAAACTACAAATAAAAGACCGCTGCATACATCTGCTGTATCAAAAGCTTTAAACAAGTTGGTAGGATCATTTCATCTAGTAGATACTTTCAAATTTAAATAAAATACATCTTTGTTGTTTTCCCATCAAGATCACAGATTGGGTACTCAAATTAGAATAGATAAAATATTTGTTGCCCATGACTTGCACTCTAAAATCATTAATTTCTCAATCACTCTCTGCCCCTTTTCAGATCACAATTCATTGATACTAAAACTTCAAAATGGGTACACACCATTAATCTTTAACTCCAGAATTTCAGCACATATAACTAAATTGAAAGAGTTCACACCCTGGTTATTATCTGAATTAGAGTTCTTCTTAGATATTAATTACACCACAGAGATAAATAAAATAATGCTATAGTACTCATTAAAAGCTGACATATGGTAATACCCTAACTTGGTATAAAAAAAAAATCAGATAATGGGATTGTGAATTATCAGATCTACAATCCAAACTTTTGCCAGTAAAAGCTGAAAAAAATCAAAATCATTTGGAGATGAAAAAGAAAGTAGAAGCATTAAACAATAAATACAATGAAATTCTAGCATGTAAAGCTAGTTTAGCTTTAGAAAAACTAAAAATTAATACCTTGGCCGCTTCGCCCAAATATCTACATAATTTATCCACAAGAATCAAAATATAATCAAAAGCTAATAACATTAAAAGTATCTTACATGAAAAAAATGGAAAAATGTCTCGGATATAGGTGACATTCTTGATGCCTATAGAAATCACTATATGGAACATTTCCAAAAAGAAAATATACATATCAATCAATAAAATCTAGATGAAAAATGTTCTAATATAAAAAAAAAAACAGAAAAATTAAAACTAGATCTCCAGTCACCCATATCCTACAAAGAAATTACAGATACAATAAAAGAGGGTAAAAATAAAGCTCTAGGTATAGATGGCCTAATTATGGAAATATATAAACTTTTTTCTTCAAAGATACTATCCTTCTTCCATAAAACTCTATTAGAAATTCAGTCACAAGCTTTAATACCACCCTCTTGGAGATATTCCTTAATCACACCAATCTTAAAGGAAAACAAATCCCCAAACCTCTGTACCTCATATAGACCTATATCATTATTAAATAATGACTATAGGATATTTATGACAATATTAACTAACATAATGAAAATACTACTATCCAAAACAAATAATGATCAAACTGGATTTATATATCATAGACACACACGTGACGATATTAAAAGGATAATTTATCTTATAGATTATGTTAATTAAGAAACAAAAGAAACACTCATAATTGGCTTAGATATAAAAAAAAGCCTTTGATTCCCTAAATTGGGACTATTTAATCAAAATCCTAATGCTATTTGAATTTCATGCATGCTTTGTTCATCTCCTAAAGCATATACATACAAATAATTTAGCGTATGTCAAGTTAGGTCCTTTTATCTCTGAATCTATACATATAACAAAAGGCACTAAACAAGGATGTCCCATGTCACTGATTCTATTTGCTGTGGCTATTGAAATATTGGCAGATTCAATTTGTAACAATATAAAAATCAAAAGAAGTGATGATTATGAACAGTACAATTCTAAAGTAATGCTATTTGCTGATGACATACTACTAACATTATCTAATACAAAAGAGACATTAGAAGAATTAGATATATTAATTGACAAATTTCACATGATTCAAGACTCCATTTCAATAAATAAAAATTTTTATTTTTAAATAAAAAAAATAACTGCAGCCTAAGGGGGATCAAATCATAGGGAAACAAGAATCTACCTTAAAATATCTAGGAATTGAGTTATGCAAGGATAATTATTTTATTTTATTTATTTTATTTTATTTTATTTTACATTTGTTTACCGGGCTAGTCCAACTGAATACATGTCCATTTTCAGTAGAGGCCCAGGGAGTTAAGCTCCAAGCTAGGACAATGAAATTAACACAATAACATCTAAGGATACATGAGCTAGATAATAAACTATTAACAGTATGTGTAACAGGTTATCACAGTAAAATGTACAGTGCAGAATACAGGCATAACAAAGGATGCAAACACAATCTAAATTTACAGTGCATAATATAGGCATAATAAAGGAATGTAAATGCAATCAAGGTAGTCAAGAGATAATTAGTAACATAGTTTAAAAAGGAAGGAGTTGCTTTTAATGAGTAGACGGGTTAGGAAGAGTAGAGTATATAGAGACACTTAGACTAGTCAGGTTTAGAGCATGGGCATAACCAGTGTGTATTGAAGAATACTTTCAATTTGTTTTTGAAACAGGATAGTGAGGGAAGTGTGGAGAGTTCATTTGGAAGGAGGTTCCAGGCTTTTCCAACTATATTAGAAAAAAGGGAGTCACCAGCTTTATTGTTTGTTTTAGTAGTATGTACTAGAAGTTTCTGAGAAGACCTTAAGAATTCCAGGTTTTTATAGGGAGTGATTAGTGTGGAGAGAATAGGTGTTTTGGAAGGTTTGTGAAAAGTGTTGTGGGCTAAGGTTAGCTGATGGAATTTAATTAGATTTTGTAGTTCAAGCCATCCTAGCTGCTTTAAATTGAGGCAGTGATGGGTTCTAAATGGATTTCCTGTTGCAAATCTGGCAATATTATTGTAGGACATTTCCAATTTGTTAAGATTATTTTAGATAGGTTAGTAAAAATAGGTGAGGCATAAAGAAGAGAAAAGATTAGATGAGTGTGTGCTATTGTGGTTCGAGCTGAAGGTAGGAGAAAGGATTTTATCCTATAGAGAGAGCCTAGCTTTTTGTTGACAGTTTTTATAGTATTGTTAATATGGATGTCAAAGTTCAGATTATTGTCAATGGTGACTCCTAATAGTTTGGTGGATGGTTCAGGGGATATAATGGTTTTATTGGTAGAGTTAACTGAGAAATGAAAAGTAGGGGGTAAGGTTGATTCTTTGGAAGGTAGACTGAAATTGTTAGGTGATAGTTGACTAGCTAATGTTTGTATAGCATCAGTAAAAAAGGTGTTAAAAGCATTAGCTATATTCATTGGTGTTTTGTGTTCAGTATTTTGAGGGTTTGGAGTAGTGGATTGCCCTGGGTGGAGTAGTTGGTTGATACTAGACCAAAATTTCTGTGGTTTGTTTTGATTGGCTTGTTGGGGTTGGAGGTAGTAGTTTTTTTTTTTTTTTGTCAGATATTATAGCTTTCTTAGTTTCATTTCTTAGTTGTCTAAGTGTTTGTTGGTCTATAGGTTTTTTTGTTTTCCTCCATTTTGCCCAATGTTTGCTTCTATCATTGATTTTATGTTTGGTTTCCTTAGAAAGCCAGGGAGCATGTTTGGTTTTAGTTCTAACTAGTCTGGCTGGGGCATGGTGGTTGAGGATGGCAAGGAAGTTGGAGTTAAAGTAACTAACGGCTTCATCTAAATGTAGGTTTTGTAGGGGTGACCAGTTGCATGCTCTTAGTTCCATCTGGAAAAGTTCAGGGTTAAAGTACTTTTTAAACCTGATGTTTTTAATGGATGTTGGGGAGGGAAAGTTAATTTGATGTCTGATGATATAGGTAAGAGAGTGGTCACTTAAATCATCAAGGAGGGTTCCTGAGTCATAGATTTGAGGATGATGGTTAATGAGGATCCAGTCTAGTAAGGTTGATTTCTTGTTAGTTTTATTTGTCCTGGTAGGGGAGGTAATGGTTTGGGAATACCCATATAGGTTAATATGGTTTGAGGGGAGGATGCTGCAGAAGCAGGTCCAGTCAATATTTGTGACACCTAGGATAATGGTTTCTTGAGTCAGGTTTTGGGAAAGCCAGAACAGTATATTTTCCATGGTTGCTATGTTATTACCAGGAGGTAGATATATACAGATGACATAGATGGATTTGGAATTGTTAAGAAGAAGTTTGGAGATAAGAATTTCTGCATTGGAGTCAATAGGTGGTTTACAGTTATGAGTAGTTAACTGTAAGCTAGGTTTATATAAGATAGCGACCCCTCCACCTTTCTTAGATGTTCGGTCTAGTCTTAGGATATTATATCCAGGTGGGATGATTTCATTGTCTTTGGTTGAAGGTTTTAGCCAAGTTTCTGTTAAGCAGAGAATATCAAAGGAATAGATTTCAGTTCGAGCTTGGAGTTGAGTTACTTTATTATTTATACTGCATATGTTAAGATGAGCAATTAAGAGGGAGTTAGATGGTCTATAAAGGGCTTGGGTACGTGGTTCTTTGAGGTTGAGGAGAGAGATGGGAGTTGTTGGGGGGCCTGGGTTAGGGTGGATGTTACCATCCTTTATAGAGAGTAACAAGCTTAGATAGTATGGGTTTTTGAATCTGCTGTATAGAGATAGACATTTTTTGGGGGTTAGATTGTTGTACTTTGTGTGTAGAGTTCTATGATATTTAGGAAGTGTGTAATTAGATGTGGATGTTATATTAGCGTGAATAAAAAGTAAAGGTGAGTATGGAGAGTTGGTTTCTTTTTTGGGATAGTTTAGGTTTGGGTGTAGTGGGTTCTCAAATGAGGTGAAAAGATGAGTAAGGATTAAAGGAGGTAATAGTGAGAGTGTGAATAAGAATGTGACACAAGATGGGATAGACTGAGTATTCATTATTTGGATAGATATTGGTTCTTTGTAGGTGGAAGATAGAAATATATTGGGTGGAGACGAGAGAGTGAGTAGGGTATGGTGAGATAGGAGGAGAGTAGTGAGAGGGTAATATTTGTGCAGTTAGGTAATAGGAGAGTTTGTAGGGAGAAAGGATAGAGGGAAGAGTGATTGAGAAGAGGAAATAGTGTGATCACGAGGTATTATTAGAGCGTACAAGTGAGAGGAAGAGGTGTGGTTAGGAGGTTATGGAAAGAGGAAGGGGTGTGGTTGGAGAGTGACAGGAACAGGAAGAGGTGTGGTTAAGGAAGCGGGTAGAAACAGATACTGAAGCAGTTAATGAAAAACAATCAGATAGGCTAGTTCTGGTGATAGAATGGGAAAGAATAGGGGCTAGAAAGTGTCTGTAGTCTGTATATGTGCAGGGGAAAGGAAAAAAAGAGAAGGGAGAGAGGACTGGGGAGGTGTCAGTGGACAGTAAAATAGAAGGAAAAAGCAAAAGAGGCCGCTAGTAGCCCTTCGGGGACTACTGAATTTAAGAAATGGGGTAAGGAGTTGATAAAGAGAAAAAGGGTAAGAGTAGAAAAAGTCTGGCATTAGGATGCCATCTAGTGGGCAAGTCTAGTATAGCTAGTTAGATTGAGAGGGAGTAACAATGGTAGGCTACAGATTGGAAAGTGGGAAAAAAACAAGGGAGGGATCTATACAGGTGGGAGGGAAGAGATAGTGAAAGGTTATGTAGAAGGGGAAGCAAGGGCTGCTGGCTGTCCTAGCTCAGGCCTGGGTATGGCATGTGAAATTTGGTACAGTCAATAGAAAGTCTTTCTTGTTAGAATTATTCAGCAGACATACTTTACTGTTTTCCTTGATAGGGGATTGTAGAATTATTATGCAATTAGGTGAATTAGTCTCAGACAACTACAACAATATCATCAATACAATTAAAATATCTGTGGAAAAATGGAACAAAATAATATTAACATTTGAAGACAGACTACAGTTAATAAAAATGATTTTACTGCCCAAGATCCTATATATAGCCTTGGCAATACAACTATTACCAGAAAGGAATATACTTAAAGAAATAAATTCATGCCTAATATAATTTGTATGGTTTCTCAAAAGAAACAGAATAGCTTTAATACATCATATCAGACCATGGAAAAAGAGAATATTAAACTTTCCTGAAATAGAAACATATAAAAGCATCAATATTTAAAACAATCTCAGATTTTTTAATCCAAATTACTCTGCAAATTGAACAGAATTACTTACTGTAATATCGATAAATGAATTTGATTTACAAAAAAAATGTCAAATAGATAAAAACAATTTGCCGTGGCACATTTGCATTAGTATGTAATATAATATAACTAAACCCACTAAAACTCATATGATTAATTATTATATTGACTCATTTAGGAAAATTATTAATGCAAATATAGATTTAAAAATCTGGTTTGATCTTTTAGCACCATTTATAGTCACAAAGAACTTTCCACATAAAATATATAGAGAAAGGAAGAGAAAGGATTTGATTGCTGGCTCCAATGTATCAAAGAAGTAAAAGTTTTAGATATGCAAGTAATAAAAACAACATGCAAAATCCCACAACAGCACTAACTTTACAGAGTATTCTGTCATATTTGCAAGATTTACGTACAATAATTAACAATTCTTCATTTAAAGAAATACCTAAATTGACAAAATACAGATATGAAATCATATATAATGACTTTGACATGGGAAACAGTATTTCAAAATTTTATAAAATATTGATAAACTATAAAACAACACCCAAAACCTCATATTGGAAATATATAACAAAAATATACTCAATACAGTTAACTGGAGATATTAAAACAAATATCTAATCAATAAAATATACATCCTTTGCACAATACTGGAAAGGTTTTAATTGGAAATGCTTACACAGAGCATTCTTAACCCCAGATAGGATCAGTTAGTAGATAGGATTAGTTCTTCCATAAAAGGAATATGTTGGAGATGTGAGCAAGTACACAATGCAGATTGGAATCACATTTTCTTTGATTGTGTTAAAATTAAGCCATTTTGGAATGGTATTAATAACTTTCTACAAGTTTTATTTAATGAATCATTTTATTTAACTAAAGCTCTTGTATTATTAAATGTGAACGAAAGTCCTCATTTGAATAGGTCAAACATGTATCTAGTATGACTTATACTTGCAATTTCAAGGAACTGTACAACAAGAAGAAGGAATACAAACACAATACCAACTTTGGAAGACTTCTACAGCCTACTGAAGACCACAGCATTATCAGAAATTAAAATTAAAGAACTAAGAATTTATCCTAAGCCATTTATCAACAACCCTTGGGGAAAAGTCTTATCATTGATTAGCACTATACAATAATTTATCAGACACTCTGATAATGGATTGGACAAACTTTTAAAATAACAGTATATATTAAGATCTGTTATAGTGTCAGGCTAATGTAAATAGTGCACATAGTTATTTAAGATATCATGTATAAATACTATGGAATTCATTGAAATGTATTTGAAAAATAAAAAAAAATGTCTGAGCAAAAAAAAAAGAAAATGTAAACTTCCCAGGTTCAAGTGCTTCAAGGCTCAAGACCCAACACTAGTCCTGGATTCATTATTGCCTACACTAATTCTTCACTAAGTGTACACCATTCTGAGTGAACAGGCAAGAAAAGCATAGGTGCCAGCATCTTCCTACTAATTTTAGTTTTCCCATTGATTTGTTTGAAACCTTAAATATCGATGAGGTTCATAAAGGTTACCACAAAGTGTAGACTATATGTACACTTAGTGTAATCTTTCTGAGTGTCTGGAAAGCACAAAAATGTGGTAGGGATGTTCTTGAATACAGATCATGTACACCTACTATTCTCAATATTCAAATATAATCTACCTTATGAAGTGCCTAATCTTAACTGCACATGTATGCAGGTAACATAATAATAATTGACTCCAACACATCTATTACAAAACTTTAAGAAAGTTCCAACAGGATTTCAGTTCAATATGCAAGTGGCTAACTGAAATACACCCAATAATAAACTATAAGAAAACAACTGTGATTCTTTGCACATATCCACTTTGAGTGGGCAGAAACAAATGCACCAATGGTTGGAATCCCTGAACTGCATTCACTGAAAAAAAGAAAACAGTTGAAAAAACAAATTTTTATTTGTCCCCCAAAATGGGGTGGCAAGCCCCCTAGAACTTATATATACCAACTCAACATTCACACAAACTCGAAGAAGAGGAAAATTCTCCCCAAAGGGCCATAATTGCTGGTACAACACACCAACAGTGATTTCCTGTAAAAGAACATCAACCATTGTCAGGTTGAACCTTGAGCAACTAAAGCTCAAGAGTTCAGTCTTCATCTGCCATTAGGGTACCATCTTGCGTACTACTCAAAAAAGTCAAAGCTAGAAGATCCATATCCATGCTTAATTCATATGGTTTTCAGCTTCCAGCAATAACCAAGCAAATATAAATAGGCAAAGCATTCAATCAAAATTTAACTTTCTCCATACATGCAAAACATCACAAATGTAACTCTCTAGCAATTAACTCAAGACAGCCTAGTGTCTCATTCAGGGGCTTCTGCAGTAACATCCTACTGACCACTCTAGGTGGTAAATATTACTTGACGATGTTTGCATTAAGAATTCCAAAGCCATGCTACATATAAGGTATTAGAAGAATTCCATGAAGTCAAACACAATTATACAAATATTTGACCTCTGTCTGGTGAACCAAAGAGATATTGAATATCATTTGTATATTATTTATTTGTTTTGCAACAATTTTAATATTTCTAAATATCTCAACAATCAAGGGATGCAGAACTGCTTGACTTACATGAAAGCTGTCTGTTGTATGAAGAAAATGCTGCAAGTACAAATATGACTCAGTCATTGTCCATGCTGGTGTGAATGACCTGAGACGTACCTCCCTGGACTACATGAAAAGAGACATAGAGGAGCTCTCTGGGCATGTAGCCCAGGCCGGTATGACCCTGACCTTGAGTAGCATCTTAACCTCACCAAGAATTATGCCACAATATGAAGACAAGATGATCAATTTCAACAATTGGCTTAAGTACTGGTGTCATTCAAAGGGGATCCAATGCCTGTCAGCTTGGGATGATATGCTCGACAAACCACAATTCTTCACTAGGGATGGCTTGCACCTGTCACCCCTGGGCTTTCGGATATTGGCAAAGGCTCTTGCTACCCCCATAGTGCCTTTTTTAGGCAAGGCTCAAAAGACAAACCCACCTCCATAGGTATCACAAGGGATAAGAAACTAAGAGTAATGCTACTAAATGCCAGAAGTCTAAACTTCAAGATGCACGCACGTGAAATTCTCCTTAGCATGGAGAACATCGATATCTGTGCAGTAACAGAAACCTGGTTCAGGGCTCCCGAGAGCACCCCAGCACTACCAGGTTATACCTCATACCATGCTTTTCGGCCCCAAAACTTGGACCGAACCACAAAAGAAGGGGGAGTATAAATATTCATCAAAGATACCCATACCTCCAGGTTGGTGGCAAAGCACGAAGCATCAGAGACTATCCATGTGCAACTAACAGTGGGTAAAACTGCCTTCCAGTTTATACCCTGCTACAGACCACCATCCCAAACCCAGGAACCCCACACAGCCTTCCTGAGAACACTGGAGAATATGAAGGTCTCTCCAAACACCATTATATTGGGTGACTTCAACTACCCAAACATAGACTGGGAGCATTACTCTAGCTCCAACATCCTAGCCCAAAGGTTCCTAGAATTTATAAACTCAAATACTATGGAACAACTTGTTACCACTCCCACAAGAGGGGAAAACATACTGGACCTGATCATCACCAACATGGGGACTCTATGCTCCAGACCAGAAGTGTATCCCTCACTGGTAAGATCAGACCATAAACTAATCTCACTGGATATTCACATCCCGACCCCTCCCCCTGCCCAGAAAACCACAGTGAAAAACTTCTCTAAAGCAAATTTCACACTCCTCAAAACTGAGGTGGAATCCTTCAAAGCCCCCGGGCCTGTGGAAAATACGGCCCAGACCGCAGAATCCTTTATAAACGCATTCTATGAACACCTTCAGGAATGCATGGATCATGCGATCCCAAATAAAACCAAGACCCAATCCTCCAAAGGCAGACGTCCTGTCTGGTGGACCCCAGCCATAAACAAACTATACAATAGAAGGAGGAAGCTACTAAATGATAGAGCAAAATCCCAAAAAGGGAAGGCATCACTGATCAGTATTAGCAAAAAACTACGGGCACTCATAAAATTGTCTAAGGCCAGCTTCAAGAGAAAAATTGCACAAGACACTAAGGATAATCACAAGGCTTTCTTTAGTTATGTTAGGAACCTGGGTGGTAATTCCCAGATATGCTCAGAATTAGTCCAAAATGACAAAAAATACACCGAACCCACAGACATTGCCAACATCCTAGCTGACAGGTTCAGCGCAAACTCCCCCCCACCAAAAGGGCAAATATCTATCCCAGCAGAGTGCTACCCCCCTGACATCTCAGATGCTCAGGTAAGAGCCGCCCTCTCCAAAGCAAAAAACACAGCATCAATGGGACCAGACGGTGTCCCAGGCTGCGTCCTACATGAACTCCAAGAAGAGCTAAACCCAAACATAAAACTACTGTTCAATCTCAGCCTTACTACAGGACATGTGCCCAAAGAGTGGCGTACACCAACAGTGGTCCCTCTCCATAAAGGTGGTGCCTCAACGGATCCTGGAAACTATCACCCCATAAGCCTGACTAGCTTGGTCTGCAAAGCTATGGAAAGGATCATCATGGACCTCATAAATAAAGATATTGGGGACCTACAGACACTGGATCCTACCCAGTTCAGCTTTGTTAAGGGCAGATCCTGCCTCTTAAACCTGGTTGATTTCTTTGAAACAGTCACCAAGGCCATTGATGAGGGGAAGGTGGTCCACACAGCCTACCTGGACCTCGCAAAAGCCTTCAATACAATACCCCACTCGGGCATTATAGATAAGCTCACCAGCTTAAATATAAACCCCTATGTCACTAGATGGATTGCAAACTGGCTCAAGGACAGAACCCACATGGTTAGAATTGCTGGAGCCATGTCAGACTCCAAACCAGTTACAAGTGGTGTCCCACAAGGCTCAGTCCTGGGACCTCTCTTGTTCGGTATATATTTCTCGGAGGTACAGGCCATCATGGAAGGACTGTGGCTGACCAAGTTCGCAGATGACTGCAAACTGGGCGCCATAATCGACTCTCCAGCCGACACAAGCATCCTCCAAAAGGGCCTCATAGAAACAGACAACTGGTGCCAGAGGCATGGCCTCAAGCTAAATGCCAAAAAGTGTATAGTCATCCCCTTTGGCAAAAACAAAGTGCCCACAAATTACCACATAGGTGGTAATCCATTAAGTACAGAAGAAATAATTAGGGACCTGGGGACCCAAGTTGATAGCAATCTCTCAATTGACAACCACGTGGCCAAAGTGGTTAGAAAAACATTTTATATAGCCCACCTAATCATGAAGGGATTCACATCTAGATAAGGGGAGGTCATCGTGCCTCTTTACTCATCCCTCATCAGGCCCATAATTGAGTACAATGCCCCTTTTGGGATGTACCTTACCAGACACCTGCAGCAACTGGAAATACCCCAAAAGTACCTCACCAAGAGGATCAAAGGGCTCAAACAGATGCCATATGCTGCCCAGTTAAAGAAACTCCAGCTCTACTCAGTGGCATTCCGCCTGTTCAGAGGCAATCTGTGCCTGATGTATAAAGCCATGTCCAACCCAGAATTAATGGACATGCTGCACCTCAGAAAATCCAAATCCCATCGAGCTACGCTCGAGACTTGAACCTCAGCACTGAAATAAATAGGACATGCTGGAGGGACAGATTCATAACCCAGAGGCTCCCTTCACTCTGGAATAAAATCCCAGTCCAGGTTAGGCAGAGTCCTTCATTGACTCTCTTCAAGAGGAATCTTGATGAGTGGATGGGATATCGTAGGTTTACCCCGGGTATCTCTTCTGTGTCACTGTTAGACAGAGACACAGTATACTAACCTCGAAAAAGGGCTAGCAAAATAAATTTAAAATGGGTGGCGAAAGCCAAACACATTCTGGCTAGGCTTATAAATGCCCTAGGGCAGATAGCCTAGTATGAATCTATGAACCTATGAATCTATGAATAGTTGTGAAGTTATCTTAAGCTACTACTACTACTATTACAAAAGTTAATATTTACTGTGTTTGCTGTGGCTCAGAAAATCTAGTTTAAGACCTAGATTTGAATGAATGCAGCTATTGCGAGAATTCTTTTATGCTGAATGGTTTGTCATTCACAGTTTTCTAGTAACACGTATGGTTTTAGAGATATGAACATCCGTTTAACATCACAGGTGATAACTTCATCTTTTTAAAATGCTTAGGCCACACCCACTGTGAGTTAGAGTACAAACTCAAAACAGCACCAGTGTGGATGGGGGGTTAAGGCTAATTTGCAGGTACTCAGATTCACTTCCTATACAGTCTAGAAGAGCTCTTGCATTTCAAATTGTATAGGTTCATAGGTTCATAGGTTGGTACAAGGCTATTGGCCCTAGGGCCTATGCAAGCCTAGCCATAACAATTCCCTGGATATTTCTTCCCACAATATTTACTTCTCTAGATCCCTGTCTAGCAGGGTGACTGACATGATCCCTGGGGTGAATTTCCTATCTCTCATCCAATCATCAAGGTTCCTTTTGAAGAGGGCCAATGAGGCGCTCTGCTTGACATGTATGGGCAGTCTATTCCAGAGTATGGGGAGTCTCTGGGTCAGGAACCTATCTCTCCAGCATGTTTTGTTCATTGTCATGACAAGGTTTAGATCCCTGGAGTGTGTGGCTCTGAGGGATTGGGATTTCTTTAAGTGGAGCATGTCCACCAGCTCAGGGTTTGACATGGCCTTGTATGTTAAGCAGAGGTCACCTCTGAGTAGACGATGTGCCACAGAGTACAGCTGGAGTTATTTTAGATGGTCAGCATATGGCATCTGCTTTAGGCCTGTGATTCTTTTAGTGAGGTATTTCTGGGCCTTTCCAGCTGTTGCAGATGTCTTGTGAGGTATATAATCCTGAACTGAGTACCATGTGGCCTGGTTTAACTTATTCAAAGCCAGAGTG
Source organism: Protopterus annectens (assembly GCF_019279795.1). NCBI lineage: Eukaryota > Metazoa > Chordata > Ceratodontiformes > Protopteridae > Protopterus > Protopterus annectens. The sequence continues at coordinate 108,640,808 of NC_056748.1, read as the reverse complement.
AAACTGAGGTTTAAACCATTGAACAATGTGTAAAAGGCATACACTTCATGGTAGACAGGATCCTGGACCATGGCTGGGTGAAGGTATTCTCACACAGCCACCCAGACACACCTCCATGTGTGCACATGCACTCACAGACACAGACACACACACACACACACACACACACACACACACACACACACGCACAATGGCACATTGATATTATAAACAGAACATTCAACTCCCGCAGGCTATCATCCATGGACAGGTTCCACTGCATTGGCCACTCACGGGTTTATCATGCTCATGTTTTTGTTCTGGAAGATCAGAAAGCTTAGTGTTCTACTTTTACTTGTGGTGATTGGATTATATTTCCAATACTGTCACTATATCATAGCATAAGAGGAGTGCTGCACTCTTGAGTGTGCCATCCTTCTGATGAGATTTTAAACTGAAGTCTCATCTGCCTGAGTTGTGATAGGTCAGGTCAGTGTAAAAGATGACACAGCACTTATTAAAAATAACAAGGGGCCTTTATTGAAAATATCACTCAGTACATGACATAACAATTTGTACACAGCAGAATAAGTATATAGAAGGTCCCTGGTGCTCCGGCCAAATTTATCTTAGACAATATGAATACCTCCTCAGGTGTCCCCTGAAAATAAGCTACTAGCCATTGAGACTAACTTAGTGAAGTGTAAATAAAAAAAACAAATTGAAAACAAAAGACTGAAGAAATTCCTCATTTTTGGCCAGCACCAACTGGCATCTATAAATGTCATTATATATCATACATAAAGTTATTCATTAGCATAGAATGTTATGGAGCCAGATTTTCTGGCTTTGTCTGCACTGTAGCAGGAAATGCAGAATGTAGTTTTGCTGTAATAAGTTACCTGTGTCCTCCATACCTCTAAGTCTCTTACATCTAGAAATCTGGACAAAGACTGACAAAATGGGGTGAAAAAAGGCCCAAAAATAGGGACATATTTTAAATATTGTCCTTATGAACTTAGAAAGTTGTTAGAGTAAAACAGAATGTTTTAATATACATTTTTTGAAACATTTGATGTTGGAAAATCAAATGCATGTCATTATTTAGTGACTTCCATCCTCAGGCCATCCCAGTGATTTGACAGAAAACCACAAATTTTATGAGGAACAGGCCAAAAATATGAGACAAAAAATCTGGACAGTCTGCAAAAATCTGTATAGTGGAGAGGTGTCCTCCTACTCTATATTCTGGAAGAGGCATTCCTTTCTGTGGCAATCAATACAGCAATGACATCATGACAGAGAGCCTTCACTATGCTCAAAGTCTTGCAATGTCTATAGAACAGCATTGTGATTTTACAGCTAGCTCAGTATGGAGGGAATGCCTCTGTATCTCTGGTAAAAGCAACATGAATTTCCATTCTCCACAGACCCTATTATTACTACATTTACTAACAGCAATGATCCTTGAGGAGAGAACTTGTCACAAACTAGCGTTCTGTGCTTTTGCAGCACAAATTATCTAACTCTTTCACTTACTATTTCATTTTTAATGCTGAGTATTAGTTCAAAACCTTTCAGTGGTTTCAGTGTACTTTAGTCAGAGCTGTGGATCTCACTACATTACTTTAATTAGATATGAGTATATAGATAGATGGCTAGATAGTTTTATATATATATATATATATATATATATATATATATATATATATATATATATATGTATATATATATATATATATATATATATATATATATATATATATATATATATATATATATATATAGTTCCCCCTCAGAAGGTCAAATGGCTGAAATCTCGAAATGCATATGGTCGGGATCACATGCTCGAAATTTCAGAAGCTCAACCTTTTGAATGGGGATCGGCATACAGCACAGAACAGAAGATTTCCCTTTCTGTGCTGCAGTGCAATCTCGGAATTGGAATAAATAAATAGTGGGGGGTGTGGGGTGTGCAGCACGGCTTGCCTCTCTGCAGAAACATTGTTTTGTATTTTTTTTTTTACTTCCCTTTCAGAAGGTTGAACTTCTGAAATTCGAGCATATGGCTTCGGCCATATGCATTTCAAGATTTCAGCTGTTCGACCTTTTGAAGTTGAACTCTCTCTCTCTCTATATATATATATATATATCTATATATATATCTATATATATATATATATATATATATATATATATATATATATATATATATATATATATATATATATATATATATGTATATGTTAAAGGAGCACTTAATTTAGTTGAAAGTTTTTAAAGTTGCCATTTGTTTTGGTTGACAGAAGAGGTGGTCTACAGGTATGTGATACTGACAACCCCCCAGGGTTTGGAAATATGCCATTTCGCCAGTAATGTGCCATCAGAGAGTTAGCATATATAATTAGCAACAGGTGTGGTTGGTGCAGGGGGGGGCTCACCCATTTAAAAAAATCCTCAGGTATTCTTACACGCTCCAGTGTTTTGTCTTGCAGCATACACAGTGTTGTCTGTTGTTTATTATTTATTGTCAACGTTAGTGTCGTCAGCATTTGGGTGTTTAGATTATCTAAAGTTATTGAAAAGACAGACGCATATATCTATCTCTCTATATAGATAGATAAATAGATATGTGTGTGTGTGTGTGTGTGTGTGTGTGTGTGTGTGTGTGTGTGTGTGTGTGTGTGTGTGTGTGTGTGTGTGTGTGTGTGTGTGTGTGTGTGTGTACTCGTGTGCATGGTAGTTGCTGTGTACTTGCCTCCTTTAGGACAAACCGGCAGCATTTCCCATTAATGATACCTGCTTCTGATGTTCTGCTGTGGCTAGCATCCAGTCTTCTTACTGACACTGGCATGTGTTAATTGGCTTGTATGTCCCTTGCTGGTGATAAGTGCTATGACAGACTGTTATAATAGCATTGTATTGTGTTGTACTGTAAATGTTTTGAACATTTTTTTCAGATACATTCATTATTCTAACATTGTTATCAGTGAAAATGTCCAGCCCTTCTGCCTGCTAAATTAATAACCTAAAATTCCCAGTGGATGGGAATTCAAGAGTCATATATACTTTTTCTATGCTAAATTTTACTTGAATTGTATGGAGATGCTTTGTGTATACAGGTTTATATGAGGACAAGGGATCATTTTGACATTAGAAGAATCATGTTACATTTTCTCTGTTATAACTTTTGTTGGCTCTATTTGTTTATTTCAGTGCAGTTCTTCTCAGTAGTCTGTAATGAATTGTTTTGCAGGAATGGTACAATTTGCTTGTGTGGGGACTGAGTGGAGTGGAGTTTTTGTAGGGGAGTGACCAGTACATTTGTGGCCATTCCTCTTCTCTATGAAGTTCTGGAACCTCTGGAATAATTATAATTAAAAGAGGAATGCTCCCAGCATGGGGAATGTGAGCAGCTTACCTCACAGGAAATTATATTTGCTAGATTTCCATTTATGGATTTATTTGTTGATCACCTCCTGCTATCTTCTGATTTGTTGTACTTTAAGTTTCTGTGTTTCCATATACCTGTTTCACAATTAGGATGGTTTTAACTGACTGAACTAGAATCTTAGAACACTTTAAAATGTCAGTTTGGTAGCAGGTATGAACTGAGGTCAGAAACATTACCTTCAGAGGTCAAAATAAGTGTGTGTATCTGTGTGTGTGTCCATGTCTGTGTTCAGAGTTGTGTTTACCTGTTACACACACACACATGCATGTGTGTGTGTGTGTGTGTGTGTGTGTGTGTGTGTGTGTGTGTGTGTGTGTGTGTGTGTGTGTGTGTGTGTGTAACAGAGTAGAGGGATTCTCTTCCAGTGGTATGAACCATCATTTGAAGGAGGCATTAAATTAAAGCTTCATTTTCTAATCCTGATGCTAGAGTTATCTTGTTGTATGTGTCCATCCATCTGTTTTCTGTGTTAATCAGCACATTGGGCAATGAGCTCCCTCCAGCACTCATTGTTTCTATAGTGGTTACATTTTTACAAGGTCGGGTTGCTAGCCCAGCGCCCAACCCTCCCCCATGTATACACATGGCATCGGGAACACCACGCTCACACACACTCTCATACCTTGGTCAATTTAGAATGTCCAATCCACCTACTGAATTACTTTGGAATGTGAGAAAAAAACAGGGCACCCACAGGAAACCCACGTGAATGCAGGAAGGACATACAGGTTGTGTGTATAGGTGGAACAAAAAGTACACAATAAAATTAATCAGAGAAAGGAGAAGGAGTTGCTTGGTCTTCTGCTTGAGTTCTTGGTGTGATGTATACTGTTTGGAGTTTGTATGCTGTCTATATGGCCCCTGTATTTCATCTATGTGGTCCCTGCCTCTGTGTGGTTTTAAGAAGATGGACTGGCTTCCTCCAACACTCCACAGATATGTCATAGATGAATTGTTTTTCCTCCAATTTGTTTGTATGTAAACTTGTAGGATATATGCATTTGTCCATGTTGTGATAGACCTGGCTTGTCTGGGACAAAGACAGTCTATCTATCTATATATATATATATATATATATATATATATATATATATATATATATATATATGTGTGTGTGTGTGTGTGTGTGTGTGTGTGTGTGTGTTTGCGTGTGTGTGTGTGTGTGTGTGTGTGTGTGTGTGTGTGTGTGTGTGTGTCTGTGTAGTGTGAATTATCACTGATAGACCTGGCTTGTCAGAGGCTTTCATAGTGTGCATGTGTGTGTGTGTGTGTGTGTGTGTGTGTGTGTGTGTGTGTGTGTGTGATATCATCATATCACTGATTTTATCTGTGGGCATACAATAATGGCAGGCAAGTTTATAAATGTTCTGCATAGTAGAAAATGTAATACATTAACTATGTTATTATCTTTCAAAAATATGACACAAAATGCATCACAGGACATCTAAATGTTCAGATCTTCATGAGTGTGGTGGGCTGTTCACCTTATTTTCTATACACAGATTTTGACCCAAGCTTAGTACAGGCCTCTGCTCTGTTCCCCACCTAATTTACAGCTGACATTGCATAGAGCTGTGTACTGAAGGTCACTATAGCTTGCAGGGGGAGCTGGGGATAGTGTTGTCATTTCTTTAACTTTCCTCAGAGTCAAACCTTAGACATGTCCACAGAAGGTCATTATATTTCAGAACTGTAGCTAGCTCATCTGGTGTCCTGTGGAATTTCTGAACTGATACCCCAGCTCAAAGTTGAGAAAAAAAAGGCTTTTTTTTAAGTTGAAGACCAAAATAAGAAAGAAACAAAAAAGACAATTCTTCTTTTCTGATACTGTACTGAGCTACTAATTATAAATGTAACAAGCTGCTTGCAACAGATAAAAATCACCACATCACATGTACTGAGCACTTTGGAGTATCAACCATGACCAGAAATGCAGTATCAACATTCATTTATGCATCACCAGTACCTGCCAATCATACCCCTGAACAACCTGAACCTGTGGCAGCCACCCACATCACCCTGTCCTAGTACTGTTCTGCTACATTTTTCTAAGAGCAGTGTAATTCCTAGGATCAACAAGTTAGAATATATTACTGTGATCATTATATATTTTTTATTTACCTCCCAGTCGAACATCAGGCATGTATACTGGTGTTTTATTAGTAGAAGAGGTATAAAGGCATGCAATGTATATATATCTGACAGTAGCAAGTTCAAATATCTTACAGTGTTCTGTTTGCGCTTTCACTGTTCTAAATAAAAAGTAATTCTGATATAACTGTAAAATTAACAGTGTAAAAACAAAGAAACTAGTGGTCTTAAAACTTTGTTGATGAGCTCAGTCACAATAATTTCCAAAAATCATGAAACCCAAGTAATGTTCCAGACCAACTAACTTGTATTTGTCACAGACAAACAATCCTCAGTAAGAAAAAAATGAGTATTGCTTGTCTGTGATGAATGAAAGCTTGTTGCTTTGAAGCTTTCAAACACTACGTGGGTTTCATGATTTTTGGAAATTATTGTGACTGAACTCATTGACGAAGTTTTAAGACCACTAGTCTCTTTGTTTTTTTATTTTTTTCCTCAACACTTGTGGTAATGAGGTTGGAAGTAAACAGATTCCTGTGCTTGTTCATTTTTAAAATTAACAGTGTAAAACAACAATCAACCCCCAGGGAATTCAAACACCTCACTCAGTATACTGACATAGAAAACATTATTTCATGAATACACTGAGCCAATGAAGCAGTTAGAATAGGTGTACAGAATGTGGCTGATGTGACAAGCTGTATAGCTGTATGACAACAGCAACATGAAATATTACTGTGGCTATATGTCTTATTTTCATCCCAAGATAATGTGTAGGATACAAAGAAAGTAAACAACTATTGGATACCAGGACTGGGTGTCAGGGCAGCCAAACAACATTTAGAGAACATAATACAACATTCCAAAGGTAATACAATAATTGCAGGGGATTTTAATTGTATAATAAAAGAAGAGGACACAAATACTAAAAAACACACGTGAGAAGTTGCCACTATCAAAATTACTTACAGAGTTTACTGACTCATATAACTTAATGGACATTTCACATACACTGAACAAGATTCATTGATATTCAGACATAATTCACATCGACATAACACCTTTTCCAGAATAGAGTGTATATAACAAAAGATCTTACCACAAAAATAAGCAGTCAAAACAATCACCTGCCCCTTCGACCATAATGCAATAACTTTTGAAATAGATTTTAACTTTAAAAGAAACCTTACAATCATAAAAATTCCATCCTATACAGCAAACCTTAAAGAGTTTAAACAATGCTATACTGCAGCGATGCAAACCTTTCTAGACTTAAACATCACAGATGAGGTAACTACTTTAGAAACATTTTAAGGTTCTCTGCCCCATATTCCCACTGAAAGGACTTGCTTCCATCAGAAAACCTGTGCCTGTTCAGAGAACACACTCAGAAGGCTCAGACTTCCTGCCCAACTACTTTAGAAACATTTTAAGGTCATTATTGATGTTTTTGTCTCCAGTGTGCTTTATCAAAGTCTAACTGGGTCTAAAAGCACTATAAAATAACACCTACTCCCTCAATAACCGGTACCTTGCTTATAAACTGTTGTTTATGCCCCACAAATAAAGCCCACTCTAGTATTGTATCTGAAAAAGAAAAATGCGCTCATTAGCTTTAGAAGGACATGTTGTACTCCATAATTGTATGCTGTGCTAAAAGGCTTTACCTGCAAAACTTACTAGTGTGAGCAGTGAATTCTAAGTAGCTTACACCATTGAAAAAAGTTAATTTATGTGTGTTTCTAACATTAAGTGACTAAAGGCAAACAAAAATTTACCCAAAAAATTAAAAATTACTGTTTAAAATTAAGAGGCAAAAACCAGTATAAAGCTACCTACCTGGAAAAAGCTAACCTTAGGAACAGTGTTAGCCCAGGAACAGTGTTAGCTCACTCCTCCCCCTTCCCTCTAAACAGAGTCTATTTAAATCCCTGTACAACCCACCATTTTAAAATCCATAGTGCACCAGGACCCAGTAGGATATGGTACGAACATATAGCATGTTATTGTTTCCTAAAATGTCTTATTATATGTTATTTGTTAACTAAATAGCATTTTGCAACTTGAAACGTGATGAAAACATGTGTAGAGTTTGCTGTAATCCATTACACTCTTAACTGCTCTATGACTGCAGAAAAGCCGGTACTAAGCTGAATGATTTAACTAAAATAGAAAACAAGCTAAAAACTAAGTTATTTAATTCCATTACTGTCCCTTCAAGTAAATAAACTATCTAGGATTGAGTAGGGACATTGTTGCTTAGAATGCTGGCTGACTGAGAATTTTATGTTCAAAGCGAGTGCATTTGAATAGATACAATGTTGCTTAGAATGTTGGCTGACTGAGAATTCTATGCTTTAAAGTACAGGCATTTTGATGTCTGTAATCATGCTAGCTGCATTAACTGATGGTGTACTGGCTCCTTCAGAGTGTAAATAACTAGATTATCCCTTCTTTAGGTTCTCTGCCCCATATTCGAACTGAAAGGCCTTGTGTCCATCAGAAACCATGTGCCTGTTCAGCGAACACACTCGGAAGGCTCAGACTGCCTGCCCAACTACTTTTGATAGATTTTAAGATCATTATTGGTGTTTTTTTTTCCTGTGTGCTTTATCAAAGTCTAACTGGGTCTAAAAGCACTATAAAATAACCCCTACTCCTTCAATAGCTGGTACCTTGCTTATAAACCGTTTTTTATGCCTCACATTTAAAGCCCTCTCTAGTATTGTATCTGAAAAAGAAAAATACACTCATTAGCTTTAGAAGGACTTGGCATACCCCATAATTGTATGCTGTGCTAAAAGGCTTTACCCTTCAAAACTTACTAGTGTGAGCAGTGAATTTTAAGTGGCTTACACGGCTGAAAATGTTAATTTATGTGTGTTTCTAACATTAAGTGACTAAAGCCAATCACAAATTTTCTCAAAAAGAATTAAAAATTGACAGTTTAAAATTAAGAGGCAAACACCAGTATAAAGCTACCTACCTGGAAATAGCTAACCTTAGGAACAGTGTTAGCCCCGCTTTGCTCACCCTCGCTTCACAAGAGCTTGCTTCATGCCCCTCCCTGCCCCCAATTCTCAGCTGCCCCCAATAGAGTGAAATTTAAAGCACCTAACCCCTCCATTTATCCATACACCCAATCACAGCCTCCTACCACTTACGCCACCTTTCTGCTTAATCACCAATCCCTCCCCTAATACACCTTTATCTCTCATTGATTTCTTCCTCTTCATCTGCTATGCTAATAGTTTAGGACTCAGCCACTTGCTTGTTAATATATTTAACACTCTGTTTATTCACTATCTTAAATATAACAATAATAACATCCAAATCCTTTTCATCCCTTTACCTATTTATAATGTTCTATGTACCATACCACCTTACAGCGTATGAACATGAACACCACTCACACCTTATATGCCCAAATCCCCAAACCTCCACCACTCTTGCTTTTAAGAAACCAGACCATTTTAACTACACAACATCTATTTTAGCCAACCCCTCCCAAATACCATAACCGTCTCCGACCTAGCTATATCAGCCAAAAATCTAGGCAGTATCTAAAGCTTATCAGTAAAATACTGAAACTAATAACCCAGCTGAACTCCAACCTAACTAAAGATGGTAATATCCATCCTAACCCTGGCCCATCCACACCAGAGATTTACCACCTAAACCCTAACAACGCTAAACCTCCTTACACTGGGTCTAAGGTAAATAATCCTACTCTGTATTCTTTGCTAGATAAGTTTCCAAACTCCTTTCTAGCTTGCCATCTTAACATCTGGAGCCTAAATAATAAAATCCACTACCTCCATGCACTGCTAGCTGACCAAGCCCCAGATATTCTCTGCCTTACCGAAACCTGGTTAAAACCAGCAACTAAAGACACTGAAATAACCCCCCAGGATATAAAATCCTTAGGTTAGACAGGAAATGCAAGAAAGGTGGTGACGCATTATTTAAGTTCAACCTCACAGTCACTAGTGACACCCAATAGCCTCCACAGATAAATAACTCTAAAATTTTCATCACTAAGCTGCAAATTAATAAATAAGTAGATATATTGTCTGCATCTATATTCTGCCTGGAAATAATTTTAGCACCCTATAACATATACTACACTGGCTAACCTACAACTATAACCAAGAAACCATTATCTTAGGTGACTTCAACATCATCTGGAACACCTGTTCTTCCAAGGCCCCTTAGCAACCATTTAAATCTCCATGGGTTTACTCAAACCATATCCTCCCCCACTGGGGATAGCAAAAATAAAGACAAAGGTGGTATCCTAGATTGGATCCTAATCAATGGTGACCCACAGATGCACCACTCAGGTACACTAGCTGATGACCTCAGTGATCATTGCCTCATCTACATTATCAAATTCTAAGCTGAGATCACCCATCATCACACCTATAAAGTTACAAGAAACAGAAAAAGCTTTAACCTAGATAACTTTCTACAAGACCTAAAAGCTACCAACTGGTCTGAACTTAAAAGGCTGTCACTAGATGAGACTGCGGCCTTGTTTAACACTAAATTCTTCAATATCCTTAACTACCATGCCCCTATTCGCACCATCCATGCCAAAACTCGAATTGCACCATGGCTAACTAAACTCACAAAATCCAAAATGTCCAATAGGAGTAAGGCCTGGTCCACTTGGCATAATACTAGAGACCCTATAGATCTAATCAGATACTGTCAAATAAGGAGTGACACTAAAAAAATCTATCAAAAAACACTACTACACCCACCTACAACAAAAGCATCAAAATAAACCCCAAAAGTTCTGGGCTGGAATAAATAACCTCCTCCACCCAGGTCGTACTACAACTCCCAATCCATCAGTTGCTCTCGATGAAACACCAGTGGCTACTGCAAACACATTTAATAACTTCTTTACAGAAACTATCCAAGCACTAGACTACGAAGACTAACCACCCTCACCCAGTCCCCCCCAGCCCTACTGGAAATAACAAATCAGATAGCTCAAAGCCTCCTCTAACCCACTTCTCCTTTAACCTCCAACCTATCTCTACCACCTTATACAAACCCTTTTCAAAAAACTTAAACCCACTTCCCTAGTAGCAGATCACCTCCCAGTTGAATTCCTGCAACTAGCTGCTGATGCCATCATTATCCCATTCTCTATCCTCATTAATAGATCCATTTCTGAGGCAACAATTTCATCCATCTGGAAAATTTCAGATGTAATACCTCTACATAAAGGAGGTAGGTCTACAGAATTGTCTAACTATAGGCCCATAGCCATTCTTTCACCTCTATTAAAACTCTTGGAAAAGTGTGTCCACATACAATTTATGGACTACCTCAACAACAATAAACGTCTTACAGAGTCACAGCATGGCTTCAGACCACACCATAGCACCACATCAGTCCTCTTATCATTCACCAATGTCATCAATCTTAATCGCAACAACAACATGCTATCATCTGCTCTCTTTCTGGACCTCTCTAAGGCCCTTGATATGATCAACCATCATCTTCTGCTTAATACCTTGAAAGCTGTCTTCCTGGATGATCACTCTCTAAAATGGCTTCAGTCCTATCTATGGGGTAGACAGCAGGCTGTCTTATGGCAGAGCAAACTGTCATCACATCTCCCAGTCACCTTAGGAGTTCCTCAGGGCTCATTCTTGGTCCCTTCCTCTTCTCTATCTTCATAAATTACCTTCATACTACTATCACAAAGGCACAATGTAGTCAATATGCCAATGATTTCATGCTGATTTGCTCTTCCACCTCACCAGTCAATCTAATAACCCTAACCCAGAATACTTTTAACAGTATAGAAAACTGGTTAACTGATCAACAACTTCTCTTAAATCCCAGCAAAACCAAGCTGCAGCTTTTCTCTCCCACCTCTAGAGCTACTCTTCCTTTATTGACTATTAAGTCTAACAATGGTACAATCATCTCTCCTGACAACCAAACTAAGCTCCTTGGAGTTATCATAGATACTAACCTCAAATTTGACACACACATAGACCATATGATTAAGTCCGTCAACAAAAAAATAGGATCCCTCTATAAGGTCAAACATTTTCCAACCCCTTTTGCTAGGTGTGCTATTGCCCACACCCATCTCCTCTCCACTCTCCTATATTCCTCACCTATATTTTCAAATCTCTCTAAAGTTAATCTTGGCAAACTATCTTCCTGTTACTACCTTATAGCTAGGTTTGCCACTGGTATGGCATACAGGACACACCACTGTAATAACCTAACTGAGTTTGACTGGCTGGAATTTCCTTCAGTACTTAAGCTTATCCATCTGATAGCAGCTCACAAAATACTTAACCATCTGGACAAAATCCCAAGCCTTAAGGGTATTATTAACCCATATAACGCTATCTGGCCACTTCATTCGTCCAACAAGTTATCACTCCAAACCCTAAAATCCAATAATACAGCAGGTAATTCCCTGTTTGCTAACTCAGTTGGTTAAACTTGGAACCTTCTTCATGCAAACCTTACCCAAGAACTATCTCTTCCACTATTTAAAAAAGGCCTAAAAATACTTAAGGGCTAACTGGCTCTGTCCATACCTAAACCCTGACTAACTCATTTTAACATTTACCCTCTTTTCTTAGCTAGTAGACTAGCAGCAAGCAGATATCCCAGACATCTGATGTGTTATACCTTAACGTACAGTTATGTCTGCTGAGTCTAAAATTTCTCTGTACGGTTGTTGCCCTAATGTGCTCTAAATTTGTGTACTGATCTTATTTCATCTCTCATGTTATTAACTTTTTGCATAAGTATTAGTGTTCCTACTGTGGTGAATTGACATATTGTATATATCTCAGTCTCCTCTGCATTGTATCTATCTCCTTTGCTGTCTTTGAATATTATTGTAATGTTACTACTATTATTAATTTTTATTCTTGTGGAGCTTTTCTCCCTGAAAATGGACATGTATCCAGTTGGACTATCCCATTCAACAAATGTAAAATAAGTAAAAATAAAAATATGGATATATATATATATATATATATATATATATATATATATATATATATATAGGATTCAGGTGGTAGCCTGGTATAAAAACAAACAAAAGCTTTGGAATAAAGAACTGGCAGAACTACAAACTAAAATAGACAAAATGAAACTAGATATTTGTAAAGGCAACTTAGCTTCAGAAAAAGAATTAGAAGACTTCAACAAAAAATACTTAGAGATATTGAACCACAAAACTAGGATTAATCTAGAAAAGGTCACTCTATGAATCCAAAAAATCAAAGGACAATAGCTAACAGGACAAGATGAATGATAAAGGCAAATCAGATAAAAGAAATGCTCAATATAGACAAAAAAAGAAAAGTACCAGACTTAGAAGGAAATCTAGAAGCATTTAGAATGTATTTTAGTAAACTCAATAGTCAAGAAAATAAAGAAGAATCAAATGAAGCACTTCGACAATTCCGTAAAGAAAGTATAAGACTAAGACTAAGAGATGAACACAGAAAAATAATAGATAAAGATATAACTATGACAGAAATTAAAGCACAAATCAAGAAACTAAAATTAAACAAAGCCCCAGGTAATGATAATATGATACCAGAGATGTTTAAACTACTATATGATAATGCATTAAATCTATTACTAACTGTGTTTACATCAGTTAAAGAAGGTAATAAATGTCCTCCTTCTTGGAAATACACTTGAGTATCACCAATTTTGAAACAAGATAAAAAACCTGATGAGTGTACCTCATATAGACCCATAGGTTTATAAAATATAGATTATAAAATATTTATGACCATTCATGCAAACAATAAAACAAATATTGCCATTATTGATAGCGAACACTGAAACAGGGTCCATTAAACACAGAAATATAAACGACAATGTAAAGAGAATTTTTGTCCCTTATTGATTTCATAAACAAAACAAAAAATAAAATGAATGTCATTTGCCTAGATATTAACAGTGCATTTGATTCTGTGAATTGGGATTACCTTTGGCTTGCACTGCTGGAGTATGGATTTTTGAAAAATTTTTACCTCACTAATTAGGTCTCTTTATGATAAATCTTCGGTGTACATGAAATAGGATCCTGTTTGTCGGAGCCTACTACCATTACAAAAGGTATAAAACAGGGTTGTCCACTTTCTCCTTTGTTATTCACATTAATAGTAGAACCATTAGCAAATTTCATATGTGCAAACCCAAACATTCAAGGAATTCAACAAAATACTGACCTTTAGTTAAAGATTCAACTATTTGCAGACATTTTATTGAATTTAAAAGAAGATAACACACTAAAAGAACTATGGAAAGCAACAAAAGAGTTTAAGAAGATTTCTGGACTATCGTTTAATGAAAATAAAACCAATATGTTACTAATAAATATGAACAAACAAGCATTAAATAAAAAAAACAAACATTATAAATATCTATCTACAAATGATACAATTAAATACTTGAGTTACAATTACAAATGACATAGATACAACAGTTCAACTAAACTATAAAGAGATTTTGGATAATATAACAACTCATACAACAATGGAATAAGTCATTTTTTACCATGAAGGAAAGACTATATATATGATTAAAATGAATATATTCCCCAAAATTCTTTATTTTATACAAACTTACTTGCTAAATCCACCTAAATCATATTTAAAACAATCTGAAGGGTTAAAAATGAATTTTTTATGGTACCCTAAAAAACTTACATTTGCCCTAAGACATCATTTTGACAAATGGGAAGAAGGTGGAATAGGCTTACTAAATTTAGAAGGATATATACAATCATCAACTTTACAGCAGTTTCTCTATGGTTAAGCAAAGAATATAATTCCAAATGGAAACTAGTGCATGAAAAAATTTGGTTAAAAAACACTTGTGATACAATAAATAAACATATGTATTTAGTACTGAATAACTTATTTTGGTTATTGAAGGAATATATGGCAACAGGGAAACAGAAAAATATAAATTCTAGATACATTATCGATACCCTAATGTCTTTTATAGACTCTGTAATCAAAAATATGGATATATAAGCATGGTCTTTTTTCATATTCCCAATAGCATATATACAAAATAATATTATAGCTCAGGACTCAGTAGCAGTTAAAACACTTAGTAAGAATGGTCTAATTTACTGGCATCAGTTGATAAACACTAATTAAGTACTAATGATAGAGAAAATTATTAGTGAGTTCAGCCTTGAAAATAACATGTGGTTAACACTGCAGGGATTAAGACAAACAGTTTTAAACCAACAGGCAATAATGCAGAAGTCTGTTAGGGAATAGGTTCTTAAGTTCATAGAGCAGTTAATAACACTGATGTAATTTCCCACAAATGGGAAAGGAATGTTATCAGTATTGTACAAATTGGTTAAAGAAACAATAATTTCTTATAAACAAAATATATGGAAATACTATGAAATAGTTAATGGTAAAATGCCAGATGATAAAAGATAAAAAAAACAAATTCTTATTTCTCCAAAACTAACATCTCTATCAGTATATTGGCAACTTTTCACATGGTAATTTATACATAGAACATACTTAACACCACACAAATTAGAACTAATATATAATAAAGAAAATAGACATTGGTGGTGTAAATCACAATCAATAGCCAATTGGCAACACATGGTCTATGAATGCCATTTACTTAAACAATTTTGGGAAAGTATTAAATATTTGTTACAGGCACTGTTGATTGATAATTTCCAAATTACAAAATCTCTAATTTTGTTGAAGACACCTGTGCCATCTTGTGTTTCAAGGCAAAAAATATGTAATTTTGTGGACTCTCTTGCTATTCCAAGGAAAAATATTACACAGAACTGGAATGCTATAACTCCTCCCAATTTTAATCATTTCAAGAACATGGTTTTATCAGTCTCGCAGTTGGAATTGAAAACAATGAAGGAAAGAACAGAATGACCTACTTCCTTAAGCAGTGCCTAGCAGAAGGTAAACCAAGTGCTGGAAACAGACGACTGTAATAAATTATGATCTTATTCAAAGATACATTCAAGAAAACAAAATGTTTCAAGTATAGACACCCTACATAAATTGCTGGTTTTGTAATGTTTGTTTTTGGAATTGTTTCTCCACTTTAAGCTTTAACTATGTAAATATTTCTTTGATATACATACTGTATATATGTTTATGTTTCTGAAAATCAATAAAAATGTATTCAGTAACTAAAAATGCACAGACTGGAAAAAATGGAAAGAAAAAAGTAAAGAGTGAGAGAGATCTTATAATACAGAAATGCTATAAGACCTAGACACACAGAACATCAGCTATAACTCCCATCAAATGGACAAATAAATAAACTAACAAGTAAATACGAGCCATATCTTTTTTATCCTGGCAGAGGGCTTAGAAAGGAACCTCTGATGAAAAACAGCCAGGGTAGAGTTTGTCACAAGGACTGTATTCAGCAGGAGCATAGGTTCACCAGGGAGGGAAAGTGAAAGGAGGGTGAACAGGGTCCCCAAAAGCAGGTGGAAGTAAGGGAGAAACAGTAAGGAAAGGGGAACACTGGCACAGGAGAAGTGAGCCTAGGATGATACACATTCATGTTGAGAGATCAACACATCCAATGAATGCACTTTCAACAAACACGTTTAATTGAAAACATCTTCAATGAACTTTGGAGCAAATCCTTTTGCTGGGGAAAAGTATGCCTTCCCCCAAACATAAAAATAGTTATTCTGATGTCACACATCATTGGAGAGAAAGAAATCCCCTTCTATCACTGAATCCATTTGTGACTATATATTTCATTGAGATTAAATTCAGCAAAAGTGGCTTTGACTAAATGATATGTTCCCTGGGGATACATTCAAGTAACAAGGACTTTGGCAAAAGCAAAAGGAATGCATTCTAACACACACTGGAAGTTGGAATGATATAAAGATCTGGAGTAATATGCACTGCCAGTGGAACTAAAAGTTAAGTAGGTTATTTAATGCAGATATTATAACAGGTTGTCCTCATAGAACTTTGTCACAAGCCATCACTTTTAAATGGTACAGAGTAAATACTGAATCAAAGACCAAAGAGGCCTCCGATACATAGGGATAAGGTGGATGGGAATGGGAGAGCAAAATAAGGAACTAGAAGGAAGGGAGGTGTGCCATGAAACAATTGCCAAATACCACTTGAATAACAGGTCCAATGCAGGAAGGCTGCAAGAACATTAACGACCTAAGAGGAAAAAGAGAAAAAAGGGGAGGAGAGATAGATTGCAACAAAGAAGAAGGCAGGGAAATTGCACATGAAGAGTTCTAGAAATATAAACAGATGAGAAAGCAGGACCTGCGGACAGCTAGATGGCCCCAAAACAAATAAGGGGAAAGAATGAATAGTAAGAAAATCAAGAAGTTTTGAATAGACAAGAAAAAAGAGACAAGGTAGCAAAGAGAAGGACAATGCTATTCAGAGATTAGAATAAGGAAGAGGCCAAAAAAGCCAGGTTTAGGCACCAAACAAGATGTGGTGAATGGGCACCATCTAGCCCAGGGAAAGGGGAGAAACAGAAAAGATACTGAATGGAACTGAACAATATGTCATGGGATATAAGGGGATATTGAACATCGCTACAAAATACTGGAAAAGGCAAACTGACTCCCACTAAAGCAAAGAGTTGGCCTTCTATTAAGATTGCAATTATTCAAACTGTTAAATAATCATATTTTTCACTTAGCAAGCAAACTAATTAGACAACCTCCTCGTACAGCTACAGAAACCAGACAACCTCCCTCGTACAGCTACAGAAACCAGAACATCCCTGCACTTTCATTAAAACTCTCCAAATCAAGGCTTCGCTGTACAGATCAGTTCTTCTCCATACATGTCCCTATACTATGGAAATCTCTCCATTCCCAAATAAATAATACTTCATTCTTCACAATGTTCTGAATGCAGTTAGTCTTGTCTCCAGAAACTCAGCAAATGTCAATGCCATTCGTTCTAACCAAATATCCTAATTTCTCCTTCCTTACTTTCTCCCACTGTCTTCATAAACTATACTCATATCTGCTTTGCAACTCTCATATCACTTCTTGTCATCTACCCATAATTCTAATCTGCAGATTAATATATACATTTCTAATCTTCTTACAATTTGTAATTGCTCACCTTGTTTTGACCTTATTATAAATATAGTATACTAATTAAACCATGTTTTGTTGTTAATAATTGTATACAATTCTCTATATAATTTTGTGTTTTGCTGAAATGTGGATCTCTCTTCTCATACTCTGGGAGAAATTAATGTTGGCCATGTGTGAGGAGTGATGTAACCTAGTTTACAGTCTGAAATAAATACATTTTATTTAAATCTGGAACACCCATTGTGCAAACTGGCATGCTTTTTACCTAAGCTGCACTAAGATCATCATCTCACAAGCCTGTACTACAACTAGTGACAATTATCTAGCAAGCTTTATTCCAGAAATAGGTTCATAGGTTCATATGTATGTACTCCGCTAGGTGCCCTTGTGGGCCATTTTAAGCATAGGCAGTTTCCCTTTTGTTGCTTGTATTAACTTATCCCATTTGCTAAGAGTTGGCCTTATCCATTCCATGGTCAATAATTATATATTACCCCTAATGATAATAACTGGGTTCATGCCATAGATAATTTGAGGGGACCCATGTGTGGGATAAAGCATTTAGTAGCTTCCTCTGTCCAATAGTTGTACAAGTGGCAGTCCTGGGGTAAGGTTTCTGTTTCCCATCCATAGACCCAAGTTGTGCTTGAATATGGACAAGGAAGAGCTTTGTTTTAAGTAGATGGGGAGTCATTTCCGGAGCAGTTGTATCCTCTGCAATATATACCCACCCCTCCAAATTGTTCTATTGATGTTGCAGAAGAGGTTTAGATTTGCTGATGTGTAGTAAATCCATCAGTAATGGGTCTGAAGATGCCTTGTATGTTAGAAACAAGTCACATCTTAGCAGTCTATTGGATAGTGACAGGGCTCTGAGTTGGTCCATTTAGAACATGTTTTTTAGGCCATGTATCCTTTTAGTAAGGTATATGTGTTGGCGTTCAACTTGTTGCATAGGTCTGTATACATACATGCCAAAGGGGGCATTATACTCAATGACTGGCCTAATGAGGGCAGAGTAAAGTGGGACAATGACATCCCTAGATCTAGACACAATCCCTTTGTTTATAGGCTGTGCAATATAAAAGGACTTTCTTACAACATTGGACATAAG
Organism: Protopterus annectens; assembly: GCF_019279795.1. Classification (NCBI taxonomy): domain Eukaryota; kingdom Metazoa; phylum Chordata; order Ceratodontiformes; family Protopteridae; genus Protopterus; species Protopterus annectens. The sequence goes on along the minus strand of NC_056748.1, from coordinate 108,622,040 downwards.
TTGGTCAAAAGTTATGTCACTGTCCACATAGGTTCCTAAATCCCAAACAACTGTCTCAAATCTTAGGGACATATTGTTAAAGCGGTAGGTCCCTGTGGTAGATGACTTCTCAAAGGATACTATAATGCATTTTTTGGCATTAAGTTTCAGTCCAGGATTTTGGCACCAGTTATTTATTTGAGACAAAGCTTTCTGCAGGATGGCAAAGTCATTTGGGATTCAATAATTGCTACTAGCTGGCACTCACCGGCAAACTTAGTCATCAAGAGCAGTTTGGTATTAGCTTTTGCTTCAGAAAAGTAGATGTCAAACAGGACAGGTCCCAGTACAGACCCCTGGGGGATTCCATTAGTGGCAGGTCTCATTCTGGAGCTATCTTGACTTCCTGCATCCTATCTATGAGTCAGTTGGCAATCCTGTGGATGCTATAGTTTTTTTTTTCAGTTTATTTAGCTTTTCTACTATTGTGTCAAAAGCTTTGACCAGGTTGTGGAATGTGGTGTGTATCATTTTGCCTTCATTCATTTGTGTGTGATATTTTTAAAAAAGTCCACCAGGTTAAGAAAGCATGACCTGCCCTTGGCAAGTTCAAACTGAGATGGGTCCAGTGTTTAGAGGTTCCCATTATACCCTGATTTGTTAGTACCATGATACTTCTTTCCATGGCTTTGCACATGAGGCTGAGACTTATGAGTCTTTAATTGCCTGGTTCTATGGAAGGTCCTTTGTTATGCAGGGGAACATCTGTAGCTGTTCTCCATTTATTAGCTACAAAGCCTGTATGTAGCCTGAGACTGAACATTGTTGTTAAGGGTGTGGCTAAATCATGCTTTATGCTTTTTAAGATGCATCCATGGATATGGTCAGGTCCCATCAATGCAGTATTTTTAGCTTTTGATAGTACTTCTAGGACTTGGTCTTGTATGATAGCTGGAGGCAAGGTAGTTTGAAGTAAGGGATAGATGGAGGGGGGAGAGAGGGGTAAAGTTAGAACTACATTTATCAGCCAGTAGATTTGGTATATCTTCAGCCTCAGTGTAGGTGATATTGTTCACAAGCAACTGAGCAGATTGCTGCTTTGTGCTTTTGAGATTAAGAACATAACTATGGCCTTGTGATTGTTTTTGGCATGGTTAGCTATTTTAGTCGCCATCTTGGCTTTGGTGGATTTTACCAAGCTCTTGAGTAGTTTGTTTATTTCAGTGACAAGGGCTCTAACATTCTGGGAATTACTCTTCTTACTTTTGGTCAAAATTCTTTTCCTTTTATTGTAAAGCTTGTTGATATTATGGTTCTAACACATGGGTTTGTTTCTGGGGTTTGCTCTGCGCTTGTTCCTACAGAATACAGCTGCATCTTTGTAGTTGTTTACATGTTGGTATACTATGGTGGTGTATGTTTCCAAGTATTCAGTGGAGTTAGCTGGGTTTGTTGGGGAGTTGAAGTTTGCTAACATATGATTCAGAGGTAGAAATTTATCTTAAAGAACTTTCTAAAGTACTTTGGGTAGAAAGGATCTCTGGTTTCAGTTTTATTTCAAAGGAGGCTGCTTTACTGTCAGACCAAACAAGTGATGAAACTAAGCAAATAATTGTACAAGATGCACCCAAAGGAGTAAGGACAAGATACATGATGTTATTTCCTCCTAGTGGGAACTCTGACTAATTGTTCCCAGGTGTTTGTATTGACAGAGTCCAAGAATCTCTGTGCTTGTGCATTAGTGGTGGTGGTATAAGTTTCCCAGTGTATAGTTGGATAGTTTAGATTACCTAGAAAAATGGTACTGGGTTTAATACTGAGTGATTCTAGTTCTTATAGCTAGGAGCAGCTTTCTTGTGTCATAGAATTAGTTCTTTAATTAGCTAATATATGGCATTCAACCTTTCTGATGGTTATTTGGACATGTTGATAGAGGCACTGGGAACTAAGTTTAGGTGGCACAATGCCAGGGAAATCCTATGGGCTAGGCTTGTAAAGGCTCCAGGGCCATTAGCCTAGTACACACCTATGAACCTATGAACCTATGAACCTATGAACCTATGGAGAAGCTCTAGTATATCATGCTGCTCTAGAAGATTGAGTCACCTCCACCTTTGTTCTCCTCCTGTGCAGTAACTGGTCTAAACATGTGGAAGGCATTATAGTCTTGCACAGCTAGAGTGATTTCCACTATTTTAAACCATGTCTCAGTTACTACACAGATGTCATATTCCTGCCGGGTGAGAAGGGCTTGTAGGGGATGGAGTTTCTTGTTTAACAAGATCAGTACTTTCATATTTTCATTTGACAGTCTCATGTTGCTAGGTTTATTAGGTTGCCATAAAGGCAATATGGTGGTGGACAATGTCTTTGCCAATAACTGAAACCCTAAAGAGAACAGATGCAGGCCATCCCCAGTGAAGCAATATAGTCTGCTGATCATATCCTCCCAGGCTGACAAATAGTGGATTCCCTTTGAATGACAAAAGCTAAGTCAATTATTGAAGAAAATAATTTTTTCCCCATATTGACACATCTACCTTGGAGAAAGTATAACACTGCTCAGTGCTAGGCACATACTTGTCTTGGGCACTAGTCTGAGAACTCCATCATATCGGTCTTCATAAAGTCTAGAAGGTACACCTCAAGTCATTAACACTGGCATGAACAATGACAGAGTCATACTGGTATTTGTTCACGAACATGAGTGCATGCATGACCGGATGGATCCTCACACCAGACAAGCAACTATCACTCTGGTAAGAGACACACCTATATGTCTTACAATGGAGTCACCTGTGACAAGAATGTTTGGGTGGGTCAATGCCTACATTATAGACTCTGAATGTGTGACTTTGGGTCACCTTGTCCTATGTGATGATACAGATTTGTCCTGCTGACACTGCTTAGTGCTTGTGTTGTACTGTGTTTCTGCAGGTCTTTCAGGTTCAGCCAAGTTAATCTTTAGAACCTCAGTATATGATGGATTATATATGCTGTGATGGCCATAGAGGAGTGAATGTTTGGTGTACTGATGGTGATTTGGTGTCTCAGTTTACTGTGTGTGAGACTATTTGCCTCCAAGGATATTGTATATGTACATCTCTCACACACTGTATTAGGCTCATCATATGATCGTCAGGCAGCATGAGACAATTCTTACACAGTCACATGATACCCATATCAGTCAGGCTGGATAGCAAACTTGTGAGGAAGTGCTGCTCCATGATACTGACAGGAATGACTCTGGGGGTCATGAGTAGCTATAACTGCTTGCATTTTGTTTGTTTAGGATAATGTTTTGGCAAACTTGCTTCTTCTTCTTTTGGCTGTTCCCGTTAGGGGTCACCACAGTGGATCATCTGTTTCCATTTTTTCCTGTCGTCCGCATCTTGCTTTGTCACACCAAACACCTGCATGTCTTCTTTCACCACATCCATAAAGCTTATCTTAGGCCTTCCTCTTTTCCTCTTAACTGGCAGCTCCATCCTTAGCATCCTTTTCCCAATATATACAGCATCTCTCTTCAGCACATGTCCAAACCAATGCAATCTTGCCCTCTGGCTTTGTCTCCAAACTGCCCAAACTGAGTTGACCCTCTAATATACTGATTCCTAATCCTGTCCATTCTTGTCACACCCAATGCAAATCTTAACATCTTTAACTCTGCTATTTCCAGCGCTGACTCCTGCCTTTTTGTTAATGCCACTACTGAATATTTAAAGTTAAGTACAAAACAACTAATCTGGAAACTGCCTGCCACCAGCAAGAACCAGTAATTATAGTGAAAAAACTCACTGATTTAATACGAAAATCAGTTCAAGCAGTATCAGTGCACTCAGTATTAAGCAATTTTATGAAAGATCTTTTACCCTGGGGAGTAGTTTAAGGGAAGAGATTTTGGAAAATGATACTAATGTGCTTATTGTCAACAGCCAGTAAATAGGGAGAGAAAGGGAGTTATGTTGTCAAATATTTAACAATAGTAGCACTGCTAGAGTGGGACGAGGGAGGCAACTGTCCAGGTCACAAAGAGATGGGGGGCATGATCAGCCAATCTCAACCTATAATGCAATACTAGCTTTTAAATGTTGCCATTGTATTTGCAGTCATACATGAGCAACTTAGTGCTCCATGTGAGCTCCCTTTTTTAAGTAAAATCTGAGCATTGTTGTGCTCAGTGCAGGGAGGTTATAGCAACTGCTGCAATCAGTTTGCTGTAGTTTATAAGAAGTCTTTAAATTAAAACATGAATGCCATAATGCTCCATGCAGGCAGGGTATAAACTGTAGCAACTATTTGCTACAGTTTATAAGAAGATTTTTTTAACTAAAACACGACTGCTGCAGCACTTCATGTAGACATGGTATAAACTGTAGCAACTGTTTGCTACATTTGTAGCAAGCAGTTTCCTACACCATAAAAGAAAAAAATATATATTTTTTGTTCAAGTAGGGTCAGTAACAGGAGACTAAACAAGAAACTTTACTCCTTACAATGTTTTCTCAGCTCACACTCTGGAAGACATTGATGTTTGTTCAGTGACTGAGACATGCAGCTGGATTCAATGAACTCCATGTAGGTTCTACGTAGAACCTACACAGAGTGTATTCACGTATGCGATATTGTGCATTGCGTGGCATCATGCAATCTCACTCCATTTATATTAATGAATATTAATGACACATGGAGTTTTAATAAATTTTTGTTATACTTTTTCTGTAATTTATTTATGTATTTATTTATTAATTGTTAATTGTTTTTAATTGCATTGTACACCATTGTGCAATATTTCTTTAAAGAAAATAAATGGGGAATATAGGTCAGTGGTGAAATTGGGAGCAAGCAGGGGGACAAACAAAGTGAAAACAAGTCAGAAATGTGCAGGAAGGATGTAGGAAAGAACCACATCTATCAATTTCTTCCAGAATAAAACATACAAATTTGGCTGAATTTGGAATGTCACCCCCAGAGAGAGATATGACCACAACACAATCTGCTGTATGCAGAATTTTATATAGAATTTGAAACAATCATGTGCATCATGAACACGTGTGCAAAATGGAGAGCTATGAATGGGCTGATATTTTTTTGTGTGGGACAGGTGCCAATTTGTTTTGAGAGAGAGAGAGAGAGAGAGAGAGAGAGAGAGAGAGAGAGAGAGAGGAATGTTGGGGAAGGGATGTGGGAATGTCTGGGTGAGGTAAGCTGGGCAGATGAGGAAGCAGTTGCAGACAGACAATACAAACAATATAAAAGACAAGGATGGTGAAAAATACATGAGGTGGGTTAACATCATGTATGGGGTGAGGGTGGGTATATTGTGAACCCATGGATGTCAAGTTGTGTGACACTGAGAATAGAATCCTCACCCACTGGAATGTCATCACTGTCACCTCACTGCTCTGATGGCTGCAGTGTCTTATTCAATACAATGATGGAGAGCAGTTCCTCCAGCCAGTATAGGTGTGCACCAACAGTGTGGTGCACAATCCTACTTACCATCCCTTGCAGTTCATCATGGGTGATAAATTCATGTCCTCTGCCACTGTCCCTGGGGGAGCCACAGGCCTGTCCTCAGGGGTAGATCTACCTGAGGGGCCATGTAGTGCAGGAGTGACAGAATGGGTGCTAACATGTAGTGCACCAGATGTGCTGGGAAACGGTGCTGTCACTGGTGGAATGAGGGCAGGTGGATTCCATGCGTCAGTCCTACCCTGCTGTGGTGTGGGAAAACACAAAATAAAAACGTAAATACAAAAAAAAAGAAAATAACACCACTCCAAATAAGAGAGAAAAGGGTTGGGATGAGAGAAAAAAAAGAGAACATCAGTAACTTCATATGTGACATACAAAGCATCGATACCATTATTTTCCTCTGTTCTGTTATCTTTACATTTAGCGCTACATACTCCTAACAAATACATTTGTTTACTGTCCAAACTACCTGGTTTCTAACAGATTCACAATATACATGCAGTAAGCAATCCTTGATGTGTGCATACACTGCACATATGTGTGGTCCAAATATACTGATTATGGTATTGCAATGTAACATCAGAGCTGTAAAGCAGTGGTGGCACTGCTTTACAGCTCTTGTGTTACATTGCAATATTGATGAAACATTAACATATTTGATATGTTTTATATATATATATATATATATATATATATATATATATATATATATATATGTGTGTGTGTGTGTGTGTGTGTGTGTGTGTGTGTGTGTGTGTGTGTGTTTAATATATTTGAGAAGTGTGGATTTTGAAAGCACAACCTATGACTACTTTGTAATAGTAAACTGTTGTTTTGCCTTCCAGAGTAATGAATGCATACCTTCCTATTACAGTTACAAAATAAATGCTCAGTTTCATACAACTGCATAAGTAGCAAATAAATGCCTTTCAACTTTTTAATATTAAAGTAACCCCACTGTTGGGATGCATACATACCACATGCGTCTTGCAGCCATGCCAATCTAGCATCATGGGTCTGCACATTCAGTGCCCGATCTGTGATGTCTGCAGAAAAAAAAAAAACAGAACAGAATACCATTAATCATACCAATCTTGACAATATCCAGCTTTTAAATCTGAAAAGTAGTCTCTGTAAGTGACACTTACACATCTGCAGAGTGTCCCCAGTCTTACATTCCTCACTCCAATGGTCAGGGATATCCCTCTTGCTCATCCTGAGGTCTCTGTAGTGGTTTCTACATTGTTCACCAATGGAGGGGATACTGATAGCACTGGTCAGAGCCCAGGGCAGACTATCCCATACCTCCACCTTGTACTCCAAGCCACGATTGTCCATCTGCAACAGCCTGTGCCCATTTTCATTAAGTAGGAGTCGAACAAACGCCTTGGAATCTTGGAAACCCCATCTATGAGTACAGAATCTCAAAAACTCTCCAGAAATGCCAGCCATGCCTATCACAGATTGAGTCCAATGTAAAATAATGTTTCCCCCCCAATTGCAGGAATCATTCTCACTGGGAGTGCACACTTTCTGCATTTGTAACATTTGAAAGTGTTGCTCATTGCTTACTAACATACAAACACTTTGAATGACAGTGCAAGTGCTTGGAAATGTGTTTGTGCGATGGTCAATAGTATTAATTGAATACATCCAGTGTATGTGTGTAGCTGTCCTGTCTTGGTCCTATCAGCCTGATGGATGGCCCATTTGTGCAGTTTGAGTACTGCCACTTTACGTGTAAACAAAGTGCACATAACTTTCTCTGTTTGTGCTACATGGTGCATTGCGCAAATAGGAAATAAAAAATAAAATAAAAATGTACAATATTAAACTGCAAACAAGGGAAAAATACATGTTGTGATGTCACACAAACCTAAAATCAGATTATCATGGTGTGACCTTTGTGGTGAATTATAGGTGTTGGCTGGAACATCCTATTTGAAATATGTTATAAAGTAGGGGATATGGCACAGTTCGCATCACTTGCACAGTATGTGTGTTGGTCAATACAGACAGGAGTCGACTCGCAAGCTAATGATACACCCCACAGTTTCTCAATTCCCAAGCCTTACAACAGCATTCAGTACAAAGTAGTGTCACTTGCATGGTCTCAGCTATTTATATATGCAATCACAATATATGTCACAGGTAAAATGACGACTTCTAAAACAGAAATGCAAATATAATAAGCAATAACCTAGCTATGGATTCTCCACATCAGAAACTGATTTTGTATCCCTGAATCACAAAGGCAGAACACAGGGATCTGGCACAGTTGTCATCACTTGCAAAGGGTGCTGTGGGTGGGGAAGGAAGCCTAGCCTGACCCAAAAGGTTGTTGAATGTGTGTGTGAGTAAGAAGGCACTTATTTAGGCCAAAATAAAAAAGGGAAGATAGAGAAAGTGAATACCTGTTGTGTGTGTGTGGGGGGGTGGGTATCCTCCATGTGAAATTGGTGTGTGAGTGTGTTCATGAACAAAGCTAAGTGGAATGCTAGTTCTACCTCTTGTTCTGTTGGACAGGTGTAAGCATTGCATGGTAGAGTTTGCAGTTCATCATTGTGATCCCTGACTGTGAGACTTGGTTCTCCCAGGAATTGCACTGGCACGATGCCATTCAGAAGCATGCACAGATGCACTGCTGCTGCATAACTGCTGTCTGTTGGATGACCTCCCTTCTTGGGAATGCCCAAGGCCATAAACCGATAGCCTGACATGTCTGTGAGTGGACAGCACACTCACTGAGTAACCAGTGGTAGTACTGCCACTATGCGAGTGTAATCTGGAACTGCCACATTGGCTGTCAGCAGGTGATGCTGCTGTCCTATGCCCACAGACACTGCTCGTCCCAATGTGTCATGTATGTGCTCCATGGTATAAGCAGCACAGTGTTGGCATTCACTCATGTCAAGCAGTGCTACATCCATCTACCTGTACATTTGTCTGGACAAATGATGGGAACATGTCTGTGCCTCCATGATGGCCATAAACATTTGCCGAGTGGCACTGGAAGTGACACCTGCAACAGGTGGTGGAAGTACAGCAGGCCTCCTCTGAACACCACTATCACTCCACCTGTATGACACCTTGCCCACATTTTGGCTAAGGTCAGACTCAGCAAGCACTGAAGCCATAGTACCCACACTTCCCTGATCAATGCCCTTACCCTGAACCTGTACATAATCTGTCAGCTCAGTGGACTGGGTAGGCATAAGCCTGCTGGCTGTATCAAAGGTCAGTGTAGGGGATGGCAGAATGACAACCACTGTGTCAGTTTCAACTTCTGCCCACCTAGACTGTGCCTCACTTTGGCCACCATCATGGTCAGACTCAAATGACATACCAACATCAGGTGGTACAGTGCCCATTGTTCCACTGTCAGAAACACCTTTGAGAAAAATATAGAAACACAGGAATAGCTTATTAATGGAAATACTACACTGAAATATAGGCTAACAAAGTAACAATGCTGTCAGTATTATGGAAAGATAAGCAATATAGAAAACATGATTTAAATACAAATTACACTTTACAATATTGCTTTATATTGATCAGCACTACTTAAAATGACAGTATTTCACTTACTAGCTGCAGATGGCAAGTGCGCCTGTAGGCTGGCTGGACCTGGAAGAAGTGAAGCAAGAGATAAGACTAACAATGCTGCAATCAACAGTAACACAGGGTCTACTACATTGTCCCCTGAATAGCAGAAATCAACAAACAGTTATCGAAGAACATGGTTTACTATCACAAGCAAAGCTTATACCTGTATTAATCTTCTAAACACCAAAACAAAAACAGATGTGCCACAAATAACCACTTCATTTAAATTCCTTGACCTGTACAACATTATTCAACTGTTCAGATAACCAGGCTTACCTGGGAGAGCCTCCTGTGATGTGGTTGGTGGAGGCAGGTCTGCTACATTGATGGTGGACCTGGAAGAAGTTATGAAAGTGGTAGGGGCAATAAAATCACATTCAGCACTAACAGAGATAATAATACATCTGCACATTTAAAGCTCCAAACAAAACAAATGTATACAATAATGTGGCTGATAACTGCAGGCTAAGCTTATAACAGCAGCAATCTGCAATCCCCACAAACAGGTACATGTGACACACACTTAACTTCATTCTCTTCATTTCTCTTCTAGCAATATACAACACTATTCAACAGTACATATAGCAATGCCTACCTGTAAGCTCCAACTGGGATGTTGACACACTGGCACCCACATCAAGAACATGCTGCACATCAGTGTCTTGGGAGATGTGGCTGCTTTTGAGGTCAACAAGAAAGTCTTCATTGGAGGTCAGTGGTTGCTGCATAGTAGGACCTCAACCTGTACCCATGAAGTCATTGCCTAATGCAGTGGCTGTTATGTCAGTGTCTCTGTGGCACACCTGGTCATACATTTGTCTGTAACCACCCATGACATTGACATTGGCAACCAAGTCTTACCATAATGTCATTTGATGGGCACTATTCTGCCTGCCCCTTTGGAGTAGAAACACATCATGGATACGTAGGCCATCAACTTTGGTCTGGTTTTCCCCACTGGTACATTGTAGGTGTCAGGGACGCACACCTCTAGATGCCATAGCTATACTTGGCCTGAAAGGAGACAGATGCATAGTACACGTTAAGTATCACATAACTACAACATAACTGTTTATAGGTGTAATAAAGAAGGTAGACAGTCAGTATTACTCATTGGTGAAACATACCGCAGTCAACATATTGGAACCAGTAGCAGCTAGGATGGAAAACAAGGCAATTGACTATTAAAAGGTATTCTTCTTAATGCCATAACACTACCTTACCTTATCTATCATCCCTACAAAGGTACAGGCAATTTCCACTGTTGTATAGCACTACATCTTAGAATTGCTACAACTGCTGTCAATGTGCTTGTTCATTAAACATTTTATATATATCCCACACAGAAGTCTAACCCATGCATTTACCTGTCTTGACAATCATGAGTAACTCTACAATGGCTTGACAAACTGGGCCATGCTATCATTAGATTTGTAAGTCATGCCTAAAGATAACATTGGAGAACACTGTGCTTTACAGAATTTTGAAATACAGTCCAGCAAATGCTATATGTAGGTGACAAAAAGTAAACATACCTTGTCAGAATTTCTCTTCTGTAGAGAAAGCTTAGAAATACTGGTTGGAAATACTGCTATTTCACAATGTTCTAAACATATAAAACTAACAAGAACTTGACTACCTACAGGGTTGTCTTTTTATAGCTTGTAGATTGGTAATGGATTGCAGCTGTGAGTGATTCCTTACATCGAGTGTCATCTTCAATCTACACAGTTGTTACATGTATGTTTGGAAATGTAAGTCAGCAGCAGATTACTCTCAGAGGGATAAGGACATAATTTTAGGTCATGCATGTCATAACATCCTTTTTAGCCTTTCAAAGACATGTCTCTGTAGTTCCCATTATGTGATGTTTTGTCTGAGTGTAGCAGTGTGCAGACAGGAGAACTGCAACCTACCTGTTGTTCCACTTCACATCATAGGCTATGCCCCTTACAGTAGTTGACATTGGGGAGCAATTATTGATTTTATGTCTGTATGAGGTACACAAGCAAGGAGAGTGTGTTGAGCAGATGGAAAGAGTACTTTGAGGGGCTAATGAATGAAGAGAAGGAGAGGGAGAGAAGGTTGGATGATGCGGATAGTGAATCATGAAGTGCATTGGATTAGCAAGGAGAAAGTAAGGGTAGCTATGAAGAGGATGAAGAATGGAAAAGCTGTTGGTCCAGATGACATACCTGTGGATGCATGGAGTTGTTTAGGTAAAATGGCAGTGGAGTTTTTAACTAGATTGTTTAATGAAATATTGTAAAGTGAGAGGATGCCTGAGGACTGGAGAAAAAGTGTTTTGGTACCGATTTTTAAGAATAAGGGTGATGTGCAGAGCTGTAGTAACTAGAGAGGGATTAAATTGATCAGTCACAGCATGAAGTTATGGGAAAGAGTAGTGGAAGACAGGTTAAGAAGGGATCTGATGATTAGTGATCAGCAGTATGGTTTTATACCAGGAAAGAGCACTACAAATGTGATATTTGCTCTGAGAGTGTTGATGGAGAAGTACAGAGAAGGTCAAAAGGAGTTGCATTGTGTCTTTGTGGACTTAGAGAAACATATGACAGGGTGCCTAGAGAGGAGTTGTGGTATTGTATGAGGAAGTCAGGAGTGTCAGAGAAGTATGCAAGAGTGGTACAGGATAAGTCCAAGGGTAGTGTGACAGTGGTGAGGTCTGCAGTGGGAGTGACAGATGCATTTATGGTGGAGGTGGGATTACATCAAGGATCAGCTCTGAGCCCTTTCTTATTTGCAATGGTGATGGACAGGTTGATAGATGAGATCAGACAGGATTCCACATGGACTATGATGTTTGCAGATGACATTGTGATCTGTAGTGAGAGTAGGGAACAGGTGGAGGAGACCCTGGAGAGGTGGAGATATGCTCTAGAGAGAAGAGGAATGAAGGTCAGCAGGACTAAGACAGAATATATGTGTGTGAATGAGAGGGAGGCTAGAGTAATGGTGAGGATGCAGGCAGTAGAGGTGGAGAATGTAGATGAGTTTAAATACTTGGGATCAACAGTTCAGAGTAATGGTGAGTGTGGAAGAGAGGTGAAGAAGAGAGTACAGACAGGATGGAGTGGGTGGAGAAGAGTGTCAGGTGTGATTTGTGACAGATGAGTACCAGTAAGAGTGAAAGTGAAGGTCTACAAGAGGGTAGTGAGACCAGCTATGTTATATGGGTTGGAGACAGTGGCATTGACAAAACGTCATGAGACAGAGCTGGACATGGCAGAGTTAAAGATGTTAAGATTTGCACTGGATGTGATGAGGGTGGACAGGATTAGGAATAAGTATATTAGAGGGTCAGTCCAGGTTGGAAGGTTTGGAGACAAAGCCACAGAGGCACGATTATGTTGGTTTGGACATGTGTTGAGGAGGGATGCAGGGTATATTGGGAAAAAAATGCTAAGGATGAAGCTGCCGGGTAACAGGAAAAGAGGAAGGCCTGAGATAAGGTTTATGGATGTGGTGAGAGAGGATATGCAGGTGGCTGGTGTGACAGAGAAAGTTGCAGAGGACAGGAAGAATAGAAACAGATGATCCACTATGGTGACCCCTAATGGGAGCAGCCGAAAGAAGAAGAAGAAGAAGATGAGGTATGATACAGTAATATGTTGGAACTATGTTAGGTATATATGTACATATGACACAGTTTTTCACATGTCTAACTGTGTGCTAATTGTGTACTATCCTGTAAGTATTCTACTATTTAGACTGCCATTGTCCCCACATTTTGATAACAGACATATATAAAAGCTTACATATACAATGACCTGGATATTGACACTCGAGTTGTGATTACAAACTGTAATATTATTCATATAGTTTCACTTTACATTCTAAAAGCCATGGATAGGAATGTTACTTGACTATGGTCCCCTGTACATTCATAGCCTACTGTAAAACATGACATCCAGTAGTAGGTGTCAGAGTGTAACAATCCAGATTTGTATGTCCTCATATTGACTGTGTGCACAGCTATATCTTACAGCACTGTAGATAAACATAAGCAAAACACCAATACAAGTGTAGAGCTAGCATTTGCATTAAACTCACCAGATACATGCAGTTCCTCTTGATAATACAGTCCTTTCTCATCCACATAGAGACCAGATGGCTTAGTGGTTAAGGTATTCACCTCCCATGCACAAGGTACAAGGTTTGATTCTGATCTCTGACCAATGCCTGTTTGGAGTTTGCATGTTCTTTCTGTGTCTCCGTGGGGTTTCTCCAGTGTCCAGAAAGCATGATGAGTGTTTCCATCTCAAACTCACCAATGAATGGAGCTGTGGGCAGCAGCACACACTCTGCATGGTGCCCTATAGGGGAAGAGTTGTACAGATCAACTGCTTTGGAAATCTACTATGGTGCACAGCATCCTCAAGATAAGAGAACACAGATCACAGACTACGTGCCGTGGCAGGGCTAGCCACTCAACGGTGTAAAAAATATGGCTCTAGGTGATTCGGTCATGTTGACTAATGTCGCCAAAAATAGGAATGCATTCTTACCAGTGATTAGTGGGTTGGGGACACGGCCTGCTCTGACCCAAGCCAGGGACCCATTCTAGTGATGGGAGGGGTATATGTGCTCCTATTGGCCTGGGTCAATGAGCTGCTGGCTGGCCAGTGTCTAGTTGTCCAGCCTGGGTTACCTGGGATAGCTCTGTTGAGCAAAAGCTGGAAATAAAACCAACCAACCTGCCAAACACGAATTGAGAATTGCTACGCTTAATGTCACTGACAGGATGCAGCTTGAAATTGGATGACATGATGATATGCAGGACATACCTGGCTTGGGATCCAGAGTCTACTACTCAGGCAGAGGGCAGGCTAGAAATGGTGTAGGAGTCGTGGTGAGAGAGGCTTCAGAAGGCAGTAATCATCAGAATTAATGACAGATTCATGTCAGTCAGACTCTAGTGTAATGAAAGGGCAATATTCATAATCTCAGCCTATGCCCCACAGCAGGGTTGTGATAGTGAGGAAAGTGTATTCAGACAGCAGTTGCAGGAATTCAGAAAGACTTCTGTCTGGCAAATGACTTGATAGTAGTCAACACATGGCTCAGAAAGCGAGACAACATAGAAGAGTAATCAACATGCAACTCAGGTAGACCTCCTCCTAGTAAGGAAAAGCACTGGGGCAGAATTCATGACCCCAGTGAAACAGTCAGGCTACACTATAAAAGAAAGACTCTAAGGTCAACAGAGACCATGCTGAAGACCTGGAAGTTGACTGGAGAGAAAGTACAACCTCAGGGCTCCAGCACCCCAAGAAGAGGAGGAAATAGGTGGAGTTGAAGGGCAGCACCTAAAAACATCATGTGTTAGGACTAAAAAAAGATATGTGGCTGAGCCAGGTATGGAAAGAAGGTAAATAAGGAAAGTTGGTGGTGGAATGCAGAAGTCCAGGAAGTCATCAAAAGAAAAATGGAGTGCAGGAAGAAGTGGGAGACAGAAAACTCTGACCAGGCCAGGCAGAACTACTGGTTGGCTAACAAAGAAGCTAAGAAAGAAGTTGCAACAGCAAAGAATAGGGCATTGGAGGCAGTGTACCAACTTTGTGACTCAGTAAGTGGCACAAAGAAACTATATCAGGTTGCAAGGCAAAGACAGAAAGATAAAGAAGATAGTCAGACATCCTTCATAAGGGATGCCAACAACAACCTGCTCACCAGCCCAGAGGACATCAAAGGCAAATTGAAGGAGTATTTCCAGCACCTTCTGAATGAAGAAAACCCCACAGAAGTTATACTGCCCCAGAAATAGCCTACGATGAGAGAAGAAGAGGAGCCCACCTTAGAAGTAAGAACAGCACTAAGGAAGATGAAGTCAGGGAAAGCAGCAGGCTCAGATGAGGTCACAGCAGATATGATAAAGATTCTGGGTGAGATATGGGAGGAATGGCTCCCAAGGGTACTAATAGCAGTGTGGAGAGAAAGGCATATCCCAGATGACAGGAGAATAAGCATACTCATGCCAGTGTACAACACCAAGGGGGGCATCCACAACTGTGGGCAGTACAGAGGCATCAAATTCCTATCACATTGCATGAATGTTTTGGAGAGAGTGATTGATAAACGGATATGCAGAGTAGTAGAATGTAAGATGGGAGATGAGCAGTTTGGATTCAGATCAGGATGCAGCACAAATGACCCGATGTTTGCATTGAGACAGATGCTTAAGAAGAAGCTAGAGATAAGCAAATAATCCAACTGGGCATTCCTAGACTTGGGGAAAGCATATGACAAGGTCCCAGGAAAGCTGATCTGGACAGTACTGCAGTGGTTTGAATTCCCAGAAACATGGTAGAATTAATGCAGGCTATGTGCAAGTACCCAAGGACTCAATTATGAACAGTGTTTGGCCTCACAAAGGGGTTCACAGTGGGTGTGGTTATACATCAGGGTTCAGCTCTGAATCCACTGCTGTTCATACCGGTGAAGGACTACATTAGCAAACAGGTTGGAGGGGACGGATCAACAAAGCTGCTGCATGCAGATGATGTCACAGTACAGGCAGACTCTGAGCTAGAACTTCAGCAAAAGATAGGAGAATGGACTGCAAATCTGAAGGCACATAGGATGAAACCAAGCACAGATAAGATGGTTGTAATGGCAGCAAATTGGGTAAATCAGAAGAAGCTGAGACTAGAGATAGAAGGGAAGATTTTGGAACAGGCAAACAGATTCAAGTTTCTGGGAGGAGTAGTTGAGGAGAAGGGTAGTCTGAATGAAGAGGTCAAAGTTAGAATCAGAGGGGCTGCAGCCAACTGGCATAGAGTATCAGGTGTAGTCTATGACAGAAGAATTCCAAAGAAGCTGAAAAGTAAGGTGTACAAGACAGTGGTGCAACCACTACTACTGTATGGTACAGAAACCTGGGCAGTAAAATCAGAACAGTTGAAGAAGCTAGAGGTGATGGAAATGAAATGCCTGAGAAAGGTGATAGGGTGCAGATTGTGGGACAGATGAAGAAATGAGGACATAACAGCAGAAGCCAAAGTAGTTCCAATTGCAGAAAATATCAAAGAGAGCAGATTACAGTGGTTTGGGCACATGTGTAGAAAACAATCTGATGAAGAATATTTGGGACAGACAGGAAGAAGGTAAGAGGAAGCGAGTACATCTAGCAAAGAGGTGGATGGATTGTGTGAAAGAAGATCTGCGACAGTCAGGCATGAGTGTTGAAGAAGGCAGGAGTGTGGCACTGAATCGAGAGAGTTGGCAACAGTTAACACAAAACCCTGACCCCATGTAGAAAAATGGGAAATGGGGGCTGATGATGATGATGATGATGATTTCTCATCCACATAATGTAGAGATTAGAAAACATACCATGAAGTATGTGAATAGATTAAAACACTGGTCAGTGTAATATGTGTGGTACAGGATGAGGTCATGGATAGATGGATGGTCTCCAGTACATTGTCTGAACATGCACTTGTGTGATTAATACATATGCAAAAGTATCATATAGCTGATGACATCAACAGAGTGTATATAGGGCCAAATATATGTCGCACATGCAGTAGTTAAATGTGCTATGTATTGTTACAAAACAGCTGTCTTACCACACACAGTTGACTGTAATGAGAATAGAACTCCTGCCTATTTAAATGCAGAGACTACAAAGCACAGCAAAGTACACAAATGCCACAGCTGAAGTCCAGCTTGGAGTTTATCTGACAACACTTTATAGGTGATGACATCAGCAGTGTCGGTTAAAGAGAGAACAAGGGTAAACCATGCTGTTGTAAAATGCTCTAGATAATTCTAAGTAGCAACTCACTCTCACACACACAAACCCACACACACAGTTGACTGGAGTGAGATTGGAACTCCTACCTAAGTGCAGAGACTACAGAACTCAACAAAGTACACAAGTGCCACAGCTGAAGTCCAGCTTGGAGCATGTCTGACAGCATTTTAAAAGCAGACACACACACACACACACACACAGACACACACACATTCGACTGCACAAATACAAGCACCATGGTACAAGTTGAATTTTGATAGAAGTGCAGATGAACTTATAGCAAGTGACATCATCAGGCCATGTGGGAGCCAATAGGTTGAGAGTCTGCATGAGGTTGATGTGTCAGCTTGTGCAAGTGTCAAAATAGTGGGAAGCCATGACCTTAGTGAAGTCGCTGTGAGATACCAGGTGTACTCTGCTGGCGTCACACACACACACACACACACACACACACACACACACACACACACACACACACACATGCACGCACACACACAGTTGACTGTAGTAGAAATAGAACGCCTACCTCTCTAAGTGCTCAGAAGACAGAGTACAGTACATAATGCAAGCACCATGTTACAAGCATGATTTATACCACACAGCAGGTGCATGTATATATAGATGACATCAACAACGCATGTAGTGAACAACAGCTTGTGGGTCCTGCCTAGGCACAAGGCCTCATACATAATATTATATTACACTATTAATCTAATAGCAGTATTATGTTAATAACTCTGTTAGTCTAGCAACAGTGCTACCCTTATTGAACATACTTGGATGTTTAATGTTAGCAGAGCATGCTTGTGAGTACCAAAAAGTGGACCTGTCCATGTGGGGGCACACTGCAGTAAATATTACAGTTGGAAGCGTGATTGATATATGTTTGGAAAAAGAAATGAGTCTCCAGTGTTGTATTGATTTATGTTTGGGGGAAGTGAGCAACATATTGATATATTGTAAATATATGAGACATGCTTACATCTGGACCTTATGGTGTAATGTTTCCAATGCAATATCCAATACAGATCAGCAATGAAGCATCATATATACAGTCATACAGTGCAGTGTGCAATGAGTTTGCGCGATAGTGAGCAAAGTGTACACACATGTGAATTATACCTGTTTGCGCGTAGGTAAGCAGTGTGCAAATGAGAACCACAGTGCTCATGTCTACCAGCTGAGTCTGTCCTCCAGGCCTAGCTTTTGTAGTGACCAAGGGCATTAATTTGAATATATCCGGTTTCTATTTTTGGCAGTCAGCTTCCATGGTGGCCTTGTTTGTCTAGTTTTAGCGATACGATGCTCCGCACAAAACAGATGAGCAGAGCCAAACATGACATCTTTTGTTTTCTACTACAAACAAGACAATGGCCTTGTTCTTATTAGGAAACAATGTGTCATGTTTGACTATGCTCAGACAATTTACCCCAGGACTGACATGGACATATTCTACATTCCTTATCCCATAAGAAAAGGAAAGTGAAAGAGAGAAAAGAAGTGAAATGAATAAAAGCTAGGTATGTTAATCACAGTTGCATACCTCTCAACTGTCCAGATTTTCACAGAATGTCCAGATTTATAACTCATACATGTGGTCTGCTCCTCATAAAATTTATGTTTTTCTGACAAATCAGTGGGATGATCTGAGGACTGAAGTCCCTAAATGACACACACTTGAGTTTCATATTTAAAATCCTGCAAAAATGCACGTTAAAACAAGCTGTGTTACTCTAGCAACTTTCTAACTTTATAAGAGCAATATTTAAAATATGTCCCTGTTTTTGGGCCTTTGTCCCCACATTTTGTCAGTCTTTGTCCATATTTCTTGCACTAAGATGTTGAGAAGTATGCCATAGTAGCAAATGACAGTGCACATTACAAATGTCTACCTAGTGTGGGATTTAAAGCTGCACACCAATGGATTTTCAGAACACAGGATGGATGACTTATTCCTCATTGCCAGAGGAACACTTATGCAGCACACTAGTACAAGCACAATTATGTGCAACACAATGTACACTGCTATCACAGATGAGTTACTGGTGAGGGTCAAACAAGGGAACACCACTGTTTTGTGTAGGGGGAGGCAAACCTCAGTTACTTTTATGTGTCAAAGAAGCTTAGCCTTGTTGATAGGTTGCTGATGTTCTGGCATGACACAGTGAAATACACGTTATTCTCTCTGTGTTACCAGTCACTCTCCTTGTTCTGCATCCTGCTTGTAGTTTGATCTTAGGACTGTTTTTGAAGTCAGAGACTGCAATGTGTGTCTTTACTTTGTTGAGTGTAATGCTTTACCATTGCAAATGTATGGTACTACTCTTAAGGCATGCAGTGTTCCTCATTATCTTTGCGAGGGCTGACTGTGTCAATCTGTAATGGATGAGACATACTACTTAGTAATGGGAACATGTAAGTGAACACGTTTGCTGTGCTGCGACATGTTTACAGTTAGTTCTGTGAACTTTCAGCATTAGTTACCCGATTACTGTAGCAAGGAAAACAAATCAATAATTTGCCATAATATCATTAAGCAATCAGCCCAGCTTCAGGAACATGCCTCTAAACCTCTTAGAGCATGAAATGTGGACAAAACCATGAATAAAAGTGGGACAAAACACTAAAATAGGGACACTTGTTAAATATTGGTCTTACAAATAACAGGTTTTGCATTATCATGAACTTTCTGAAGGATATGAAGTCTGAAACTCATATGTCTGCCATTTTCTGACTTCAATCTGTAATGAATTGCCAGTAATCTTCCATAACACCACACATCTTTATGAAAAACAGACCCAAAATTTAAGACAAAATTCTGGTTATTGTGCGGCACCCTGTCCAGTTGAGATAAATGTTCATAAGGTACCTTGCAATTGCAGCAGCTGACAACAGTTTTAGTTCAGGGCTGACTCTGTGGATGCAGGCAGTACACAGGCAATTCAAGTGGAGGTGAAGGTTGTGTGAGTTGTCTGACATAAATTTGAGCACACATGTATGTGAGTAGGAGAAACAGATTAGGCTTCTAGGTGTTCAGTAACTGTGCTCTGCATTGTCCCTTTGACAAATCAAGGCCATAGTGGGCATGGCTAGCTCTTTTACATACAATTAAAGTAATTGCTCTGATGTCACATGTGATGATACTTTCTGGACAAATACAACTATATTTGCTTGATTACTGTACCAAGTAAAGAAAGTCACATCCATGGCATATTATTATTACAAAATACACACTGGGGTCAGCATTTAGCTTGCAATTGCAGCAGTTGACACAGTTTTACTTCAGGGCTGAATCTGTCTGATGCAAGCAGTACACAGCCATTACATGGGAAGGTAAAGGTTGTGTGATTCATCTGCCATCAATTTTAATCTATTTATGTGAAAAGGAGAATGGTATTAGGCACTTGTTAGTCAATGAATGTGCCGTGTATTGTCTCGTAGCCAAAGCAAGGGCATACTGTGCACACCTAGTTCTGCTTCTGCTCACAACGGCTGGTGGTTCCCCTTCTGAGTCTTCCTTTGACTGCAGCTGTGGTGACCTAGGCATTGGTTGTGGGATATGTGTCTATTCCCTTTGCTGATCCTCGTGCAGCTGTTTCTGCAGGGTCAGATTGTGTAGCACAGAACATACTGTGAAGATTTTGGTACATGTACACGAATCATACTGCAAAGCTTCACTGGTATCTAGGTACCTGAATTGTGACTTCAGCAGCCTAAACACGTGCTCTGTGATGTTTGAGTTTGTGCCTCATTATAGAATTTTTCTATGGGTGTTTGTGCACTTCTGATGGGTGGCATTAGCCACAGCTTTAGTGCATAGCCAGCATCCACCAGTAAATGCCCCTGTAGGATACCCCCCCCCGCAGAAAACATCTGATACAGCTGTGATGTGAAACAGATATGGGAGTTACGATGACTGCCAGGGTTGCCAGCACACACATTCAAGATAATTCCATGGGCATCACACATGACTTGGCAACTGATGGAGGGTAACCTTTTGCGGTTATAGTAGATTCTACCCTGCTCATCAGCTGGTGCCTTGATTTATACGTGACTGCAGTCTATAGTACCCAGTATTTCAAGGTAGTGCACTACCCAGTAGAAGAGGACTATATTGCTGCCCCTCTCCTCACACCTACAATGAAATATATGTGCTCACTGGCATGCATGAGCTAGCATCCTGGAATTTTTTGTAGGATCCTGGATGCTGATGCCTGTGGAATACCTATCATGTCCCCAGTTGGTCTTATAAATTTAGCTGTAGCTAGTATTTTAAGAGCTATACATGCATTCGTTTCCACTGGGATGGGTTCTCCATGGTTGGCTCTGGGTCTGAATTGAGTGTGTCACAGCCCACAGAGTTCTTATAATATGTCCCTGTCCACCCTGTAGCACTCTACAATTTCCATGTCATGTAGCATGTGAAATGTCAGCCTGGGTCCGAACACTCTTCTCCTCCTCAGCTTAGGCCTATTGTCATCAGCACCAGCAGCCTCAGCTTCAGCCTCTAGCACATACATATGGATTAAAGCTGCAGCAGCCCCTAGCATTGTCTCAGGTTAAAAGTTTCTTGACTTTACTATAATGGCATTGCAGTAGACAGGAAAAAACAGACTTGAGTCTACCTGTCTGTTTTATAACCTGTGGAATAGTACAGTGCTGAAAATCACCTGCTTCTGTTGTAATTAGAGTCTATGAGACACAACTGCTACTTACTTGCAAGTATTAAGTGCAGTTTCAGTCATTGCTATGCATTTCCTCCACTATGCACCCCAGCGCATGCCAGCAGCAAAAAAAAAAAAAATAATTAAAAAAAAAAAACAAAATAAGCAAATAAGAAGGCCACAGGGCCTGTACTCAAATGCTGCACCATCTGTACTTTAGCCTAATCATACACATTTGGGACTACAGAACTAGTTACATGTCAGTTAGACACACACCTGCTATGTATTTGGGTTGTGCCACTCTGCATCACTTCATACTCCTGCATGCACCAATGCCAAAAAAAAAAAAAAAAAAAGGTAAATAAGAAGGTTGCAGGACCTGTACTCCAGCTAAAGCATATACACATGGGATTGTAGAACTAGTTATGTATTAGTTAGACAGACACCTGCTATGTATTCCTCATTTTCCTGCAATTGTGCTAAGCATCGGAGCACAAAAACACTCTAGCAGTCCCTACACAAAGTGATCTGACCTACATGGTTACACTTTTTAGTGATTCAGTAAATCAAAAGTGTGTGGACCTCATTTGCATAGTAACTGTGTAGAGAGTTCCTCTTGTACATGTTTAGTAACCATGTAGCCAGGGGAAGTGAAGGGGAGAAGTATGCATAACACAAAAGAGACAACCATTTTCTTTACATTTTACTGTATTCCACAGCCTACATACTCAATATGCGTACATTACAGTGTCAATGCTGTTTTTCATTCCATTTTATACTTAGGATGTATACATTATTTATGGATACAGTAGTATTGCTGGGGGGAGCGAGGCTTCCATTTATTTAATAATTATTGTTAACAGTGTTATTCAGCTTTTTATAGAAAAAGAATGTGAAAATACATATGTGTGCATTTTTTACTTTTTATGGTCCATGGTGTGCTAATGTGATCACTTTTACTTAGTTTGATTTCTGTGCAAACTCCTTTCCGCAGCTGTATTAAAATCATTTTCAGTTACATGGCAAGGAGATACATGGAGTAAACATGGTTGCTTTACAGTTTATTGAATCACTCTGGACAGATCTGCAAGAGTGATTTGCATGCCACAGAAGTTACATGGACTCTAGCAATGTGTGCGTGATTGAGCACCACTACATGGAGTTTACTGAGTTGCAAACTCTTTGTGCTAGCATGCACATCGCAGTGGTATGCGCACACATGAGAAAAAAAAAAAACATGTAGAGTTTATTGAATTCTGGTGCTGGTTTAAAATAATAGCCTAGGCCAGTGTTCCTTTACCATGGATATCAGAAATCACCTTACCCACACCAGGTATTTATGTTTTATGTGACCTATAATACTACAGCAAGCTCCCTCTAAACAGTAAGCCTTCTTCTATTCCTTTTATAAAGTGATCCTAGAATTAGATTTAATCTGTTATTGCCTTTTTTATGAATTATTTTGCCTGACATCTTAATGCATTTCACATAGTTGTCCTGTAGTTAACAAGAAAGGACCTGCTTGTTAGGTTATATTATTTCATCTCTTCATTACTGTGTAAAGTTGTCTCAGAGTTAGCAAGGTAGGACTTCATTATTACCACTTATAACTTTGCATTACTTTTTCAATAAACATCTTTATTAAATTGTCACATATGACATAGGCAATCTTGCATTTATATAAATGAAAAACAAACAACTTTGACACCACTTTAGTTCCAAACATTATACATTGCAGACACCATTGAAACAACTTGCATTATTTCTCTTAGCTTTTATAGTGCAAAGTTGTCTTTGAATTAATAAAGTATAACTAAATAACTACTGCCTAGTACCATATATTAAATTATCAAGTATTTATTTTGCTCTCAAGCATGGCATATACCTTTGGGTATAACATTCAGGTCTAATTTCTGCCACCAGCTGTCCAAATTATACTTGGCTGAGTATGTATTACATACCATTCCAACCCGTTAGCAATGTGTATTGAGTTTATTATTATTTTGACAAGTTACTCAGAAAACAGTGCATACTACATTTTGTTATAGCCAGACAGGATTTCCATCTTGCTTCTATCACTGTCATTGTTTCTTTTTTTTTTTCAATTAGACATTCAAAGCAGTTCTCTATTACCTATTTTTTAATTATTTTCTTCTAGATGTCTTGCCAAGCCTATTTCCATAGTGTCTAAGTATCACACTTTGATAAAAATTCATATCATAATGCACTCCTAGATTGTTCACACCCCTTCACTGTTCAGTCTTTTAGCATTGAGAATATTGAGGCAGTATAGCAACTGCCTCATAATTACTAACAATCCTATCCTTCCATCCTTCCATCCTATCCTTCTAGGACTTTTTGATTCTATTTGTGAAAGATGCAATTACTCAGACTGGAGGCACCTCTCAATACCACCAATAGTAGACTAATACTATGCCTACATATGCAAAGGTGATTTAAAAATCTCTGACTTACCCCCTCAGACAACCACCTAGCAAACTTCAGCCACCTATATCCTCAGTTATGTAATCACATTTAAATGCTTCTGCTATGAATTCCAAAGATTGCAAGGCCTTGCCAATATGGTTACAGATGCCTGCAGAGAAGTGAAAAGTCCTTATTACTTGTGATTCCATTGAATACAACAAAAGAGCTTGCTCCAGAAATATGCACAACCACGTATCACCAATAAGTGCACCAACCTCTTCTTCCTAAAATAGAATAGGATTTATTCCAAACATACTAGCCATACAAACATAAAAACATCTGATAATATAACAGTGTTGGGTTGAGCGCTTTCACCCACTACAATGTGGGCTTCCTCAGAACACTGAAACACTGAACAACCACTCCCTTTGTTTGAAATTTGGTGCCACAATTCTCTCCATCAGACTTTTAAAGTCATATACACATTTTGCAACCTTATACCTAAGTCTAAAAATATATGCGCATATAAGCAACCTATATGAACTATAAAATGCATTTGACCAATATAAATCAAGTATATCACCTAAAATTATGTATGCAATACAACTCGTAAAAAACAAACAATATGTTTATATTGTAGTGTGTATATTAACACATGCTTAATTATAATGCAAATGGAAAAATAAAAACCTATTAAAAGGATGTTACAAAACTAATTGCTAATAGTGAACCAATTGTAAACTAGATCAACACTCTCTCAGAAGAGATATTCGATAAACATAATAAACAATATTTAGACTTTAACAAAAATGAATATTCCAAGTAAAAAAAAATGTTATGCCTCTAAAATGGTTTTACAAGAAATATAGTCATTGAGTCCTGGTGGATTTGTGGCATCTAAATATAATTGCCACCATGTTTCCCTAAACGCCAGTAAAGTTTTATAGTCACGTCCCCTGGGATCAATATGTATAATTTCTAGTATGGCAAATCTAAATTCATGGGTATCTCCCATCTTTTCAATATGCCTGTATAATGCATTTTTGGTGTCTCTCTTTCTTATACAATAAATATGATCATATATACATTGTCTAAAGCTTCTTTCAGTTTTTCCTATGTAAAAACCGGAACATGTAATACACTTTGCCATATATATGATAATTTTAGTCTTACAATTGCCATACTTACATTTAATCCTTGTATGACCTATGTTGTCTAACGTAATACTGGCTACTTCTAGCATGAATCCACACTGATTACACATCCCACGTTTTAAAGTGTGTTTCTCTTTGTGGTTAATAGTGGATATCATTTGATTATTTTTTTCCAAATACCATTTAATATTATGACCCATTTTGAGTACAAATATGGGTTTGGTTCCTATAGTGTCTATCCAACTGGTGTCCCTCAAAAACAAAAACCAGTATTTTATTAATATATTCTTAACCTGTTCTACCTCTGTATTAAATGTTAATATACATGATCTCTCATATTGAATAATACTAGCTTGATTGTCTATATTGATATTACTTGTGTTATGAGATCTGAATCTATGTATATCTCCAGAACCTAACAAGGGTTTATATTTATTTCCCCATTGCTTAATAATATATGAACTGATTTGTTCCATCATCTTAGTTGGGTATCCCCTCTCTTCAAAAAGTTGTGTAATAAATTTTACTTCGTCTACCATCTCCTTCTGATGTGAGGTCATTCTTGCAGCTCTTATACATTGACCCTTAAATATATTGTGCTTCATTTTCTCGGGATGGTAGCTCCCATATTCTAGGTAATCGTTAGAGAAGGTGTTTTTCCTATGTATGAGTGATCTTACTTCCCCTTCATGTCTGTATATAAAGGTATCTAGATAGGGTAATCCTATACAACTATAAGCATGGGTAAATTTTAAAAATGAACTACTTCCATTAATAAATTCAAGGAATTTAATTAAGTTGTCTATGTTATCATCCCATATAATGTAAATATCGTCAAGGAATCATGAATAATGTTTGATTTTCTTGTAATATTCACTAGTAAACAAAATAGTATCCTCCCAATCCAACATAACAAGATTAGTGTAAATTGGTGCACAGGCGGCGCCCATTGCTACACCTCTCATTTGAAGGAAATGTTCACCTTCATAATAAATGAAGTTATTGTCCAAGACTATGGACATACATTCCAATATCAAACAGATATTGTCCCACTCTAATTTAGTGTGTCTTCTGATGCTGTTACAGAAGGCATCCAGGCCTTCCTGTTTAGGGATGCATGAGAAAAGATCTATAATATCCATTGTAAGCACTATGGTGTTCCCATTCAAAGAATTCACTGGGAAATTACTTAAAAATTCCCAAGAATCCTTTACCATGTGACTTATGTAGTCATATATTGGTTTAAGCCAGATATCTGTAATTTTTTTCAATAGGAAAGATTTTGGATTTGCTGCCTGATACTATAGGTCAGATGGGGTAGATTTAATACATTTTTATGTACTTTAGGTATCCCTACCAGAGTTGCTAGTCTGGGATACTTAACCTTCAGGCCATCTAAAATTTTGTTTGTTATTCTGCCATCAATAAGAAATTCCTTGAGATATGAATCTATTCTCTGATATGCAATATTAACCTCATTAATCAATGTAGTTTCATAGTTTCCTGATTAGTGTAATATATCGTACATTTTTTTTAATATATAAATTGTTGTCAAATATGACCACCCCTCCGCCCTTATCTGGCTTCATAACTCTGATGTGTTATCCACCTGTAAATTTCTTAATGTTTTAAGTTCTTCCAGAGTTAGATTATGGCTTAATTGGTTATTTTTAACCCTATTGTAAAGCTGATAAATCTCACGCATCACTAATTTTTCATAGTGGTCCCCATGGGGATGGTTGGGAGGAGCATATGTACTTTTTTTCTTTATTTGAGACTCTACTGTATCAATACTTCCTGTTTTTGGACTGTCCTTGTATAAGATAGACAAATTAATCTACCACACAAATTTCTTTGTTTCACATAGACAGTCCACCAAGTCAAAAGTAGGGGTGGGAATAAATTTCATTCCTTTAGCTAATAATTCAAAATGTGTCAACTGAATGTGTGTACTAGAATAATTAAAGATGCTAAAATTATTATAACTGAAAGTATACCCATCTACTACAAAGTTTTTGCTTCCTTGATTTTCTTTTGGTATTTCACCAGTTCTTCTGTTTTGTTTTGTTTTTTTGTAATACTGTGACTGATTCCTGTTCACTGGGTATCTGTTCCCATAAGTTTCTTTTGTTCTGTCTCCTACCCAATAAAAATGTGAATCATGTTCTTGATTGTACTTATTACCTTGTGTATAATTCTCAAAATGTTGTTCATTATGAACTCTATTGATAATCTTTTCTGTATTTTTTTCAAATATCCATTTATATCCTTGTCCTTCCTTATAATGTTCTATATCTCTAAGAATCTTTTTTTGTTTCCTTTCACTAATATGTAACATCTTTTTTTCCACTATAAAATGTCTCTTGTAACCCCAACCTCAAACAGTAAGTCATTAACTTTATTTTGTTTTTTGTGTTTTCAGCTTCTTCTTCTCTTTTACCCAACTTACTGAGTTTTCATCATAATAATAAAAAATAATAAACTAATAAAACAAATTCATTAATAGTTGAACTCAGTAACAATAGTGTCATTAATCTCAATTCCAATAGGCATCTTAAAAAATCTTAGGCCCATCTGGACAATTTATGAGTCCAAACATTTTTGCAAATAAGCATTGCCCACTTTAAGTCCATTAATGGCAATTAATTTCTTACCCAGCATGTATATCATGTCCTTCAGGGTTCCCATATTTTCCAATTTGGAATTTACAGAACTTTCCCCTCTACCATTCATTTTATCAAGGTTGCAGTTGTTGGATAAAAACTTATTTAAATAATCATGCTTGTCTTTATTCCCATTTCCATCTAGTTGGTCGTGGGTTGAATGTAATGATGCAACAGCGCCTTTGTTTGTCATGTTACTTTTCCCCACCGCATTGGAATATGTCTTTTGGGGTGGGAATTTTTTTAGGTCTGGCCCCGGTGCGAATTGCTTCTTCGTCAACCTCATAAAGAGAGAAGTCAAAAGTAATGTCAGAATTGTTCACTTTGCTACTGTCAAATTGATCGATTCCCATTGTTAGACACACTGATATGGCATTCAGCAGACTAGACAATGAGAGGTAACAGCAGGCTCTCAGGTGGTATGAGTAAAGATATTGCAATTGCCCTCAGGACTCTTCATCATCCCAAATATGAGTACTACCTTATGGTTGCTCATGTGGGGGTTGAATGATCTTAGATGTTCTGCCCCAAGGGAGATAGAACGAGAAACTGTTGAGCTCTCTACATATGTTTTCAAGGGAGGAAGGTCCCAGAGATTGAATAATATGCTATCCTCAGTGTAAATGAGTCATAAGTTCAAGAGAAAATAATTGTGTAATTCAAGAGGAATCCAGTGTTTATCTGCCTAGGATCAGATGACCCTCTTTCTTTGCAAGCCATGGCCTGAATTTCTCATCTCATGGCTTTGCATACTACCCAGAATAGTTGCTCCCCCTTTATTGCCTTTTTACCATCAGCACAAACCTTTATTAAAAAAAAAAAAAACATACAGGCAGTACTCTTAATGGATAAAACAGTATTATCTTGATTAATCACATTACATTGAAGAACATTTGAAGAGAATACAACACGTAACCAGTATGTTGAAAGTGAGATGAGGATTACAACTGCAATCTGAACTTTGACAAACCGGCAGTCCATAAAGTTTTCTAGATAAACAGCATAATGTTTTCTAACTCTCATAAAATGTACAATTATTAATAATTTTTCAGGAATAAGATCCTTAAACCTTGATCTGTCAAGACAGAATAGAAAAATTTACCATTACTTATGCCATAACTTCATGTCAATATGAAGGCTAGATGATTATCTAAGTCTAGAACTAAGTTCATATAAATGATGAGCCCTATTCAAGGGAATGATTTTTTAATTATTAAAAAATAGCAAGGCAGTAACATTTAGAGTTATGGGTTCAGGCACCAACACAGTGAGACATTTCCCTGTGGTTCACTTGTTTGGGGACACATGGCTGAAGTGGCATTCAGCTGCAGAGAAATATGTTGTGAACTCCCTGTGGGCAAAAAGAAGTATGCTGAGCCCTGCCTACAACTTCAATAACCAAATGCACAGGGATAAAATAATGTCCATGTTCCCCAAGGTAACATGAGACATTAGACATTATGGCAGGAACCAGCAGCAGGCTGGTCAGTGGGCATGCCAGTTGCTGTAAAAGTGCAGTGCACAATGGGCAATGCCTTTATTATTGGTGTGTGTGTGAAATGCCCCAGTTAAATATACCTGGTGGCTAGATAGACTCAAACCCTGTACCTTGGGACAATGTAGCAAGAACTTGAATTCCCTATCCACCACCACTTGTGAAATGCTTCTGGATTTTGAATAATGACAGGCATTTGAATTACGGACTTCATATTCTTCAGAAAGTACTTGGTAACACAAAACCTTTTACTCTAACAATTTTCTGTTTATAAGATCAATATTTGAAATGTGTCCCTATTTTTGGGAGAGAGCTATGGTGAGAACTGAATTCACTGAATATGTTTTGGAGTTGTATTACCCCATTATTGACTTTGTCCAAGTTTTTTGTGCTAAAAGGTTGAGAGCTATGGTGAGAACTGAATTCAGTGAATATGTTTGGGAGCTGAATTCCCCTATTGTTGGCTTTGTCTAGGTGTTTGTGCTAAGAGGTTGACAGCTATGGTGAGAATTGAATTCAGTAAATGATAGCCATTTAAGTTTCAGTCTACCTGTCCTTCAAAAAGAACAATTGATTTGGCATAGTGGTATGTTGCTCTGACTGTAATGCCCAGGGTCCAGGCTTCAAGACTTGGCAGTGAAATGCAAGGTGGTAGTACAGCATTTTATTCTAGCAACTTTCCATGATTATACAAGCAATATTTAAAATGTGTCCCTACTTTTTTGGCTTTTGCCCCCCCCCCACCAGTAAATTTAGGCTTTTTCCATATTTCTTGTGCTTCAAAGTTGAGAGATACAGCTGAGTGTTGAGTGGATTTTACATTGAGCTGAGAGCTTGCAGAGAAGTTTAATGCTGCTTATGGTGCATCTGTTTGTATTGTTAATAGCACAACAGGTAGTGTACTTGCTTTTGATGCTGAAGGGTGTGGGTTCTACTCCCGCAGTATATAGTTGAATTGCTGATACTGTACTATGTTGTACTTTGAAAGCGGGGTGGATGCTGTAGTCCTGAGAATGTCCCCTTTGGTGGAGATACCTAGTAATGATGAACCTGTTAGTTTGCTATCCATTCCTTATTGCAATATTACTAGCTTATCATCTTTTTATTGTAACATAGGTAATTTATTCAACAGCAATGGGCACTTTATTTGTAGATGAAACAATGAAATATTAAAGTTGTTTGCTAGCAGCAACCTCTTCAGATCTCTTTAATGTGGAATTATTTAGATGACTTTTACTTCTGCAGAGATTGTGAATATTTACTGACACTGGTGGATTGTAGAAGTTTGAGTAGACTTTGATGATGGAAATATTCTGAACTGGGCAGTTTTGTCATTATTAGTGCATGCATTTTGTTTCATTGTTTACTGGAAAAATGTACAAAACAATAAATTTAAAATGCCCTCTAACAGCTGTACTGTATTATACGAGGAATATAATTTAATACAATCAGGAAGGTGTATCAAAGAACACATGCATGTTTCCTGTCCAAGTGGTCTATGATTTGAAAATGGCCCAAATTAATCTTTATCTGCCACTGGCCAAATGTATTTTCTTTGAATGTGGGTTTCAATGCTGTTTCAATGAATGTGAGTTTCAAGGGCAGAGAAGTTTTAATGCTAAGTCTATTTTCATTGTGAGACTGCATTGCTTTGTTTAGAAGATGTCCATTAGTGTTTGTGCTGTAAAATGTAAAATAAAACTTTTAAATGAAATCCAAATCATCGTAGAAGTAAAGCAGTATGCACATTACAGTGTTTATAGTAAATAGGGTGAAATTGCCAATTAATGGGACATTGGAATAGCTGCAGGGGGGGGCCCATTCGACCATGATTTTGTGAGGGCAGGAAGGGTGGCAAAATCAGACAGCCCTGGCTGAACTATGCCTCTTAACTGTCCAGATTTTTGCAGAATGAATATATTTTTGCTTCTTATTTTTGGTTTGTTCCTCATAAAATTTGTGGTTTTCTGGCAAATCATTTAGGAATTAAGTCATTAAATAATGGCAGGCATTGCATTTCAGACTTCTTACTCTTCAGAAAAATGCATGCAAAAGCAAGATCTGTTGTTCTGTCAACTGAGTAAGTTTATACAACAGCAATTTATAGTACTGTGTGTATGTTCCCACAATATATTTGGCCTTGTCCAGATTTTCTGCATTAAAATGATGAGAGATATGCACAAACAAATCACTTTATGGAATTAGGTATATCCAAACCTCTCAACTGTCCCTGATTTTGGCTCAGAATGTTGCTCTCCCCCTAATAATCCCTCCGCAAAATGGCAAATTTGGAAGAAAATGTGGATGGTTTACAATTAATAAATAATTGTAATGATTAGAGTTATAGATTACTTTTAATTTCAGAAATGTATGTAGATTCTCTTATTTTTTCAGCTGCTCAAGTTAACAGTACTAATATTAAAAAGTGTCCCTTCTTTGACAGGTTTCCTGCTGTATTGTATGGCAATTTTATACTTTTGCATCACATTTCTGGTCCACTTTTCATAAAACTGTGGTTTTCTGGCAAATTAGTGGCAAATCATTAAAGACTGAAGTTAGAAAATAATGATAGACATTTGAGTTTAAGATTTCATACCCTTCAGAAAATTCTTACTAATGCAAGACCTACTATTGTATTATCTTTCTAAGTTTATAAGAACAATATTTAAAAATTGTCCTTATTTTTGGGCCTTTGTCCCACTTCTGTTTATGGCTTCATCCAAATTTCTTGCTCTGAGGCTGAGAGGTATGACAAATGTGTCAGGGCCATCACCATCAGCCAGAGACATTTCAAACTGTGACATACTTGTTGCACCCCACTCCCCCACGTAGTGACTCTGGATGTGTCCAAGTAAGGCAAGGAGCAGTTATGCAGTGTACGTGTGCAGAGTATCCGCCCATCCAAGGTAGACTCAAGTACTACAGTAGCATTTCATCTCTCCTTGATTTTGCAGAATGTTCTGGTCTACTGTCATATTTTTATACTGTTGATTTCTGCTTCTTATTCAGAAAATGCATGTCTTTGCCATGCCTATTGCTCTGTGTTTAAGTAGTAATGCTTTAATGACCATCAGGTAAGCTTGTCTGACACTGTAAGATGCAAGTAAGCTTTAATAAGCATACTGTTAAAGAATTACCAACATTGAAAGCATTTTGTTGTTGCCATGCAGGGAATATTTACATCACTAGTGTATAAGCCTTAGGTACTTAATGCATATAACAGTATTTGTAATAAGGGGCAGGATTACAGTATTTTCAGAAGCTCATTACATTTGTTGCAGACTTGCAGTCATCTTTGCAGGCTTTACCTGTAAACTAAACAGAATGCCAATCTATCATGTGTGGTCCATAACCTGTACAGTAATCTTTTAAGCAATTTATCTTCAGCTTGTTTCTTGTTTGCTGTTCATTTTTTACCTTGGTCCTGTTTTCCCCATGAAACAAGTGGATAGTTGTTTGCAGGCAGCAGGTCTTTTTTGGATAAGAAACATTTTTACAAGTGGGGGTATTGCTACTTTCAGCATGTTACTTGATACTTATATAAAGCTGAATATAAATTGTAATTAGAACTGCAGTGCAAGGAGAAGTGGTTTGAGTTGAGTGATGCTTGTTTTTTATACTTGATTTTGACTGGTATTCTAGTAATGTATTTTAAAAGTAAGGTATTTTTTCATGCCTCACAACCTTTTTGTTTCCATCTAGATATTAAGTAAGCTGTCATTTAGAAAATGCATTGAAATTTTTTTTTCTTCTACAGTTCATTTTGTCTTGATCGGACTCTCATAATGACAGTTTGGCAGTGGCACCCAGGGCAGCGTATTTAATTAAAGTCCCAGTTAGTTTTTGCAGTTTTTAGCATAGCTCCACCCCTTTCTAGTTGGCCTCACCCCTTCCTGTTGGCCCCACCCATTCAGCTGTTTCCTGCAGCCCCCTTTGATTTGAAGTCACCAGCCACCACTGGTGTGTGTGTGTGTGTGTGTGTGTGTGTGTGTGTGTGTGTGTGTATATGAGGGCATTTCTCAATGCTGTAGCACATTTCTACATGTTGTAGTTACATAGGCATGTACTGTACACTGAGCACAACAGTTATTACTTCTTCTGCCCCCATTTACTTTGCTAGTAAAGCTGTGGGCATGGAAGTGTTTGCTTCTCTTTGCCACCAGGGAATTCACACCAGCCATATTTCTCTGCAGATGAATGTCACTTCAGTCATGTGTACCTAACCAAATGCACCACAGGGAGGTGCCTTGTTATCTAGGTGCTTTAACAATAGAGTTGGACTTATTATCCACCAATACATAAACATGGAACTCTACTGGTTCACTGGCTTAATTCCTAATATGCAAAATTTAA
This sequence comes from Protopterus annectens, assembly GCF_019279795.1. Classification (NCBI taxonomy): domain Eukaryota; kingdom Metazoa; phylum Chordata; order Ceratodontiformes; family Protopteridae; genus Protopterus; species Protopterus annectens. The sequence goes on along the minus strand of NC_056748.1, from coordinate 108,588,444 downwards.
CATCATCCACTGAGGTGAGAGTGGAACATGTAGCATAATAAATGCAACTGATGCTGCATGACCAAATCTTAGCAACAGTAGTATATGTCCAAATAATATGAAAATGAAATACACTTTCAACTGAACAACTCCAGCAAGCTGTACTTTTACTCCACCCTCACCAAACTAAAGTTTCTGGAAATCATTGCCACACGTATGCCAGTTTAAAAAGTGTAAATCTTGAAAGTTCTGGAATATTGGTAGAGGAAATGAGCACAGATAATACTGCAATTCCTGAATTATAATATGAGAAATAAAAATATATTCCCACTTGCTCCTATAACAATCTATAAGTTGGACATACTCATCCACTAGGACCACATAAATGGATTTGAAAACTTTACTGACTACCCTATTATGATTTGAATTGGAATTATGGTACTATGCAACGGCTGCTGTAACCAGGCATTTCCTTCCATTTCCCAAAAACACTTATAGTAGACTGAACCTGTAAAGACTGCCACCAGATTATATTTAGTAGAAAATATCTTTTCTGACAGCCCATTAAACAACACATTTCTGTCATTGTCATTAACATTCTAATTATCCAGTATGTTTTTGATAGTCATAATCCTCACTCCCGACTAATTATCCCAAAGGATACTCTTGCCGTGACAAGTGAATGTCCCCAAAGCCTGTTCTCTAAAGTAAGAGTATAAACTGAAAAAACACACCGAGGGTAAAATCTAGTATATTAAACAACCTCAAAAAGAAAGGAAGCACAATGAGTCCAAAATACATTTAGCACTTTCATTCACTGAATAACTGAACTTCTTCAGAACAAGTAGCTGCAGTCACCAAACATTTATATAATCATGCATATTGATTAACTAAAGTATTAACCAATCAAGCAAACATTGGCATCACTTTGGCTTCATTGGTGCCAAGATAAAATACACTTACTATTTAAATAAAAAGGGGTTTTATGTGGGTAAAATAACAAGACCCCTGGCAAAAAGAATTTATGTACACCAGGCTGCCATAAAAAAAAGGATAATAATAATGCATTAGCTAAACAGAGTATATTATGTAAAGATTTTAGACAATTCCATTTTATTGTCCTTGAACAAAAATATATTTGTTGGAGATGTCAATAAATTGTTAGAAGTAAGAGAATTGAAATGGCATCTTTTGTTGGCTGCAGACGTTTTTCCAGATTTAAATGAAAATTTAAATACTAAGTGTTGTTCTTTGCTTTCTGGATGTTTGTTTCTGGCTGCCTTTGGGAATTTTGTTTCTTCTATTCATTGTTCCAGCAATCCGCATGCTGTTGTTATGTTGTCTGGGGAGATTTCCATGTCATCCTTTCTGCTTTTTTTGTAGTCCTTTTGCTTTTTTCCTCCAGTATTGCAGGATTTTCCAACTATTTTCCATGATAACTAGCAGTTTCAGAATGTAACTCAGAGCTTTGAGACAACCTTGGTTTGATATTCCAAGGGAATTCAAATACCGAACCATGCCCTTAGCAGCTTCTGATATGCAAGAACCTAATTACCTGATTTGCAGAATCTTTACAACATAGCACAGACTATGGGACCACACTAATGCCATTGTCCGAGTCTATCCTAACACATTTTTAACATTACTTACAAAATTAGCTTTTGACAGTTACATCTTTCAATGGCTATAGCATATTCTACAAGAACTGCATAAGATATCATTATGACAGGTTGGATTCCAGCTTTTATGAAATGACAATGCTACAACCACTTACTGATGTCTCCATAGGATGCATTTATCTGGTAATCTTCATCTTGATGTATTCTAAGTGTGAAGAAGTCCATTACAGTAATGCTTTGCTCCAGGAGGTGGAAGAATATACATATCCTCCCCTTAGATGGATTGATAAGGATGATACAAGGTCATGATTCCACAGCGCACATCAGGAGTAGTGCAAGATAAGATACTGTCTGCACTGCAGGTTGTCAATAAATCTCATTATTTCTATGATTGGAAATCGGTATATTAGATGCTCATTTCCTTAACAACATGCGGGCCTAATTCTCATGAGATGGACATCTCAGGAGATATAAAACTGTGGAGAGTGCTCCACAGGATGCTATGAGTGTAATGAATACTCCATTAAAAAAAAAACCTTTCTTGATATTAATAAGAGTCTTACCTGCATTTTGACTACATGATGTTTTATGTTTTCTATATTTTAGAGATCTGCAACTGTGAGAGTCCACAGATAAGTAACTAACCATAGAGGACAGGTTAACTTTAAAGTCATTTTGATATGGTTGGTCTAAATGTTTATTGCTTTAGATGAAAACAGGAAACCAGATGGGACGGTTCATTTACTATTACTTTGAAGCTGTGCTTACAGTGTAAATGAGAAAACAGTAAACACTTCAACACTGAGAGAGGGATATTGCATTATGCAAAACAGTTTCATCATATGTCTACAAACATCATTTCCTTGTGTTCATCAGCTGACTGAATTTGTTTGGAATCACAAAGTCTACATAATTATATTTGTAGATAATTGTCTTATCTATATGTGTCACAACAAATACATAGTGCAAGTTGGTTAAAAATTATCAGAAGTATATAGGTGAACCTGAATGTCTCAATTAACTGTTTGACAACTTTATGCATTTCCCATAGTAAACTGCCAATAAATTATGTATGCATAGCTGCCAATTATTATTAATATTATTATTATTTGGATATTTGCAAGACTCTATAATAAGACATATAATTGGTTTTCAGCAATTCTCAAAGTTTATTTTTTTACTTTAATAAAATGATATAAGTGCTTTGTACGTAACACTAGAACAGAAAATAAATTCATTTTTTCTTATTTGTTGAAAACTAAGATGATCATGGGAAAGCAATGCCTTTTGTGTATTAATGCACAAAGATGATCAAAACATTTGGAAACGGCTGTAAGATAATGCATGTCAATTTAACTTCTGCACAGGATGCTAGATGCTCAGAACAAAGCAGTCACTCTTACAAAAATCATTCAAAGGGCTCCAGCAGGTAAGGGTAGTTGATGGAAGAAAGGATCTCATACTGGTTATTGTATTTTGCCAAAACAGTAAATATGTAGTGAAGTCAGCAGGACGGTAAGGAAAAGTAATGTCAAAAATACATGTTTGGCATTAGCACAGCACTTAATATTTTCCTTTTCAGAATAATTCTAATATATCAACAATCATCGCCTAAATAAAGGGTAAATTGTAAGAATAAGGCAAGGCATTTATCTGAATGACTCAGTCATCTTTGTTATCTAACTCTGAAATGAATATTCTTCAATACTTCTGATGCATCTTCTAGGTTTGTGTAATTTTAATAAACAAGTAAAAAGAAAAAAAAAAGAAAAGAAAAGAGACAGAAAGAAAGTCCACTGCTGTTTTGTATATACACACATTCACACACACACACACACACACACACACACACACACACACACACACACACACACACACACATACATGTATACATATGTCTGTATGAATGCAATACACCTTTTTCTTTTCTTTTCTTTTCTTTTCTCTCTTTCATTGCTGTTTTATTAAAAACTTAAAAATACACATCAGTAACACTCAAGAATATCAGATAGCAATGTTGTCTGATTCATTCAGGTAAATGCCGTGTACTATTCCCGAAATATTTCTGTTTTGGCAATGAGTGGTTGATATTTTAGACCTGTGCACAGCTAATGTAACGGGTGGATGTTTTTTTGGCATCAGTGTCCTTTACTCGCCTGCTGACTTCACTTGATATTAATTGTTTTGATGAAATATGTTAACCATTTTACAATGCTGTCTTTCATTTGCTGTCTTTATGCACTGAATCTGCTTGAACAACTTTTATAACAGGGTCTGCTTTGTTTTGAACCTCTTCTGTAGAAATCAAATTGACATATATTGTCTTGGAAATGTTTGCGACTGTTTTATTCTAGATTTTTAAATATAACTTGCATGCATTAAGTCACAAATGGCAATATTTTCCAAGGATCATGTTAGTTTTCTTAAAAAAAGATAGAGATGAATTTATTTTCTGTTCAACTACATGCAAAGCATATGTCTCACTTCATTGTTTAGAATGCAGTTTGATCTGACTCAAGATACAGATTTGGAATAAAAATAATAATAATTGTCAAGTATGTATAATTAATTTAATATTGTAAATCCATGACACCATGATATCAACAAAATAATTAAAAGAGATTTTCAGGTTCAATAAATGCAATTCAAGTATTTCTCCACCAACTTGCTCTATGCGTTTAGGACACACATGCATAACACAATGAGTTATAAACACAGTACAGAGAATATTTGACGACCAGTAATTTCAGTTCTAAGTGTAGCAAGAAATAAAACACACCTGAAAATTATGTTTGCTCAAATGTGAAACAATGGACATATATAAAAATCCAATACTCTACAGCAGGCGTTTGCTTCTGGATTTTTTTTCTGTGATTGTGTGTGTGTGTGTGTGTGTGTGTGTGTGTGTGTGTGTGTGTGTGTGTGTGTGTGTATTAAATAAAGATGATAATACAGCAGGATATATCACTTGAGATAAATATCATCTGTCACATCCAAAATAAAATCACCATAACAATTATGCATAATAGTAATTGGGTACCTATGAACATTGTTTTAATCTCTGATTGTTAGTTGACAGGTAGTGCTTCACCTTTTCTTTGGAAGCATGCTTTTCTCTCGCATGGATTCTTCTTTGAATTTTTTGCATTAACAGCAATTAACAGCAAACAGTTGGAGGCAGTCTGTTTGATGGCTTATTGGCATTCACAGCGTCTTTCTTCTAGATATCAGCTGCTGTACTGTGTCCATTTAATTTGTGTTTTCATTCAAGAGTAAGCAATAGTTCAGATATACTTTGCAATGATATGTTAATATTGTTAGACAAAATAAAAGCATGCCAGTGCACCATTAAACAATCTGTATTCTGCTTTGATCATGTCAATATAGAATGCTTAGAATTCACTTTTAAATTTCTTTTCTGTCAATCAAATTAGCTTTAGTAATGACTATCTATGCAAGATCAAGTGTTAATAAAGTTACACCTAAATGCTTAGCTCACTGGATCATATTTTTGTGTGTTATCTTTAAAACAAAGTAGTCACACATTTATTGCATAAAAGAGAGAGATTTCAATAGGCGTCAATAAGTAGCCATACTAAAATGTTGCTTTGCGCTCTGCTCTTCAAAATCATCATACTGGGACAATGTCATCCTCTAAAATCAGTCTTAAAAAATAAGAGAACCTTCATGCTCACTGAGGGGAATTCAGAATCATGACATTATTTTCTTCAGAGCAAACATCGGTATTGCCATAGGTGGAAAGGGCTTTCGCTAAACCTGGCATAGCAACATGAAATGAACTCCTCTGTGAAATATGTTCACAAAAAAATTTGATGGATTCAAGGCTAAATTGAAAAAAAAAATCTTCTGGTAGTGGTTATCAGTATTTACTTTTGTAGTACTGAAAAACACACTGTAGGTATACTATATTTGGCATAGCTTCTAGAACAACTAAGTATCAAACTGGTTAGAGAAACTGCTAAGCTATAACCCAATAAGTACTGTAAATATTGTAAATATTTTCCCACTTTAAGAAATACTGTAAATATATTTGCACTCTGCTCCATATTATTTTCCTACTGTTTATTGTTATGAAATTTGCTCTCTTGTATCCAACTGTTTGCCTGCTGTTTATTACACTGTATTCTGATTTTTGTCCAGTTTTCTACACTGTAGACTCAGTTTTGTTCCTGTCTTATTGACTTTGCTCCTCTGGAACCCAGGTCAGGGCTAAAAAAAAAGGTCAGCTGATCAGTGAACCTACCCAGTTACCAAATTTCAATCAATTACTAAAAATGAATATTTTTAAGAAACTTATCTGCATTCATGTTTTTAAATTTTTACTTTTATTATTATATATATATATATATATATATATATATATATATATATATATATATATATATATATATATATATAAAACACACACACACGTGCACACACAAAATTTAGCTCTCAAAAAGATATTAAAGAACAGAAGGAAACAGAAATTTTATGCACACATTTTCAGTTTATTTTATTTGCTATATTTAATCAATAATTAAGATTTTAACATAACTAATTTTGTTTGACAGTTTACTTATCTATTATGCTGGTAATACGACCTAATGTTTGTTCAAAGATTATGTTTTAGGACAGCATCTAGCTAAAATCTAATTAAAGAAATCAAGGGCTAATTCAACTAAACTCTTTCTTGTTTAGAGGGCATATTTGTCAACTACACCTGTTTAATACTGATTGTCATCCAGTACTGCAGCCTGTACAAATATATGCTGCAGAGAAACACTCATGTAGTGTTTTGTCATGTCATAAAACATCATGACAGAAAGGTTGCATGAAATATGTTAGAACTGGCTTTGTTGCAGATATGCTTTTAGTTTCCATTTCACAGAACTTGGAAAATAGGGAAAGATCATTTTTCTTAGAGTTTCTTTCTTCTTAAAATGTGTGTGACCTCATAGTTTGCAGATATTCTTAGAATTTGTGTAACCTCAGTACTTGTAGAGACTAGGGCTGTGATGTGAGGCCTTGCTCCCACATCCAGAGGTGAGGGGTTGCATCCCTGCACAGACAATTTTAATGGAGTACATTGTGACAGTTTATGGGTCACTACATAGCAGTGCAATTTATTTGTACATTCTGATGCTGTCACAGCTGGCATTCCCATGGCAATTCATAGAATCATGGAACCACAGAATGCACTAGGCAGCTAGTTTATGTGGTCACTTCTGCCTCGCCAGTACCCACACTTAGAACTTGCCTGATTTTTCAAGGAGTTATAGACCAATAATACTGGCCATGAATTTATCAGTAACAGTCCAGTTGTCTAGTTCCTTCTTCAAGGCGATGGCGTGTTACATTGTTTGATCTGGAGAGGATGTTTGTTCCATTGAAGGGGTAGTCATTGTGTGAGAAATCTGTTTCTTCACTGTGCTTTGGGTCTTGAGGAAAGAATTTATTTTTGTGACGTCAGCTGTCCATTTTATATTACTGAAGAGGAGGTAAGTTGGGGAAGGTAGTAATGAAAACAATAGGAATTTGATATGGTTACGGTAGGTAGCAGAGGCACACAGACAAAACCAGAATACAGACACAATTAACAGGGGAGAAGAGGGCATCAGACACAAAGGAAAAAGACAGTAGTGATGGGGAGGACTGGACAACAAACAGTGTGTAGCGTAGACACAAAAGGAAGGAGAACACCAGGATGGGGCATAGGATGGGGCATGCAGCTGCACTCCCCATAAATCGTGCGCTCATTGGGAAATTATTCACAGCCCTAGGCTCCCTCAGCTCACTAATTGTAATGCCAGTGTTGGGCAAGGATGGAATTCCATGAGGTGCTTGAGGAAGGTCTAGTGAGGATCGATTCAGGCATTTAGCCATTCATCAGTAATGCTACCCACCATCCCCTCTAGCTACTGCTGGATGGCATACATTATACACTATCAGTGCTTGCTGCAGGTGTTGTTGCTGTACCTTCCTAAGCAGGTATGGTGGTAGTGGCCTCTGCTGGTGCTGCCAGGGGTGATGGAAATGGCAGTGCCAGCTGGGGACACCACTGTCTGTGCTGTTGATGTCAGCGGTGTATTAACCACAGCTTATGGGCAACAGGTTTAGATGACCACAGGGGTGATGGTCTCAGTTCTGCTGCATATAAATATAAAAGAAATGGAGATAAACAATTAAAAAATGTATGTATATAATGGAAAGGATAGCTAAAAACATGTTGGGGGAGACAAAAGTACAAATACAGTGAACAAATGAAGATAAAACATCCAAGTGTGACTACTTTACCTGTACCGAATTCAAAGTCCATGAAACAACCACCCCACTATAACAATGATATACCAATAACCCACAACATTCAACACCTGTAACTTTAAGCATACTGACTTTACATGCTAAGATACATCAGGAGTCTGAGAGAAGGCTGCAGTGAAATACATACTAATGGTGTATGCCAGATGCTTGAGAATGAAACAGGCAACAATATCTAACCTTTATGGCTCCTGAGCCCAGAGCATTCAGCAATTATCACATAACATGCACTGTAGTGATATATTGAGGTACAACAGTAACCTGAGCGAAGCCTGCACAGAAACATATCCTTTCAGAATGACAGACACAACAACATCCAGGTCCTAGGAGGGCTTGAACCCACAGCCTTCATCACTTCTAATATCCAAGGCACTGCATTTACTTGCTAAGCTGCATCAGCAGTCAAATAAAGGTCTTTAGTGAAACCTACACTGATGCTTTGTATTGCACACTTGCAGAATGAAAAATTGTACTAAGAGGGAAACTGAAGTCACTGAGCTGTATGTGTTTGTGCATAGACATTTGCTACCGCTGACATCTGTGGAATTAACCCTGTACTGCTCTCATTCAATACTGAATGTGCCACATCAGTGCCAGCACTGCACATTGCAAGGTGCAACAACTACCCCCTTTATGATGAACACTCCCTATATGAGCAGTTTTATTTCCTAACACATCTGTTGCAGTTGCAGTAAACTATTAGCATTGCCTTTTAACCAGCATAACATCGTAAAATAGATCCTTAACAACTTGACAGTGTACAACCTAACTTGCTTGGATGGTAACAATTTATAAACAATCTAGAACACCACTGAAAAACATATATATCTAACATACATATCTAAACTGACCTGAGACTGAAATTGGTTCAGTAGGATTAGTGCTCTACTCCAGTTTACAAATTGCATAAATAAATAATAATAAATACATTAAGTACAATTCTATGCATTTGACTGAACATGCCCCCTCTTTGGTTTCTCAGAACTAATCACAGATACCACCAGAATAGACAAAGCAACTGGGAAACATATTATAGTTGAATAAATACTTAAGAATGATGCACATAATGTCCTGTCACTGGGTACACTCTCAGACTCTTTCGGTGTTTGTCACCCCTTTTATTTTACAAAGGACAATATAACCTTAAAAGAAACAATAAATATAACTGGGAACTATGTGATATCAATTCGAGTAATGACAGCCTCAACAACCTACTCAAACAATGTCACTGACAACTTATAAAAACAGTCAGATGTGATGAAACCATTGATTATTTTAACAACACATCTATACATGACTCCACTGATCCCCTCTGCAGGAAAAAAAAGGAACATGCTTCAACTACCCCTTGCATGACTACAGAAATAAAGTAACTAATAAAAAAGATATCTAGAATGAAAACAGTGGAACACAACCCAAACAATACAAAGTAGAGAACTGTATACCTTCAGACACTAAGGCATTTTTTTAAATCAGAGCTACCAAACAATTCTGCTTTCACCAAGTACTAAGTTGTTGAAAACCAACCCTAAGCAGTATTGGGCACATAGTAATATGCATCTGAAACAGTAATATCTTTTCTCTCTTTCACAAACATTTTATTGACCCAGCAAACTCTGTCACACTGCACTGTCATACCAGCATTCCCAACCCCACCTTCTCAACTAACTTGTGAATATCTAAACCTATAGTCTATTTCTGTCTTTTGAATAAAGGAACTTCTATGGCAATTAAACCCCACTTCCCTTGCTCCAGACTTACTTATCTTAGAATATCTCCAAGCTGCCTCAGAGTTTATAGCATATCTAATTCCTATTCTTATCACTAGATCAAGATCAAAACACAAAGTTCCTCTGTTATGGAAAAAAATCTTACAACTCCGCAAAAGTAGAACCCTCAATAAACCCCCAAAGTACAGGACAATCTCGTCTATTAAAAACAATAGAAAAATGCGCACAAAAGCAAGAAATACAATAGCTCTCTATAAACAGTCTCCTATCTCCCATTCAACATGGTTTCTGACCAGGCAATTGCACTGAAACAGCTTTCCTTTCCTTCATAAATACCATTAACTGTAAAAAATGACAGGCTATCCACTACAGTATTGCTTCTAGCTCTCGGTAAGGCCTTAAATACTAAACTTCTTTCCAGTCCTTTTTGAAAGATTATCAGAAATGGATGGTAGCAAAAATACTTGCTAAAAAAAACTTGGTTCAAGAGCTATTTATCAAATCATACTCAAACAGCCAGTTGGGCAAAAACATACTCTGACTTCTTGGAAATAAACATCAGAGTTTCTGAAGGCTCAATACATGGATCTGTCCTACTTTCAACTTTTGTTAATGACATGCACAAGTATTCCAATTTCCATGTCAACCCAATATGCTGACAATGCTGCCATTATCTCTACAGAAGATTCCCTTAGCCAGTTCCAGAATACAACACAGCTATCTTTGCATATCATACCATAATGGTACAGTGATTCACAAATGTTCTTAAATCCAAACAAAACAGAGATACTTTTGTCTGCTGTAGATCAGTGTGTATATTGTACCTAGTCAGCTACTGTAGTCTGAGAGCATGTGCATATAAGTTACTGAGCACGTGAGAGATCAGTGCCATTTTGTATAATCATTCAGTGTGAGTGCTAGCTTGAATGGAGATAAACATGTCAGTGTGTTGGAAGTAATGAGTCAGTCAGTAAGCATATAAAGTTCAAAGTATATGTTCCAGTTACAGCTCCAGATGTACAATAAACAACTTGAACCCATCCCGTGTTTCAATGTCTCATTTGAAAACATGAGGCATGCAACATCTGCGTCTAACAATATCATATCAAAAAACAATACTGTCATTTAACAAGCACCATAAGCCAAATTTATTTGACCAATCGTATATTACAATCTTATTTTTGACAACCACATTGATTATGTGACAGCAGCTACTAACAAAATTTATGAATGCCATACAGATCTAAAATGTATGCAACTGAAAATTACTCAAAAACACTGTACAACACTTTTCCAACCTTACTGTATTCATCTTTGTTATTTACCAATATACTTAACACACACCTCCATAAATTAGGAAAAACGTGCAGTAAAGTTGAAAAAAGAGGCACAAAGGAACCAATAAATACATTGTATTACTAAGTAACTGCTTTCATCTCTACTCTTCTGAGAGAGTGATTTTCAATATAGACTTGGCAGAGATACTACTGGCTACTTTTTACAACAACATTGCCAATTTTGCATCCTGTATTTCAAAAAAAAAAACAATCCATTGCTCTTTAAAAAATACAGCTACAGCTATACCATCAACTCACTCTGAATCAGTTAACACACACATAATATTACACCAAACAAACAAATACCCATCATTTAGCAACCTAGTTAAAAACATATATTGCACCTAAAAACTTGAATTCACAATTTCAAAATTTATTTAAAGTAGTTAAATCCAGCAACCATCATAGTGGCTCAGCTCACTATGCAGTGTCTGCTTCACCAAACTATGGAATTTCATCCAATCTGACGTTAGAAGCAAAACTAACCAGCATACCTTAATAGAGAAGCTACAAGTCTACACTGCCAAGAACTGGTCTTGCTGTTGTACCTGATATTCTGTTTTTCTTTAATTCCTCTCAGCTATGGTAAAATGATTTATGTATCTCTAACGATTTAATCTCCTGCAACGCTAATACCCCGCCATCTTCTCATTCCTTTACCTCCTTTAATACACATTTTATATCCTCCTGTCAACTTGCACTTTATATCTGAATATTGACTCTCATGTAACTTTGTACTTCATTGTATTATAAATTGTAGCTTTACTTTTATTTATTATTTTTATTTATTATTCGTTTGCATTTGTTTACCGGGATAGTCCACTTGGCCAAAGCGAGCCCATTTTCAGTGTAGGCCAGGGGAGAAAAGCTGCACAAGCATAGTATAAGTATTACATAGTACATATATAGTATAATATGGGACAAGTGATATAAATATTATAAAGCATACATTACTTTTGTGCAGCATAGCACAAATTCAGTACAGCACCATACAACAGAGAATTAATTGACATTGGAGCATTGGAGTTTTTTTCCCCAGGGTCACTGCTAACCATGGGCATTAACTCAGTCAGTCTATCCTAGTTAACAGATATAAAAATAAATCCAAATAAATAAAATATTGCTACTCTGGGGAAAACATAAACCTGTCCTGTGTGCTGGTATGACAACTGACTGGTCTGCTAGCATGTAAAACTAAACTACCTGTAACAGGTATACAGGTAAACTCATCCTGACACTACCTGAGGAGCTCAAGCCTTCTCTTGTGCAGCTGTATATTTTCTTCAATATATTCTGGGGACATGGAGAGAGAAAGTGGGGGTCTATATCTTATCATCGAATGCTTAATTTATCAAACACCTAATCATGGAACCCAAATGGCTGAACCAACTATTCACTGAACAACCTATTCATCGAACTGGAAATCATTGAAATGTTTTAGTTGGCCAACACAATGAAAGATAAACATTTTTACATTTTTGTGTGGGGGGGGGGGGTCTGCGCCGTCCTGCACTCCCCTCTGGGGACTGCATCACACATACCCCTTGCAAATTAAATATACGAACTCCAAGATTGCACTATAATGAGGTAATGGGTAAATCACAGACAGTTGGCATGTCAATCACATGTTTAGATCACACTACAATGAGGTAAGGGATAAATCACAGCCAGTAAGCATGTCAACTACACATTTAGATCACACTACAATGAGGGAATGGGAAAAATAGCAACCAGTCAGCATGTCAATCACATGTGTTTTTTTTCAGGATGGCCAAGTAAAATCTTTCAATGATTGCTGTTCAATGATTAGGTCATTCTGTAAATAGGTAGTTCAGAAAATTAAGGTTAGATGATTAGGTGTTCGATAAGTTAAGCGTTCAATGATATGATATGATATGTACCTAAAATTGGAGAAACACAAGCAAATAATCCAAGACAGGAATCCAGGAACTTTGAAGCTGGAAATAATCCAATAATCCAAGTTATAGTTTAAACACCTTTTAATGTGAACACTTTCATTCGCATAAATAAAATGTTACAGGGGAAGGCAGACAATGCTAATGGGGATGTCATAATAAAATGATGGAGGGGAGCACAATGGTGAAGGAGACAGCAGACAAACAGAGGGAAGACAATGTTGAGAGTAGAATTGCACAATAAACAAGGGTGAACATAGACACAAAAAGGTAGGGGAACACCAGGACAGGGTATAGGATGGGGGCTCACAGCTGCTGTCCCTGTCTTCTTTGACCCAGAGTGAACATACTCACTGCAGTAGGTACTGTCAGCACTGGGCCCTGTCTCAGATTGTGCTGGACAGGCATGTAACCTTCTGAGTCACCAGAGGAAGTTTTTTATGTGGATGATTTGGGTATCCAACCTCCTATTGATTATCTTCCCCACAGGGTCTGACAGCTGCCAATGGGTGACAAATGTGTCACCTCCACTGGCACTGCTACTGATAGGTACAACAGTCTCAGCATCCCGTGCAAGAGTACCTGTAGTGAGGGGTGCAGCTAGGGTAGGTGGAGACTTAGGCAGGCTGAGACTCAGATGTTTTGTGTGCTTTTGATGGTGGTGCTGGAAGTGGAGGCATTGATGCCACCTGTCGGGGTCTGATGGGCCTTACCTGAGGATGGGTGCAGGTTTAGATGCTACTGCTTGCATATAATGGTAATATAAATGGAAAGAATAAAATAGTAAACAAAATAAATGTATACAATGATGGAGAGTATAGGGGTAAAAAGGCTGGGGGGGGGGGGCAGAGATGCAAAGAAAAAAATGAAGCCAGTATATATTTTACAATGATAAACTTGCACATAATATGCTTAAATTAACAATACACACACTTTTCAATTTACCAAGGCTGTTAGCATACACAAGTGAGAGGGGGACCTGAACCTACAGCATTAATGTGTTGAGAAACATGGACAATCCAATAGGGGTCTATACTTCAACACACAGCATTGCATTGCCTGAGACAAAAAAACATATACAAAGAAAGAATGCTGCTCAGACACACATTTCCCTCAAAGCTACTATAATTAAAGGAAGTAAGTAAATTGGCAAGAAGAGTCTGGGGCATAAATGCCCCCCACCAAAAAATAAATTAAATAAATAAAAAAAAAGTTCACACATTTTTCCCTTCTAATCTTGTAGTTATTATAAAAAAAACAGACAACCAACTCAGTTATACCAGAACATGCAGGTAGGGAAACCTGAACCTCAGGCATCATTAAAACATGAGATCACTGCTTTAACATTTTAAGCCAGGTGTCGAGATGTATGGAAGAATGCATATAAATGAAACACCAAAAATCTTGATGATTACAAAGTTGACAGCAAAATACTAACTTTGCAAATGTTGACAATATTGGCACATGCACAATTTAACTTACAAAAATAATTAAAGAAAACATTGATTTTTGAAAAGGAGGAAGCCCCCGTGGGGTTGCACCAGCACTCACACCCTGCTGATTATGTATACTAACTACCTTTAGACAATCTCATGGAAAGGGCATATTTTCCTACCCTGAGAGTTGTGCTATTTCACACACCTGTCGGTCATCTGTTTAGTCAATCTAATTTTGTTGGCTAAACAGATATTGATCAAATTTTATATATATATATATATATATATATATATATATATATATATATATATATATATATATATATATATATATATATATATATATATATATATATATATATATATATATATATATATATATATATATATATATATATATATATATATATTTACACACACACACACACACACACACACACACATATGCATGTGTATATGTATATATGCATGTGTGTATATGTATGTATGTGTGTATTACACACACACACACACACACACACACACACACACACACACACACACACACACACACACACACACACACACACACACACACACACACACACACACGCACACTAATAAATCCAACAGTCATTCTACTGCCTTTGAATTATGGAAGTTAATGAAGATGTGGAGATGATGTATAAAAGCTATATTATATGAAATTGTATGTATGCTACCTTAAATATTAAAATCTGTAGTAATGAAGCAAGTATACTCAGCCCGGTGCTATCTATCTTTGCTGCTCTAATCTCCTTCTCTGCAGCTGCCTATTCTCTGCAATAGCTTCAGGAACTATGTAGGGAAAAATCAGCAGTTTACAAGATCTGTAGATGCCATGCACAGTCAAGATTATGTGAAGCTAACAGATTCGATTCATAGTATAGAGGTGGTGTCTGTTCTCTAACTTCATCATTCCACTGGCCTAGGAGCTCAGGATGTTACTGCCCCATGTCACTATAATGGTGAGGGCATTGTTTTTCCTTGCATGTGATGCCAGGGGCATGGATGGTTTTGTGGGCTAAGCTATTCCTGGTATCAGTCTTTTCCTGATGCTCTTCATTGTCTTTCTGCATTAGTCTCTGACTATAATCCTTAAGAAGGAAGTGAGGAAATATGTTTGTATCTTCCATACACTACCTCTGTGCTCTAAAATAAGTATTACACCCACCTTCCTCTGCCATGATGTCTTACCCTTGCAGAATTACAGGAAGAAAATGGCAGAAAATTTACATGCCAAAATGCTTTTTGAATGTGCCATCTGCCACATAATGACCGCCATTGATGAACAGCTTATTTACATAACAGATGGCAGGCTAGAATAATATATCTACTGCATTGTAATTATTCAGATTGTCACTTTAGGGTGTGAACCATGGCAGGTCTGCATCCATGATTATGCTGTGAAGAAAGTGAACTCGACAGTGACATATTTCCATGAGGCTATATGAGGAAATGCAATTCCCCCCATTGAGGCATGATGTGAACTGCACATGCACTGTGCACAGTGCTGTCCTTTTGGATCCAGATATGTGCATGGTAATGACAACAGCTGAGTGGGATGTTTGGAATGTTTTCTTGATGCTCAAATTGAGCAATTCAGAAAGAATAGAATGAGTTGATCCCTAAGTAACATAATCAGTTTTCCAGCAGGTGAACTTGCATGATATAAGTTAGAAGGAAAGTAGAGAGAACCATTGTGCTGTAGAGGAACTTGTAGAGCAGCTGCTTTTGAACCTACAACACTTGTACCTGAGAGTTATTGTTAAGGCAAAGTAAAGCTCTAATTGTATGAGGTAAGTGCTTTTCACTAGTACATTTTGCCAGGTACGGCTGCTTTTACCTGTGATAGTAGGCTCTCTGTTGAAATGCTGGCAATTGTAACACCAAGTGCTGACAGTCCAAAAAAAGAAGACTGAAATTACAGAAGAGGTGTGAATCTTGAACATTTCTCTTCCCCTTTAAACTTGATTTTTTTTTTCCTAGGGTAGCTGGCGCCTCTGTACCTCTTCATGCTGGGGCAACCCCACTCAAACCCCTACCCTGAACTTATATATTCCAACTCCGAGACTGCCATACCTCACACAAAAGAGAATATTCCAAGAAATTGTCTTCATGGACTTGGTATATACACCAGTCCATTTTTTTCAGAAATTCAGTCTATGTACTTCAGAATGTCATCATCCAATTCCTGACATTATAAATGGTTAAAAGTTTAGTATTTGTTGATATAATTTTAAATAATTTTGTCAAAAAGTTTTGGGAAGGTACATTGGGAGGTGTAGTACAGGATTAAGACATTTGCTGGTCTGAAGGATTGTTGAACATACGGGAGACACACCCATCAGATCATAGTCAGAGTGAACATTTGGGAAACACACCCATCAGATTATAGTCAGAGTGAACATTTGGGAGACACACCCATCAGATCATAGTCAGAGTGAACATTTCGGAGACACACCCATCAGATCATAGTCAGAGTGAACATATGGGAGACACACCCATCAGATCATAGTCACAGTGAACATATGAGAGACACACCCATCAGATCATAGTCAGAGTGAACATTTGGGAGATACACCCATCAGATCATAGTCAGAGTGAACATTTGGGAGACACACCCATCAGATCATAGAGTACAAATCAAGACTTTCTGTCTAGTTTGTGATATCGAATTCAATGAAAAGAAATCTGTTGAATAGATTATAAATATATGTAATCTGCAAACCATACCATCTTGGTCAGTTACAATGTTATAGGTATTGCATTGTACGAGGCTTGGCATTTACTCAGTAAATTCATGAACCTGACAGCATATCGACAGAGATATATAACTGTCAAACTCAAGCACACAAACAGCATAGTATATGGACTATGGGGAGACTGATAGTGTAAGGCTTTAGTAGGGCTACTTCTGAACAAGATGTGATCTCCACTGTTTTCCATTTTTAAAGCAAAATTCCGCAAAGCAGGGGAAACAGAAACACACTACAGACACTGGACACAAGACAAGACATAGGACAAAGTTCTCTAACATGGGCAATGAGGTGCTACTCCAGGCCCTCGCTCTCCATGACAAGATGGCTTTGAACTAGATGCTGTTGACCAGACTGTCTGGTACTGTGCCTGACAAGAGCTGGTGCTTAGCATTAATTTGGTTGGTGACCACAATCACATTCATGAAATAGTGCACTGCAGGGCCAAGGACATGACATGTGCTGCTAAACTACAAGATGCCCACTTGGCACTGAGAGGTAGCTCAATGTGTGCTGAACTGTCAAGTGAATCTCATCTCAAGGAAAGGAAAGAGTTCCTGACCTTGATCAGATGTAGTGACACCTCCACATTGTACCAAAGTGCAGCACTGGATGTTGGGGCAGAACCTGAGCAGCCAACAAGACTATCTAGGCATATACACTGCTTTATATGCACGACTGTCTGTAAGTCCTCTTAACCACTTAGTCACTGTTCAAATTATTAAAGCTGACTGATTTCTGGTATACAGGAACATCTGGGATTCCTCCAGTATGACTATCTGTTTAAAGTGTGCAATTAAAATATTTACTTTTTAAATATTAATATTAGTGCAGCCTTCTTGTGCTAGGTCACACTTCCATATATATGTGCTTTGGTGTAATCACAGATAATTATTTCTCTGGCACCAGCACTTTGGAACTACCATTGCCTGATGCTGGAGGACCTATAACCTCTGATGATGATAGTGTGGATAAATTGGCACAGTCAGGAAGTACAAGGTGTGTGGTGTACACAAGGAATGTGACCACGGTATCCCATACACTAACTATATACACAGCCTCTGTGCTCATGGAGACTCAGGAGACTTACACACACACATTATACATGGAGGAAACATTACTTAGGGCACTAACAATTGAGGAAATGTGGTACCCCCAAATCACCACATGTCAGAATCTGCTCCTAGCCATCATGAAAAGAGAGGAACACTCATGGAGGTGGGTAATGGTGTTGAATGGAGACATGTATACCACCCCCCTTCAGAAAGGTGTGTCAATAATTGTAATCCAGAAAAAGTCTAGTGCCATTATGAAGGCACAAGCTGATACCACCTCTGCCATGACAGGGTTTGTAAGGGTGATGCAAAGTGTGAAAGATGACTTACTGGAGTGTATGTCCTGAATGTGTGATCATTTTGATACACTAAATGACATATTGGAAAGTGCCATGTCATCTCAGGCAACCCTGTCACGGGTGAGGCACTACCCACAAAGACATTCACTGTTAAATCCACAGGTAATAGCTATCATGGGCATGGATGACCTAGATCATGACCCCACATTACTAGAACTTCTGTGGTTAAATGTGTTTTGGAGGTGTCTATCCCTAGAAGAAGATGTTCCTCATGCTTGTGGCAGTCACATTATTGGCAGATTGCATAACAGACATCGCTCACTGTCACACACTATGGCAACAACTATTCAGGGTTATGCTACAACTTGTTCAATTCCAGGTAGAACCAGCTCTCATGGAAGAGTGTGCGCTTGGAATGCTGAAACCTCCACCAAGCATACCCTGGACATGTTCGACACATCAGGCCACAGTGCTGCAATTACTGCTTAGGGTGCATCCCATCAGTCCACACACAGCACCACAGCCCTGACTACAATACATGCACAAACCTCTACTGCAAGTGGCTATTCAGAAACTTGTCTATGCAAAGCATCACTCCCCACGCACAGTGAAAGTCAATAAACACAATACCAGATTTTATTTAATAATCCTCAACACTCACGTATTTCCCGCTGAAAGGCATTCAAATATGTGATTCCTTTCCACCTTGCAAATGAAGATATCTCTATCCTGCCCTTTGTAAATGGTTATTCTGGTTGCCTATGTCTACTGCACAACAAGCACAGCTTTTGAATGTGTAAACACAGTCTGGTGTTGGATTTTCATGCATCACTTTTAATGTAGTGCATCTACTTTCCTCTTGTCCCCTTTCTTCTCAAGCTTTCTGCAAGGCACCTGCCTCCATCTGGCATAATCAGCCCCTGTTGCTAACTCCTCCACTGACTCCTTGCTGACTCAGCTAACACTGCCTTTTGGGCTGAACAAGCTCCTCCTACAAGTGCCCACTCTGCTGGAATGTCCTCCTGACTGTAATATTTTAAAACATTGCACATAGTTTGTATTTTGGCACACATGCCAGGGTAATATACAGCAGGGCACCCTGGATGAATTCAGAGAGTGAAAGCATGCCTTCAATAGCTCAAACACATGATTAATAATGCTCATTGTTTGTGTCGGGCATGGTTGTAGCCCTGAATTGTTTCACTTTATGGATTCCAGTTTGGTGTCATCAGCCAGGTTTCCAGGGTGATTTCAGTATTGTCAACAAGATTTCCCTGTGGAGAAGACACTGCTGGTAAAATGATATGGGTCTCAGGTGTGTCACGTGGAAGCCATGATACCTACCTGGATGGTCTGCAGACACATTGTAGATGTTACCCTGTACTTTGCAGACCACCTTGCAGTTGATGGAGTAATACCATTTGCAGTTCAAATAGCTGCTTTTCAGTTCACAAGGTGGAACCTTTATTTCAGTGTGAGTATAGGCTGTGGCCCTATGTACTGCAGGGAGACAGACTATAGCACAGAGTTCATGCATGGTATTCCCTCTCACCTCTGTAGTACATGAGGACCACATATGTTCCTCCACCTGCTGAGGCATGATATTGACAAAGTGTGTCTCTAGTAGGTCACTAAATGGTCCCTGTAGCTAATATATGTAAAGCAATACATACCTTACTATCCATGGTATTAGGCACCCCATGACTCCCACAGGGCTACAGATGAGGTCAACACATGTTTATAATGTTTTGTTTGGTCTCCCTATCAACAATGTACCAGTCCACCATGCTGGTGCCTTGGAGTCCCTGAAATATTAAGTATGGACAGATAACACAGTACATATAAGGGCAATAATGCATACCACTGGGCATTGTAATAACAATGAGAGCTTCTTGCAAATACGTATTTACTAATGCAGCAGTGGCATTCTGAAAATGCCTTAAGCAGCATTATTTAGCAATCCCCCTAACATGAAAGTGAACATTCATAAAATATGAATTATACAGCATGTGCAGATTTGAGGCATGGCTTCTAAACATTTATGAATCACTCTGCCATCTTGTTTTGCCTCATTTCCCCTGTGGGGCGGCACAGTGGTGCAGCGGTTAACGTTGTCGCCTCACAGCAAAAGGTTCTCCGGTTCGATTCTCGGCTGGGGTGCCTTCTGTGTGGAGTTTGCATGTTCTCCCTGTGTTCGCGTGGGTTTTTCCCGGGGTACTCCGGTTCCCCACATTCCAAAGACATGCATCTGGGCGTTTCTCCCGCTTCGGCCTCCACTGAAAACAGGCTCTGTGAAACCTAGTCGGACATTCCCGGTCAACAAATGTTAAATAAATAAATAAATAAATTTATATATACCAAGCCACTTGTTTTAATAATGTTTCTTACTACCATGCATTATCTGGCCATTAGCATATACTGCAACCTACCCTTCTGCTAGGCATTCCCTGTTTGCAGTACTTGTTTTTCTGAATTCTTACACATCCTGTGCATAGCCACTTGTTGCTCAAATTTGCTTACCTCTGTGCAGCAAAATTTGGTAATATGGCCCTTAGTCTGATCCATCATTATTTAGTATAGCTGTGTGCATTTTAAATATGCAGATCATTAATGTTAAAATTGTGCTAGCCATCTCTGATGTATGAAGCCAGTACCATTTTTCAATGTATATTGATATGCAATCCATTTTCAAGAAGCAAAAAACAACATCGGCTTATGTTTATACAATTAAATAGTAATTTAGAGTTTGTGTTACAATGACAGAAGAAATACACAATTTATATGAATTTAGTTTATTTGTTGCTTTACTTGTGACTAATCAATTCATTTTCATTTGTCTTTAGGGCTTGTAAGAAATACATTCTTTATACAAGGATTAAAGATTATAATGCAACATGTTTGTATATAGTTTGAATCAGTCATTTATTATTTCAGAGTGCAACAAATTCAATTTATTGTTAATAAATATTAAATAGAAACAATTCCTTTCTAGTTTGTGCATTAACAGTTTTAGCAAGACTGACAAATGCAGATGTGTCACACCTGTGAACTCATCAGGCAAAGCCATCCTCAGTCTGCAGAACTGATTGTTCTAAAGTGATCATTATCCATTTTCTTAAAAGTTAACATCATCCCAATGGCATATCACTACATCATACTGCAGACGGCTGTTCAATTACTAAAAGGTTTGTGATTATACTTCAATATATTCTATCTTGGGTCTGTGCCTTCAAAAGTCATTATTTGCCATGATTTTTACTTCAGTGTCCAGTCGGATAAAATTATTGATACATTTTTGTTCCGATTGCATGTGCCTGAGAAGTTTAGTTATGCAGAACAAATAAAAGTCAGTATCACTGACATAGAGGATATTATGCAAAAAAAAGTTAAGCTCTCAATGAAAGCGTCACTTTTTTGTACGCAGTGCATTACAAATGTTTCTTTGTACACAATTTAGCATGGAAAATGCAATATATTCTTGCTTAATTTACTCTTTTAAACACTAACCTCAGCCAAAGCTGATTTTCACACCTGATAGGATGTGTGCCACTAAAATATATTTCATTTCATATTTCAGTATAAGTAACACAAAGTATGCATTATGGGGGGAAATTTAATAAAAACTATGCAATTTTTTTCCATGTAGGCTCTGCATCGTGCTGCTGACATGGCTGCAAACATTTTTAGAATCAGTAAGTGCGGCTGAGTGGCACGGATGCACACGCTAACACGAAAACTCCTTGGCATGCAAACCACCTCATAAGCAGGTGAATTTCATGCATATGAGGCAGGTACAGTGATCCAGCAAGCAGATAGACATTTGTTTAAGCCCCGAGTCAGTGTCGGCAGTGTACACAGAAAACGTCTGTGTGCAAGAGTGTAGACAGACAAAAGGGGTTGTAAAAATGTAGATATATGGACAGATATGTCATACCACATACACATATGAATGAAACTATTATCCTTTATGTCGGAAAAATTAAAGGAAATAAGTGAAATTATTATTTTTTTTAATAATCTGGACATGTTTGCATGGCATGCCACAGTGAGCAAACATGGTTTATAGAAAAAAAAAAAGAAAAAAAAAGAAAATTGGAAAAAAAAAATTAATATTATGTGACAGAAATGTATAACAGAACAGTGCATGGAGTCCCAACAATGGTGCATTGGTGCTGTTGCTAACATGGTTGGGCTATGAAGTGTGTAGTTTCCAGGCTTTGAGCACTGATACTTATGCAAATGAGGTGGAGTTACTGAATAGCAGGAAGGAGTAATCGTGTCCGCTTATCCCCTGTGTGTAGTCCTAGACCCATGTTGCTGTTTACACAGGATGTAGCTGACACCAGAGGGGTGTGTCCACTGACTTCTAAGCTCAATTTGGCTTAGGTGCGGATGTTTGCACGTCACACCACCTGGCTGGGCATGTCTTTTCAGGGGGTATGTCCACTAACTTCTAAGCTCTGTTTCCATTCCATGTGTGTGTTTGCATGGTGCGCCACCGTGCTGAGCGTGTCTGAAATAAAAAATGTATTTAATTAGTTTTGACCCTTGGTTAAGCTAAAATAGGGTCATTAAATTATGTTAATTATATTGTAGGCAGGTGGAATACATCATAGGTAGCCAATCACACAGTCTGCACCTACAGCAGAGCTCTACAAAGTATGCATACACCCTGCATTCTGATTTTTCTCCAGTACTCTGGAGTACCATTGGAGTACAGACTTGGGAATTTTAACAGAGAGAATGCTAGGGCCTGCTGCATGTCTGCTACATCTGTATGTGCTAGATGCTGAGGTCAATGTTCATAGGTTCATAGGTTCATAGGTTGGTACTAGGCTATCAACTCTAGGGCCTATACAAAGCCTAGCCATAACAATTCCCTGGATATTTCTTCCCACAATATTTACTTCTCTGGACCCCTGTCTAGCAGGGTGACTGACATGATCCCCGGAGTGAATTTCCTATCTCCCATCCAATCATCTTTTGTTCCTTTTGAAGAGGACCAAGGAGGTGCTCTGCTTGACATGTATAGGCAGTCTATTCCAGAGTATGGGGAGTCTCTGGGTCAGGAACCTATCCCTCCAGCATGTTTTCTTCATTGTGATGACAAGGTTTAGATCCCTGGATTGTGTGGCTCTGAGGGATTGGGATTTCTTTAAGTGGAGCATGTACAACAGCTCAGGGATTGACATGGCCTTGTATGTTAAGCAGAGATCACCTCTGAGTAGACGATATGCCACAGAGTGTAGCTGGAATTTTTTGAGATGGTCAGCATATGGCATCTGCTTTAGGCCTGTGATTCTTTTAGTGGGGTATTTCTGTGGCCTTTCCAGCTGTTGCAGATATCTTGTGAGGTACATACCAAATGGGGCATTATACTCTATAATGGGTCCAATGAGGGATGAGTACAGTGGGACAATGACCTCCTTTTTTCTGGATGAAAAGCCCTTAGTGATGAGGTGTGCCACATAGAAGGATTTCCTGACTGTTGTGGCGATGTGGTTATAGAATGTGAGACCACTGTCCACCTGTGTCCCTAAGTCTCTCATCACACTTTCGATGTTTAGTGTACTGCCACCTATGTGGTAATTCATGGGTACATGTTTTTTTTCCAAAGTGGATAACTATACATTTCTTGGCATTAAGCTTGAGCCCATGGCTCTGGCTCCAGGCATATGTTTCTGTAAGGCCCTTTTGTAGAATATCCACATCATTTGGGGATTCAGTAATGGCTCCCAGTTTGCAGTCATCTGTGAACTTTGTTAGCCAGAGTCCCATAGTGTTGGCCTGTACTTCAGAGAAGTAGATGCCAAATAAGAGTGGTCCCAGGACCGAACCCTGAGGTACTCCACTTGTCACTTGCCTGGAGCTGGATTTAGAGTCGGCTTCTTTTACAGTGTGGGTTCTGTCAGTAAGCCAGATGGCAACCCATCAAGGATTTATCCCCAGCTTAGTATGTTTATCTATGATTTCAGAATGGGGGATGGTGCCGAAGGCTTTGGCTAGGTCCAGATAGGCTGTGTGGACTGCCTTACCCTCATCCACAGCTCTGGAGTCTGATTCAAAGAAGTCAATCAGGTTCAGGAGACAAGATCGGCCCTTCACAGACCCAAACTGGGTGGGGTCCAATGTTTGAAGATTGTCAATGTCTTTGTTTATAAGTTCCATGATAATGCGTTCCATGCCCTTGCAGATCAGGCTTGTCAGACTGATGGGATGGTAGTTCCTAGGATCCAAGTTGGATCCCCCCTTGTGGAGTGGGATAACTCTAGCTGTGTGCCACTCAGTGGGCACGAACCCTGAGGTGAGGCTATGATTAAACATGACATTTAGGTGAGGTGTCAGTTCATTTTGTAGTTCATTTAGTACACAGCCTGGGATGTCATCTGGTCCCATGGATGCTGTATTCTTAGCTTTGGAGAGTGTGGTTTCTACCTGTGTGGCAGTGATTTCCAGAATTTGGCAATCTTTGCTTGCTACTGCTGCTGACAATAGTCCTAGACAGTGAAGGAAAAGAATGCTCAGGCCCAGGGTAACCTTCAAGGAGCTACATAAGCTGCAGATTGTAGAGCACTACATGGTAAATAGGGACATACCACAAGAACTCACCAAGCTCTGCCACCCTCAACTCAGACCCAGAGCCAACAGAGGGGAACCCATCCCAGTGGAAACAAAGATATGTGTAGACCTTAGGATACTAGCTACAGGTACTTTCCAAATACCAACTGTGGACAGGATGGGAGTCTCACTGGCATCAGCATCCAGGGTACTCCACCAGTTCCTGGATGCCATTCTACCATATGCCAGTGAGCACATTTCTTTTCGCCTCACCTCTGAGGTGAGGGCCAACAATACGCAACCCTTTTACCACTACCCTGAAGTACTGGGTGCCATAGATTGCACTCATGTACACATCAAAGCACCACCTGGTGAGGAGGGTAGAATCTACATTAACCACAAGGGGTACAACTCCATCAACTGCCAAGTCATGTCCAATCCCCAGGGGGATATCATGAATGTGTGTGCTGGCAGCCCTGGCAGTTATCATGACTCCCATATCTGGCACACATCACAGCTGTACCATATGTCTGCTAGGGGGGACATCCCACAAAGCCATTTGCTGGGGGATGCTGGTTACTGCCTGGAACTGTGAATGATGACACCCACCAGAAATGCACACACAACCACAGAAGAATGCCGTAATGAAGCACACACACAAACTAGGAACATCTCAGAGTGTTGTTTTGGCTTCTGAAGTCATGGTTCCAGTGCCTCATCATATCTGGTGGAGTCCTGCAGTACTCTACAGCCACATGTTCACATATGTTCCCAGTATGTGCTATGCTACACAATATAATCCTGCAGAAACAGCTGCAGCAGGATCAGCAAAAGGAAGGGATACACAGCCCCCACCAGAGCCTAGGTCACCACAGCCACAGTCACACAGCCCCCCACCAGAGCCTAGCTCACCACAGCCACAGTCACAGAAGGACTTGGAGGAGGAACCCCCAATGATGTCCCATATAGGCAGACGTAGGCATACCCAGTATGCTCTAGCTTTGGCTAAGGGAGAGCGCATAGCACATTCACTGACAACCTATGGCCCTAGGGACTCACACCTTCTTCTACTCACATACATATATTAAAATTGATGCCAGGTAACCCACACAACCTTTACCTATCCATGAATTTGCTGTGTACTGCTTGCATCAGACAGAGTCAGCCCTGAACTACAGTACTGTCAACTGCTGCATTCGCAAAGTAAGTCCCTAACCTATACACTACCTGTAAGGATTACTATAATATGGTATTGTATGTATGGATCTGCTGGATTTATGCAAGGAAATATAGTGGGCTATTTGGACACAAGTAACATCCACATTGGACTGCAGTTACCCAGTCCACTAGTACGTGTTCCTTAATATTTACTAGGCCTCATGGTTGGAATATGCACTACATCAGTCAAGGCAGATGTTAAACAGTGGGGTCAAATGATATGTGGACTACTGTGTATCTCAGCAGAACACGTGGTGCTGTTCCCCCATGCTCAACACAGCAGTATTCCCCATATAACAGCTTTAACTGTAAGTCATCAATGGTATATCAGCAGCGCAAGCAATCTCAGGGCAGTAACACAGAAAGTGATTGCACATTGTATGTCTCAGTTAATGCAGGAATAACAATGTATATATGTATGCTATTGACTGTGTGATGAATGACTACTCTCTGGCTGGTAGTTTGTGTGGAGCACTGGCCTGGGGAAATTAACCTGGGTAATGCTGTTGATGGTTCAGATCTGGAAGTATCCACATCTTTTGCATGTGAGGTATTATTATGTTGGTGTTTTCACAGACTGTCAGTCTGTGTGTGGTGTAACATTATGAACATCTGTCACATATTAATTACATCAGACAGTTGGAGAATGCTATGGACATTTTGAGTGAAGTGCAGTACTGCAGAAACAGGGACAGATGTCAGTATCTGTAACACACAAAATCCCAGACTGGAGTGCAGGTAGGTGTGGGCTGGAGTCCCACTAGGCATGCCCATACACTTAGTTAAACTGAGCTCAGTCCTGTTGCCCCTTGATCAAAATGATCTGTTATGATGTCTATATATACATACATATATGTATACATATCTGTCTGTCACTATGTCTCTCTCACATACATAGCATATCTATCTCTATGTATTTTCAAATAGATATATACCTATATATGTATATGCATATATGATAGCCGTTTATAATATCAAAATACTGAAATGTCGAATTTCGGTATCTCGAGACTATAAACCCGAATCTCGAATTCGCGGTTATGGCCTTATGCTATGTGATGTCTGGGATTGTGTGTTTATGGAGCGTGGTGCCGTGTGTGGATCTAGGTGTTTTGTGAGGTAAGTGAGTGTTTTGTAAGGGATTTGAGTGGGGGTTAGAGTGTGTTTGAGTGTGCTGATATGTTTGATGTGTGTGTGAGAGACTGGAGAATGTGCGTGTGTGAGTTTGCTTTTGTTTCCTTTTTGTGCAATCTCAGAGTTAGTATATATTAGTAGGGGGGTGTAGGGGGTGCAGTGGGGCTTGCTCCCCTGCTTATGGGTGTATGATACCTCCAACTCCAAACCACAACTGGAACCAGTGAAATACCTTCACAGCAATTGGTAAAATCCAAAAAGCTTTATTGTACCACACACCGGTTGAGCGCTTTCTTCCCTACTGAAGAGACTTCATCAGAACAGTTTCAGTTTTGCAACCCAGCTCTTTTATGTAAAGAATCACCCAGTTAACCAATTAATTATACTAAACACTTACATAAAAAACTACAGAGACATAAAACAAGATGCATATAACATTTATGTGTATACAACAGTTCAAAACATTACATGGCAATTGCATATCAGATTAATTATCGTTCACTATAAAAACTTTAAAAATATATAAAACTAATTATGTTACCCTAAAATATTTTCATTATTTATTTATTTATTTATTTTATTTATTTTACATTTGTTGACCGGGCTAGTCTAGCTGGACATATATCCATTTTCAGTAGAGGCCCGGGGAGAAAAGCTCCAAAATACAGGCAGTAAGCAAACATTTACAATAAAAAAGACAATAGCAAGCAAAAGTACATAATGATACAATGGTAAGCATGAGTAATACTAAAAGAGTAAAAGAGAAAAACAGAAACAGACTAGACAACCCAAAATCATAATTAACAACTATAAATGAAACAGCTGGTTAAAAACAGAAATTTCAGGTAAGCAGGAAAGAAAGTAAGAGTAATAAAAAGAGCTGATTAGGAAGCCACTAAATTGCCTATATTAAAGATGAAAGAGAGAATAGGTAAAATGTATAGAGGATTCAAAATAAGGAAGTAGCTGGTATCAGTAAGTGTGGCATTTAGAGGCAAGAAACAGGGGAGGGTGAGTGAAGTAAGAGTAAGGGGGTAGTGTTTTCAGTCAGGGTTAGCACAGGGACATAGCCAGTGGGTTTTTAGGTGCTCTTTGATATGTTTTTTAAAAAGGGATGTGGAGTCAATGTTAGTTATTTCTTGAGGGAGTTGGTTCCAGACTTTCCCGACAGAATTTGAAAATAATGAGTCACCAGCTTTATTGTAAGATTTAGTCGAGGCTACTAGTAGTTTAGTATTATTATTTAGTAAATATTTGGACACATAGTTACGTAAAGGGATGGAAGGTTTTGATTATATTTGTAGGGAGTGGAGTTGGAAGTATTGTTATTTGGTTTATCCTTTACAGCATGGAAGGATCCACAGCTAACAAGGACATTATGGAGCTGCTGCAACAAATTAAACAGCAGCTAGCAATGCACACTACTCAGATAAAATCGATTGATAAGCAGAGTGGTGCCTCTAGTATTTTTAACACAAGCTACTAGGGGCTCGCAGGCTACCCAGCCCAGAGAAATTGACAATTCTGGTGGTTTAAGAGTGGATGATTCCAGAGGTTCAGCAGTGGTTCTTGCAGAGTGGAAAACTAATGGGTTTAACTTTCATGAGGGTTCAGTCCCTAATATTTTTGGACAACAAAAACATTTATCTATGGTAGATCGGCTTGGTTTACTTGAAAAATACCTGATTTCTTTCAAGAGACTGCAGATGGGGAATTCATATCTTGAAAGAAATATTGAGCTACAACAGGTTCCATGTGGACTGAGAATGTCGAAATATCCTAATGGGTCTGAAAACAATTCAGACATGCTTAAAGAACTGCATGGATTTTTTGATAAGGTTGGAAGTGAACTGATGGAAATTATGGTAAAACATAACACACAAACCCTAGACAGTTTAACAAAAACCTTGGATGAAAATAATGAATTCATTCAAAAGGATTTATTATTTGACAGGTCTTTAACTAACTATAACAATATATTTAGTAAAGTGGACACTTTTTGTTCGAAACATATCTCAGAAAATGCAATAAACTAAAAAGAGATCTCAATGAGTATGTTAAAGGGCGGGTGTATCCATATTCCCCTGGAAACCATGGTAACAGTAATGCTAGACCCAAAGTGATGTCATCGCTGAGAGTACATCATGATCAGGAAGTAAGGCAGCCTTCACCAAATGAAGGTGATTTACTGTGGTCTGAATGCCTAAGAGGAAGGGAACAGCAACAAAATCATTTTTTGGAGATGGACAGAGGGAATACAATCACCAAGGGGCGAGACCAAAGAACCAAACGCGTCAGAACTTCTACAAACGGAATTAAAGCAACCTGTGGACTCTGACTGCTCAGAAGTAAGTCCTTTCAAAAACTTTGATGTCAACCAGCAGGAGGGTAGTGTACTGCTATCCGAAATAACTATTGAGACTCTTGAAACTGATGGGGAAGGGTTTTATGGAATAAAATATTGTAATGTGTTATTTGATGTGGAAAATGACCAAAATGGAGAATGTAATGCATTACAAGGCAATATTAATAGTAATGAGTGTAATATGCAATTTTTTGATGGTGAACAGTGAAATTTTACTGTAGAAATAATGTGTGTTGCCTCTGGTGGGTGGCAACATGAATCTTTGTTCCCAGAAAATAATAGTAGTGAATTAACTGTTGATTTTAGTATGCCAAATGACAATATGATGCCTGAATGTTTAGATACGGCTTCCAGTTTAACTGAACAGCATTTGGATGAAGTTATTATGGATTGTATTAATGAACAGGAAAACACTGATGTCATAATAGCTTTGCTAAATAAAAAATGTTTAGTACCAGATATTATTACAAATAATAGTGGTGATTTTAAAATGTATATTTATTCCAGTAGACCTTTAACCTTTGAGCATGCAAATGTATTATCCAAAGGTTTAACCTTTGTTCCGAGTAGGAGAGGTAATGTGGCACAAGTGCTTATTGACCTCAAATTATTTGTACGAAAATTAAATTGCAAAATGTGGTTTACTAATACACAAATCCAGGAAGAAGAAGTTAGTAATTTAAGGAAGCCAAGTACATTCAATCCACCAACAAATAACTTTATAGGTATATATGAAAAGGTTTGTGAAAATGAAATAAGACAGCTAATGAAAGAAAAGAATATATTTGACTATAATTTAACTAAAGGGTTGGAATGTTTGATGGAAATAGTTAAAGACCCCAGCATCCGTGTCATGAAGCCGGATAAAGGAAGTGGCTTGGTGATTATGGATTCTGGGGATTATTCTAATGCTATGAATGCCTTATTAATGGAAGAAGTATATGAGGAAAGTTCAATTAATGAAATCAATCTTATGTATAGAACTGTTGATTTGAGGTTGGAGGACATGGGGCTGGAAGGGCAGCTAGATGAAAAACAGTATAATTATGTACAAAATGACCACCCTATGGTGTCTAATATATTTGGTATCCCCAAAATTCATAAGGGGTTGATTAACCCGACGTTTAGACCCATAATAGATGGAAAGCGGGGAAAGACCTGCTTTATTAGTAAATTTTTGGACACATAGTTACACAAAGGGTTGGAATGTTTTGATTATATTTGTAGGGATTCTTGACATTTTTTAGAAAAGTTAAACAGCATCTGTACATGTAAAGACAAAATACTGGTTACCATTAATGTATGTAATTTGTTTACTGTCATTCCACATGAGACTGGCCTCGAATGGCTGGAACGTCAGTTAGTAAAAACAGGCAAATGCAACCAGGACACCATTAATATGCTGCTTGCTTTGATGGAAATTGTACTGAAAAACAATTACATTCATTTTGAGGGACAGTACTTTAAGCAGGCTACAGGTGTAGCCATGGGGACATCTTCTGCCCCCATTTTTGCAAATTATGTGATGTCATTCTGGGAGCAAGACTATGTCTTCAAGAGTGGATTCAGAGAATATATTATGCGTTATGCTCGTTTTTGGATGACATATTTCTTGTATGGAAAGGCAGTATAGGGTTACTGCAAACTTTTTTTGACTATATTAATGCCAATTTGGAATTTTTAAAGTTTACCTATGATTATAGTGTGGAAGGTATAACATATCTGGATGTGGGCTTAAAGATTGATAAGGAAACTGCAAAACTTACCTCTGGCATCTATCGTAAACCTACTTTTTCCAATTCATATTTGAATTTTGATAGTTGGCATCCTTATGTACAAAAAAACAGTCCATTATTAAGGGGCAGCTTGTGAGGGCTGCTAGAATGGTGAGTGAAGATGCCACATTTAGGCAAGAAGTGAAGTTTATATCAGAAATGTTTTTGAAGGGGAGATATCCTAGTGGTTTAGTGGCAGTGGTGGCCAAAGAGGTGATTAAAAAGAGAACAGATGGCATTTGCCAACCCATTTTGGGCAGGCCTGATCGGAATAATGGTAGAGGTCAGGTAGCCTATCAGGTTAGAAAGGAGGAGCTTGATAGGAAGCTTAGTTTTATTACCACTTTCAATTTGGATGCAGATGGAATTGTTGAAATCCTCAGACGTAATTGGGAAATTTTGTCATATGATCAACATATTGTCTTTAGGAGGGACAGATCATTCAAAAATTTGTTAGAATCAAAAGAAAATGAAAGAGTTGTTATTTCTAGCAGAAAATGGGGGAATTTTAAATGTGGAATGGGGAATTGTTGTATGAATATAGGAGAGACCCCAGAGTATTTGAGGCTAAATGGACTGTATATACACATTGCAGGACACTTTAACTGTTGCAGTAAGAATGTGGTATATGTGGCTAGATGCCAGTTATGTCCTGCTTTTTATGTGGGCAAAACCTGTAGACGATTTAAGGACAGGTTTAAGGAACATTTATTGGATATAAGAAACAGCAAAATGACTAACACCTTGAGTAGGCATATATCTGAGAATAAGGACCACATTTTTAAGTTTTGTGTACTGCAACAGTCGGTTAAAGACCCTCAGGTTAGAATACTGGATGTGCATTTAGATATAGATGAGTTAAGCTGGCAGTAAAGGCTGAATGCCACCCAGACTCCTGGTATTAATGAAAATGTGAATATGGCATGTCTTTTGAAGTTAAAAAATATTTGAGGGAATAATAATTAGTTTTAGATATTTTTAAAGTTTT
>NC_056748.1:108485937-108553437 GCF_019279795.1 Protopterus annectens | reverse complement strand
TAGAAAGAGGTAGGGTTTTGCAGACTTTTATTTATGGCCCTCCAAATGCCTGACCACAACTAGGCCTGCTGATGTCATCAAGCATAATATGCCCTAAACTGATAGTACTATCAGACTTGAGGTGTGTTGCGTGCATCACGTACTGTGATCTGTAGTGTGTACCATTATATAGGTACGTATTCTAATTAACATACAGCCCACTTGCACTATGTGTTGCCATGCCATGTCCTGTAAGCAGTAATTGTAAGTGGTGCTATCCTCAATGTAGCCATGTTTGTGTGTGTGGCTCTTAGAGCATTTTCTATCAACTTATGGGACCATTGGACATTTGAATTTCACAAGCATAATGGCCATACAGCCATCACAATCATAGACAACTGTATACCCTTATTACATGATCAGCACATATTGTCCCAGTCCAAGAGGGACGCAGGCATATGCCCTGTGGTGAAATTATAGTTGTCCAGCCAATCATATAGATGGCATGTGCTGAGGTACACTGAGGTGCTGTACTTGCTATTAGCCAGGTTTCTGTTTTAAAGGTGTGTTAAAGTCTGTGAAACAAATCTCTCCCGCCAGCTTTTATTACAAACATCACATACTATGTTAATGTCCTTAGAGTGATTAATCCAGTTACTATGCCACCTACAGATATGCAGCATTTACACTTAAGCAAGAGCACACATTGCCCCATATGCAAGGCAGAAATCACCTCTGAATAGTCTGTATGCCACAAGCTGCAATGACACTAATTTCAGACAATCCCCATTGAATACATGCTGAAGACGTGAAGTTCCTTTGTGAGGGACCATACTGTTGTGTGAAGTGCCAGTACTGCTCGGAAAGGTCCATTACCAAATGGACATTGCACTCAGATATTGGCATGCTGAGGGAAGAGTACATGGAGGTGATGAGTATGTCAGTTACGGGTGATTGTGCCCTCAGCTATGGCATATTATTCCCATAATACCACTGGGGAAACATGGTGATCTCAAGCACATTAAGTGTAAACCTCTGTGGCCAGATCTGTGTGCCAAGTTCTTTCACCCCTGAGTATGTACATCACATGTTACAACTGATGTGCTACTTACCAGGTACATAGGTTTTAGTCATAGAAATGATATTGCATATATATTTGCATGGAGTTTATGGCCATTGCTATGTCAACAGGCATTTGATCATCAATACCCTCTTTTAGGATATTGACATAACTCACAGACTCCATGATTGCTTACAGTTTGCAGGCATCAGCCAACATTGTTAGCCACAGACATTCAGTATTCACTTGTATCATGGTTGAATGGATTCTAAGCAGTACAGGACCCAGAACTGAGCCTGCTGAGCACAGCTGCTTACAAATCAGATATTGGAGACAGATGTCCCTATGTGTGCCATCAATGGACCACTTAGTGACCCCTACAATGATAGAAACATGAATGCCTAAGTGGGTGCTTTGTAAATGATGCCTAACTGGGTAATATAGACACACAGCTTGGTTCAGTCTAGGGGGTTGTATGCCCTGATGTCCCCTCACCCAGGTTCTTGGTGACTGCCTCAGAAATGTCCACCACGTTTAACAGTTATGATCCCCTGTCAGACATCCATACTGTGTACAGTCAACTGTATGTAGATTACATATATGTGTGCTGATCAGCTACATGATGATTGCCCCTATGGCAATACAGATATAGATACTCAGGCAAAGAGGTCAATAGTTCTGGTGGTCAGTGCATATACCACCCCTGTGCAAGGGTATAACAGTTGCCATTGTCCAGTCAGCTGGGGTGCGACCATTGGTTTCACCATGATTGCAAGGTATTCCCAATGGTGTTAGCTATCATTGTCAGATCCCATGTAGGATGCAGCTTGGGATGTTAGCATGTCCAATAGATGCTGTCTATCCTCCATAGAGAGGCCCATTTATGACCTGCTCTGTACATATGGAAGTTATGGGACAGGTTGTAGGAATGTTATGTGTCACATGTGGTGGGGACAGGGGAGTGAAGTCTACACAGACCCTGAGGGAATACATGTTAGCAATGGGTACAGACCCATTATATGTGGAATCATTATGTATGAGTTCACTAACAATCTAGGTCTGTCCTTTGAGGTTACACATGTAACTATACTGTGTGTTGTGTTTCTGCTTTGTGTGGGTGGCTAATTTTGTCATTTACTGTGTCTACACAACATCACAAGAACACTATGTGCTTGTTTTAGCTGAGCAGGCTGGGCCTCCATTTTAGGGGGGCACCCTCACCCCAAATATAACACAGCAATGTCCACCTCTTATTGTACAGCCTAATAATGGCAGCTGTCCACCAGACAGGTATGCTGTGCCATGAGGAGCCTGTGTTCTTCCTGTCAGGTACAGCCGAGTTTATGCAGATGTAATGCTGCTGTCATAATGCATGGGTGTAGAGCTCTGCATACTTACCTGTCCCATCAGAAGGGGAAGGTGCAGTGAAGCTATGTAAATCATACCACTGGAGCTAATAAATGGCCTTGTTAAAATATATGTCTGTATTGTCTGCAAGGGGGGGTTAGTGCTGGTAGTTTTAATGACACTGATCTGTGGTCAGATCCCACCAGGGAGAACCTCACATCGGGGGGCTGCAGTGGTCACCCATATTGGTAAACACATGCTGCAATATGTTGATTCCCCTTGGGGGATGTCACGGCACTACTCCAGAGCATTGTAGTTAAGGATCTCGACTAATCTTTGGACAAGTGAGCTGTAGCATGACTAAGCAACACAGTTGGTGGTCAGTTAATGCCACCACACACCATGGTGTATTGATATATCCTGATAGACACATGTGCATACAAATATGCACAGTGGTTGTCTGGATTCGTGGAGCAGCTCCTGTATCCAGCTATTGCTTGATTATGTACCCTTCCAGTACTGAATGGCACTTGCAGTGTCTCTGAGAAATCACAGGGTTTCACAAAATCTGGATGTGTATCTATCTTTAATGAGTATGTATACACCACCTGCATTACCTTGAACACTGTCATTTTAAGGTGTGAAGATGTGGATGGATGTGTAGTCTGGTATGGCTGGGGTGTTGTCCACAGCCCTTGAACCATACGTCCTTGACTGCACAGCATATGTCTTCATAATTTAGGGTGGGGACACATTCTGCAGAGTGGGATTCAGTGTTGCCATACCCACCGTGTAGCAGCATGACCATGATGTTGTATAAAGATGGTGTTCTCATGGCCAACTTTTGCCTGAACAGTGCATCTAAGATGCATTGTGGGGGTGTCAATAGCCTTGGCCGGTACTCTAAATTTCAGGGGTGAGAGATGAAGACCATCACTGGTGAAGCATTGATGACTGCTGAGCAAGGCATCTCAGTCAGACATGCAGTAGATCCCCTAACAAATGACACCACAGGCTAAGACAATTATTGACTTCCATCAATTTCCATGTGTATGGAGCCATCATCCTAGGTGAGGGTCAACAGCAGCTGGAAGCTATGCATATACCCATGAGAGACACATATTGGCACATCCACGTGTCTGCATACAGGCTGGTGATGTATGTCCCTAGTCGTACACACCTGCAGGAACTATGATGTCAAATTATGTGAACTGAAATTCCTTGATTTGTGGCAATGTGTGGTAAGACCTATTGTGTCAACCCACAGACAGTGATCTGAGATCTTTCCCATATGTAGCCACTTGACACAGACATCAATATGTCTCACGATGTAATCACATCTGACTAAGATGTGTGATTTTGAGTTTTGTCTCTGGTGTTTGAACAGTGAGAGAGTGGTGCATACAGTATTATGTGTACTGTGCACTCCAGAGGCAGGATTTTCTGAGGTGTCTGTTTGGCAATGTGTCTGGTAAGGAGCTGCGCATATGCAGGTGTGTGTGATTTGGGATAGGTGGTACAGGATGTGAGCTGTGCATGTTGGCATAATGCGCATTGCCATATGTAATGACTGCTGTTGGAGACACTATTGCAGCAAGTTTTGAAATGCAGTCACATCTGTCAGACATTGTGTATGTATGTCATAGGAGTAGAGGGGTGGGGACTCTACCAACATTTCAGCCACAGGTACTGCAAAAGTAGGGTCATGCTGCTACACCCTTGGGGTTGACAGCCTGATATACAGTGAAAATGTTGATGCCCGTGCATGCATAGAGGACTTGTTCAACTTTTCTGACATTACATTGGCCTTGCAAGCATACAATACCTGTCAAGCAACTAGACTGCACACTGGTTGTTGTGTGACATGATGTGAGAATGCAGACGTGTTTTAGTACACAACTGCACAATATGACATGCCTAGGACATGTGGCAGGTGGACACATATTGGCCAATGGTGGCCAGTCTGCTGCAGCAGGCATCACAGCCATGACATGCAGATATCCACCAGTAATATGTTGAAGGGCAGGATGCATGACTAGCTGTGAAATTATCACCTTTGATGGCACTGCACCAGTGTGCTGATTGTTACAGCAAGACTTGACATCTGTGTCACTGGACATTTTACATTATATTGTGGTGCTACAGCAGTGCTACTAATCCCCCCTCTTGTGAGTTCCCTAGTGATATACCACCAACCCTAGAACAGACAGAATAACACATGCAAAAGCCAACTGAGTGTCCAGGTTACTGATCAAGGCATCTACCAGGAAAAGGGTGTTTGAAGCCTACAGAGCCTTTAATGATGTGGGACAGCTATGTGGAAGAACAAACAGGCTGTCTCCTGCTTGTCATCATTGGCTTGGTAGTAACGTTTTGCATGTGATGACAGAAAACATATCGGAGCATGGTATCCTTTGTGAGAGTGGTGCCGGTGAAACCAACAGTAGTAGCTATCAGCACAGACAATTCTGTGGATTTCCATGCTTAACGCAGTCTTCACTAGGTAATTGTGTCCTTCCAGTGCGCACTTGTTGGGTAGTGTCCAACTGTAGAATACCTGTGTAAACCCCCGCATTACCTTCATAAGGTATACATGTTACACTTCCCTAATGTGTTTCTCTGCACTCTGTATATACACCTTGGATGACTCTCCTCTTACAACATTCTGGAAGCAATTGCAGTACTTAGTTGCACAAAGGACAACTAGGATGTAGTGCCAAGCAGTGTCCCCAAATCTCTGAGTCATGTGACATGAAATGCTATGAAAGGAGTTAGCATGGATATGAGCAGTAACACTGTCTCACACCTACTGACACTGGACAACACAGTTTGTTATGCTCAAGGCCAAATCATGCCTACCAACTATAACTTGTGAACCTCATTCAGTGTTATACTATGCAATGAATGACGGGAATATTACTCACTCTACCTACCTAGGCCTGACAAGGTGTTTGATAGTATTAGGCCAGCAGGCCTTGCTGAAAACTGTGTAGGTTATCTACATAGTGTTATGTCAGCTAGTGGATAGGCAAGTGTTTGACAGTCATAATCTGGGAAGATAGAACTGGGAGACCTATGCTGCAAATACACCAGTCACCAGTGGATTTCCCCAGACATCATTAATGGAGTATCCCTCTAGTCATTCCCTCCCTGCAGTCACAGTCACTGTCAGTGCCCTCTGACTGAATACATTAGCAGGTGATTGCATATCAGGAGCTGTCACTGAATGCCACACAGAACCAAGTTATCCAGGATGGCCTGAGACACACATTCAGTTGTTGTCTGAGCCACTGACAAATACTAAATGCCAACAATTGCACAATACTATCCTTTGGAAAGTCATCCACCTCTGGGAAATATTGTAGTGTCCGCACACCATGCACAGTTGAGACATTAATCATGAACTTATGGACACAGTAATGTAGCCTTTAACTTTAACTGGTTGGTAAGATGTTGGGATGCATGCAGTGTTGAATCACCTGAACAGAAAGGTCTGTGATGTAACTCCTAGACTGTCATTGCTATACTGAATGTGGCAGTCATCACACCTATCATTGTGTAGAATGGCACCCTTGCTATATCAGTGCACAGACATATCTTACAACTGCAGCAGCCACACAGGTTCCATTGTGCAGCAATACACATTGCAGATAACATGTCCTATGGAGTCCGTATCAGTACTGTACATGTGTAGTCTGTCTCATAAATGCTTTGGAGGGGTATGTGTATAGCTGCCTTGTTCAAGTTACACAATGGGATGCAGAACAAGACAATCATAGCTGTTGTACAAATGTCTGTACTGGACACAGTAAATTTGTAGATTGGTTATCTCCAGCACCACACCTTGTAGATGTGCTAGCTTCCCAAACCCTAGTGACACTCATCAAGGGTATTAGACCTGTTCACAGATACAGGATGCATGAGTATAGTGAATGACATAATTGTTCTTGTTAGCCTGTTATACATGTATGGACCTATGGAGCCATGCACCTATAGTGCTGTACTTTGCTGAAGACATATTTCTTCTGTAATGACATTCTATCCTGTGCTGTGATGTCTTTGGCTTTATTGCCACTGTGTATCCATAGGTGTTTCCAACAGAATCCTGAAACGGAAACAGAAACAGGTCCATAACACACCTTTCATTTGTAAGTATACAGCTATTACAACATGATACAACATAAAGTACACACAATTATGTGGCTTACTCATTACAAATGTCAGCATACAGTATCTGTCAGTAACCACTACAAGTGGCATAGCAAAACAACAATGCATTACACAAGTACATTTTTAATTTATATAGTCACCCTGTGCATCAGACACATAGCTTCATTTCCCTGCATCAATGATGAGGATGGCAGGGCTATGGCATATGTATCATCACTTGCGCAGGGTGTTGTGTGGGGTGCAGGAGGCTTAGGTTGACCCAAACAGTTGACAGCATGTGTGTGAGTCAGGAAGAGAAGCAGACAAGATGGACCATGGAAATGTGCCATGTGTGTCTGTAGGTGACCAGCATTTGACAGTGGTGCATGACTGTGTGCGTGTACACAGTCAAGCTTAGTGCTATCCCTACATGTGTGTATGTTGGACAGCTTTGAACCATGCATGATAGAGCTAACAGTTCACCGTCTCTGGCCCCAAACATGGGAACTGGCTTTACCAGGAGTTACACTGGCACCTCCATACCCAAGGTCAGAAGTGGTGCTAGTAACTGATGGTGACTGCTAGCTGCTGGGACTCTGTCCTCCACTGTAACATCCAGGACCAAGAGCCCATGGCCTAGCATGTCTTGGTGTGGACAGCACACCCCCACTCTGTAGTGCTGGATGTACTGCCACTATGGCAGCGTGAGTGTGCATGGCCATGTGAACTCTTAGCTAAAGGGGTTGCTGACCTACATCTACGAGGCTGATGGTCAACTCCAACACATGGTCCAGCACAGACAATGTGCATTCCAAGACAGACACTGTCTTAGCTCACCTTCTTTCCACTCCATAATTGAACCAATCCAGGGTGTCACCAATGCAGGGGAGGCGGTCATGGATGTCAGACTGTGCTGCACCCATAACCCTGAGCATATATCTGGAGTTCCTTTCAGAACATGCCTGTGCCTCCATGACTGCCTGAAACATACACTGAGTGAACCATGATGTGACAGCTGCAACAGGTGGAGGAAGGACAGCAGGCCTTCTATGAGCACCTATATCAATCCACCTGTGTGGAACCTCACCAGGTCTCTGGCTATGGCCATTGTCTACACTCGCTGGAACCAAGTTGCCACACTTTCCTGTTCATTGTCTCTACCCTCTGACTGTCCAATATCTGTGGCCTCCGGAGACTGGGTATGTGCAGGCATACTGACTGTATGCATTGACAATGAGTGCAGAAGAGTGATGTCAACCTCTGCGACAAATTCAGCCCCTGAAATTCTCACCTTTGCCTCACTGTGGCCACCATCATCATCAGAGTCTGAAGAGACACTGACAGCAGGACATATGGTGAGCTGAAACCAATCACTTGTGATAAGAAAGGAAAAGCAGTACATTAATACCTGCACTATTATGCTCTGCAGTACTATCTTGCCATATATATATATATATATATATATATATATATATATATATATATATATATATATATATATATATATATATATATATATATATATATATATATATATATATATATATATCTAGATAGATAGATATATATACATACAGCTCTATACACTGTTGGCACTATTACAGACCTGTTGAAACCCAAACCTCATATAGTAGGACAAGAGGACATTTCTTTTCCCACAAACAGCTGTAGTTACTTGTAAATAAAAGTTCTTTACACATCAACCTCATCAGCAACAATGAGGTACACTGTTGACATTTGTGAAGACTCTGCACAGTTGACACATATGACAATCTCCAACAAGATAGCCACACGTCCAAAAGTTGCACTATTAAACAAATGAACAGACCCTCATGGCACACAATAAAGCTCTCGGACAGTAGAACCATAAAAACAACTTTAATACAAAATAAACGATCTACATGAACATTATAACCAGCACATTTTCATTTAGATAACTTCCTCAGATGTGGGCATGGGACTCAATCAACTCCTTTTATACTAAAACAGCCATCAATCTAATAATGATGTAATTGATTGACTAAAACAGTATGACGATGAAAGAGATTATTTTATACTGAACACATATAAATAAAGTAATTCCTTCTTTCCATGTTGTCACCACTTTGATGATACAAAAATGCAGACATATTGTGTAATAAAACATAAATACATATTTGTGAACTTAAAATACAAATGATAGTACACTCTATAATGAAAATGTCAGTATAGTCAAAAAATATCTGTGCAGTTGCCAATCATGCCTATAGTACACCAGTCCAGGAAGCAGACCTGGGATGACACTTTAGGGATTACATTGCTGTAAACCTACATCTATAACAAAACAGTTCCATGCTTACCAGGAGTAGGATCATGGCCTTGTCTGATACCTGACAGACCTGTGAAAAGTTGAGGGAGAGGTAATGTCAGTACCACTGCATGTTGCACCACAACAAGGTAATACATCCATATATCTCACATTTACAGTAGCTATTGTTGTATTAGTCAATGTCTGAGCATGAGAGTCAAACTGCAGGTAACCCCCCCCACAAAGAACACAGACTTAACACCCACGTAAGAGTATGTACACCCTGACACACTGAATGCTACAGTATTGCAATGGTGATGAAACTAAGCTTACTTGCATGCTCCTTTGCTGTGAAAACTGTGGCACCCACATCCATGATGTATGGTATAATGGATGCCTGGGAGCTGTCATGTGTGTCTAGGTTCACCAGGAATTCCTCAGTGGTGAGAGTGCTTGTTCCACTGCAGGCCCTCCACCGGTAACACCATGATCCCTGGCTACATCTGCTGCTCTTCTGCATGCAACATGGATCATGCCCATTGTGTGGTGTCGAACCTGCTTATATGTCCTGCTCTGATGACCCTGTGGCATTCACATCACGGAGAAGGTCAGCCTACAGTGCTACCTGCTGTTCCCTGTTTTACCTCCCCCTGGACAGTAGGATTTCATGGTGCTGCCGGAGGCCTTCAAGTACAATATCATTCTTCACATCTGTGAATGGTGCATGCCATCTTGGGTATGTTTACTGAAAGAAAACAGAATGGGAACACATGTAAGGATCACATACATGGAAGTACACTATGTAGAGATACAGCAAGAACAGGATGGCTGGCAGTATCCACTGCTTGATCACACATGGCATATTCCACAGTGTGCAAACATACTAAGTGTGTGGATACAACTAAGATAGTAGTGATAGTCACTATTACTGTGTGTGCCATGACAGATATTGCTGTATGATCATACACCCAACAATGGAGTCTGTTGTAATGTGTCCCCTAGGGGCAAACCCCCTGATAATATGTCAAAACAACACTGCCAAACAAATAGCAGTGTGCTATTACAACCACTATAAAGGGACAGTCCCACGAGGCCAGTGTGCCACATTGACAAAAACATTCCACCCTTGATGTATTGTATGTCTTCTGTAGGTGTAACAAATCTGGAGATCAATGACATGTCATTATCACAGTTCTAAGAAAGGCTTGTGCTGTAATACCTATTTACCTTAAGTGTATTCACACATCTGCAGCCTGTTGAAAACAAAAAGGTTACATACCTGTTGGAGTCCAAAACTCCTCTGTTGATATGTGATGATATTTAAGTTTTTGCAAATGAGTGTTCTGTCTTCAGAAAGTCTCATACAGAATGGTTCCCATAGCCAGAAAGCTTGCTTTTTAACATGCTTCTCATTAGCAGGCGATTGCCTCTTAACCAATCTGTGGTT
Source organism: Protopterus annectens (assembly GCF_019279795.1). Classification (NCBI taxonomy): domain Eukaryota; kingdom Metazoa; phylum Chordata; order Ceratodontiformes; family Protopteridae; genus Protopterus; species Protopterus annectens. Next base: position 108,543,168 of record NC_056748.1, on the reverse strand, counting down.
CTGAAATGCTAATTGCAGCCAACACAGCTGATTTTGCACTATCATCAGCCAATAAAATGCAAACACTGTACAAGATATATGTAAAGACTCATGGTCTTTCCTAGAAAAAAAAATCAATAATCTGCCATATAATGAAAGAGACATCTTTCTAACAATAGATGTGAAGGACCTCTACACATCTATTCCACACAACCAGGGTATTGAATGGGTACAGGAGTGGTTGGTATTAAAAGGGGCAGCACCATCGAAATTTTCCTTAGTAGTAGAATTTTATTGGATACCATTTTCTCCTATAATTACTTTATATTCAATGGACAATTCTACTTACAAAGAGTGGGTGTAGTGATGGGTTCACCTTGTGGTGCCAGTTTCGCCAATATAGTGATGGCAAGATGGGAAAGATTGTTTGTACTGGAGAATGATATGCATAAGGACAAGTTGAAAATGTACACGCATTATCTGGATGATATTTTTATCATTCTTGAAGTAGGGGCATGTGAGATACAACAATTTATAGACTATATTAACAATATATTAACAATATGACTAATGATGCCAGTTCACTTAAATGTTTATTAAAAATTAAAAGTCTAGCTAGATAGTCTAATACATGTTGTAATTCTATGAGATCTTTGTACATTCTTTAACTAGTTAGTTGACCAGTATCTCCTTAAGAACATAGTGGTTAGGTTGTCCTCATTTACTTATTTATTAAAATTCATAGAGTAGGACTTGAAGTTGTAGAGAAGTTTTTTTTATGTTTCTATAGCTTTTAGGTTTTTGTAACATGTTCCTTAATATTATGTCTTTTATAAAACAAATAAATTGTTTTTAGTTACAATGTAAGTGTTTCCACGTTCTTGTAGTAGTTTATAGTTTACTTTTTTATGATGAGTGGGTACGAACAAGTGTTTCTATGAATGGGCATGAACATGTCATACCTTTTAAGTATGGGAAAGTTTAGACATGACATGATTTCCTGTTTTATTACATTTTAACTATTTAAATGGCCCGACACTTAATGTAATGTGCATTTGATAAAGTATTCAGTTCGAATACGAAAAGCGCTTTATACAGTACGTTGTGGATGTATTTCATCATTAAATTTGTTACTTCAACAGTTTGCTTCCAGTTATACTGTCAGTTGTTACTCTTGTAACAGTTTCTTCACTTGGACTACGTTACAGCCAGCTGCTTGTTTTTGGGTTCGTCAGTTTGGAGTTTTGTTGTGTGTATGCATATTAATGCATGACATGACACTTTATGCACTTATAGTTTTGCTACAGGGATATGTGAAGTATGTTCCTATCTGCAGGCCTGTGACTTCCATTAGTGAAAAGCAGAATTTTCATTTGAAATGCATTGTGTGGATAAAAAAATGCATGACTCAGTCATTAATTGCTGGCTGTACAATAATGTTATTTAAATGCTACACACCACTGGATTTGAACCCAGGACTGTGTGTGACAAATTTAGTGTTTGCAAAGCATTTAACAGGCTGAGCTACTGACTCATTGTTACAGCAGGTGTATTTGCAAGCTATAAGTACACACATAAAGGCTGTGACATACTTTTTTACATCCATCATTACGTGCATGGCTTTATATGGATGTATTTCTGCACCAGGGTCCCAGCTGAACATGTATTTTGCCAGTAATGCCTTAGCATGTGTATTTGTAAGTATTGCTGATAAAAGGGGGTATTTACTTGCTATTAGAGGTCTCACATACATCCATTATTCTGTGTTTGGCTTTCTAGTGGTGCACTTTTGCACCAGACTCCAAGGTAACTCCCAATTTTTCTGTTTCTCTTTAAGCAATTTTGCGCAACGTAGCACAATGCACAGCTCTGCTTTAAACACACTTAATGAGTGTAACTTGCAATTACTATGTTTTGCTTAAACCATCTGTTTTAATTAAGAGCTATGTGGTGTAGCAGGTTAATGCAGTGTGTTGGCCTTGGGTTTGAAATAGGGGACAGGTGTTTATTTTGTATATGTTTATTATCATTTAAAACACACATATCAATATAGCTCCATTTAGCTGAGTTTAGCAAAGCTGCATGAAGTGCTGTGTCACACAGGGTCGAGCTAAAAATATATAAAGAAAAGAAAAATGGGGAGATAGGAAGGGGTGAAATGGGGTGCAAGTAAGAGAAAAAACATAGTGATAGGCAGGTAGGTATGTGCAGGAAGGGTGTAGGGAAGAACCATAGCTATCCATTTCTTGTACATCAACAACTGTGCACTTTGACAGAATTTGTAGATGACTTTGGACTCTCTCCACCAGAGAGAGGGGTGAGGACAACATAATTCTGTTGTTAAGCCAATTAGACCAAATGATGTGTGCCCAGTGAACATGTGTGCAAAATGGAGAGCTACGTATGGGCCAATACTTTTTTTTTTTTTGGGAGAGGGACAGATTCTTATTTTTTTTAAGGTGAGAGTGGAATGTTGGGGAAGGGACATAGGTATATTTGGGGGAGGTACGTTGGGTAGATGAGGAAGCTTTTTCAGACAGACAAGACAGACAAGACAGACAAGACAGACAAGACAGCAAACAGGGGTGGTGTGTGACACAAGAGAGGGTGACCACCTTGGATGTGGAAGGTGTTGTGGAATCTCAGTCCAATGTACCTCCACAAGGTAGCAGCATGACTTACATCCTCACCCATGGGAATGTTGGCACTGCTCCATCACTGCCCTGAGGGTGGCAGTGGGTGGAGGTTGGGCTCCGGTGCAAGCCTGCCCCACCAGGGGGCTAGCATGCTCTCCATCTGATGCAGGCATCATTCAAACCCACAGTAGATGATCCCATGCACCAAACCCGGCAGTTTGTCACAACTTCCCTTCCACCACCACTCCTAGAGGGGGGACCATCCCCATCCCATGGGGTGGTACTACCTGATGCCACAGGAAGTGCAGAGGCAGCAGACAGAGCACCACCAGGCTGGGTTCCAGATGTGCTGGTACCCAGTGTCATGGACTGACGAGGCAAGGTAGGTGGATCACAAGAAACTGGCCAACATTGACACACTGTTCATAGGTTCATAGGTTCATAGGTAGGTACTAGGATATCGGCCCTGTGGCCTATATAAGCCTAGACAAAAAGGTTCCCTGGCTTTCACCACCCAAGAAAATTATTTCTGTAGTAAAATAGTTATAACAATAAGTTATGGTTAGTAATAACCAAACTAATGTTAGTATTAACAGAATGGAATACAATATTTTAATCCAAATAAATACTAAGGTATATTATGTGTAACACAACAATAAGTAACATAACAGTAATTATGTTAACAGCAAGCCAGTATGAATTAAAACATAAGGCCAAAAAAACAGTTTAAGTTAACAAAATATCTTAATATTAAATCATAATAATGAATAACAATAATAAATTAAAAAAGATAAGGGTGGGGAGAGAAAAACATATCATCAGTTACCTTGCAGAAATATTACTAAACAGAGTGCTACTACATACTTCTACAGGTGTGCAGTGTCAGTTGTGAGTACAGTGGCTACAATGCCTCTATAGCTGTTGTAGCACGTACATACCTCTCAAGCTATTAGCATGAGACAGTATGGGCCAAGCACTAACAAATTCAGGTACACAACTACACAGAACAGTTTCACATGATGTGGACTTACATAACTACAGAGGTGTTCTGTAATCATATTTCGAAATATATTGCATTCCAGGTATTCATTTATCCAGTAGTCATGGAACAGACAGATTAGGCAGTTATAATTATATTACGAAAAATCATGAGAGCTGAGAGGTATGTTTGTGTACATTCAGTAAACTAGACAGCCATCATGCCTCAGTTGGCAGACATGGGAGTAGAACCCAAAAACTGTGACTGCAGGGGACATCTGCAAATAATGCAACAATTGACTGCAGCAACTTAGAACAGACATGCAATGAATGCAGCCCTACTGAAAATATTAAGGCAGATTAATTTAGGAAAACACAATTCTGCTTAACACTTTATTGGTACTGGTGTTTATTATCTGTGAAGTCTACACACAATATCTGCCCATAAAGTGGTCTACCTCACCCATCTATCTTTTGTTTCTGGAGTGGGAGGAAAAGAGAGCATTATGTGACTGAAATTGGCCTGGACACAGCCTTGAACCATACTATGAGTTGAGCAATGTATTTTTCAGGCCATTACTTTTGGATTCTACAGTTATTACAATTTTGCACTTGATTGTAGCAAACTTACCATGCACATACAATGTACAGAGCTCTGGTCTAATTATGTTATGACACCAGAATCCTGATGTACACCTTTTTTCTTACTGTCATTGTATTGTTTTATGTTTATTGCAATACAGTTGTTATTGTTCATTTATTGCACTGAACTTCTAATTGCCCATTTATTGCACTACAGTTTTTATTGTTTATTCTTTATTGCAGTAAAGTTTTTTATTCTTTATTGTTTATTGCACTACAGTTAGCATAATATAGCTATACTTAACACACTCACAGTGCAGCCTGGCATGGGGCCGAATGTTGTGAGCCCTCCCAGCTGCAACTGTTGGGAGAGAAGCACACCATTATGCATAGCAGTTTTGAACAGATTCAGCTTGCATTTTAGTAAAATACTGCAAAAAAATACTTACATATGTCTGGGATATGCCCAGCCCTGGCCTCTTGGAGCCAGGTGTCCAAAGTTCTCCTCTTTCTACACTTCAGGTCATCATAGTGGTGACAACACTGCTCACTAATGCTGGAGATAACAGTAGCCCTGGTAAGTTCCATGACCAATCAATCCCAGGCCTCAGCCATACATTCTGAGCCCTGCACCCTCTCCAACACCACCTGGCATACTGACAGTTAGAATAACTCCAACAAGTGTTGCAGAATTCCTACCTATTGCCCTTAATATAGGATGTTTTCCCATCCTTACATGTTATTCAGCAACTTTCAAAAAAGCTCTGTGTTGTTTAGCATCACACAAACCTGCTTAGCATTGTGGAAAACTCGCACAACTGAGGTTTTAGAGAAGCTTAGCAATGCGCAAACAATAGTAGCTGTTAATAATTTTTGAGCAGTGTATAGCACTGTGCAGCTCTTTCAAATGTGAAAGTTATGTTTTTAAATTAAACAAAAAATTAGATTACACTAAACAAATGACATGTCAGTTAGAGACACAAACCCTGCACCTACAAAACTGTAGGCTGTCACTCTATCCATTTAACTACTTGGATAGTATATAAAATAGTATATCTTCACATATACTACTAAGCTACACTGGCACACCACACAAATGGGCTTAAACAAAAGTAGAAATAAATAATTAATTATATCCAGTTTCTATTTTTAGATGTCTGGCAGGTGTGAGCTGTCTATGTGTAAGTGCAGCTTGGCTTTGTTGTGCTCCGGGCCATGCAAAGAGACATTAAAAAAATTCTACAAAACAAACAAACAAAAAAAACAACCTAAAAATGATATCATAATTAATTACATCTGGTTTCTATTTTGGATGTCTGGCAGGTGTCAACTGTCTATGTGTAAGCACAGCTTGGCATTGCTGTGCTCCATGCTGCAATACACAAATGGACATTAAAAAAAAATTAGAAACTTATAACACAAACTATTAAGTCACAGCACAATTCAACAGCAGCAGGGAATATTACAGGGAGCTTCACCATGTACATAACATCTGACCAGCCTCAACACTTCTGCCTGTATGGATTCAATATAGCTGTTACTGTACTCTCCCTTGGCAGAAAGCCATGATTAATATGCATGGCGCATTACCGAAGGGGAACAGTGGCCATGTACAATGGTACTTTCCATGTAGACTGTACATGGAGCCTACATGGATTTTTATTGAATCCTGGGGTATATTTTTCTATAAAATAAATTGACATTGTAATATTATTTTTAGTGTTTTGGAATGTGTGATTAACTTTATTTGACAGAAGTCTACCTTTACAATGGCTGGACATCATTTTTCACAGCTATCAGTGGAACCAATTACTTTTTCTCACTAGAGAACTTTTATAAGTATTTATTTCGGTATTTTTTATTTTTTTGAAAGTAGTAAATTTTGAAATAACCATTTCATTTTTTAAAACATGCATTGCAGTTCAGTCTGCTGTACATGGCCAGGCATTACAGCAGGCCTTAATTGTCACAACTTATGTGTAACAAAAAAATGAATAGCATTTCAACACACTGTGTGTCTGTATTGTAAAAGTAGCTGTGAGCATACTAATAAGGTATTAAGTGATTAAAGTAATTATGTCTCTCCACGAATTTAGAAATAATTGTCCACAATCTTGAGAACCAAGTCCTTTTATATATATTAGCTGTATATTTTACCTAGTTTATTTCTGATAGCTACAGTTATGAATTATTATTTATTTATATATAGTCTTAACTGGTTTATCACTTAGTTTTATTATAGGCAGAGGAGCATTGCCTGATGAATCGATTAGCATAGCAAAGACTCATACAGTAAGCAAATGGTGACACGAGGGAACTGAACTTCAGGCATGAAGATAAATTTTGCTAGCAGCTCAAAGCCTTAATCATGAGTCCAGAACTGCCACTATAGCATGTTTGCTGCATTTAGGAGTCTTTGCTAATGAGATGATAGTGGATGAGTGACAGATCTAGAAAGTAGTCAGAGCTTCAGAATAAATCCAAACAGTACAGTATTCATATTCTCCATGTTTCGGAAAAGTATATTAGAGTATGTTAAATAAATAATGTGATAGGGAGTGAGACACTGATAGAGTTAGAATCTTCATGACTATAAATGCTTTATATTGAATAGTGTCAGAGATGCATTACCAGTGGAATATTATTTTGTTCTGTATTGTAATATTGTGATACCCCTGCTACTAGGATTGCCACCTTTTCAGATGCCCAAAGTGGGACATTTTTTGTACAAACGTCAGATTTTGCAAGGCAAAACACACCCATGGCCATTACAAAGGGCAGAACTTCACTTTTTTGCCTACATAAATGCTTATTCTTGTAGCATTTTAGTTGCTTATTCTGTTTCTTATAACATTTAGGTGTTTCAGAAACAGAATAACTGTTTTATGCAACTATTACATTAAATATAGGAAATATGTTTGTCCTAATATCTCAAAACATTTGCCATTTTTTCAATTTTTATGCAAGACACAACTGCTCAAAGAGGGACTGTCCCTCGCAAAGTGGGACAGGTGGTAACCCTACCTGCTGCTATTATATGTATAGGTGTATGAATATGCATATGCATAGTCATGTGTATATGTGTATGTATGAGATCACCCTTCTTCAAAGAAAATAGAATAATCCAAGATTCAGTGATCTCGGACTTAGTGTATAGTTCCCCAGCTTGGCACTTTCAGTCTCAATATTCTAGGACTTAACACTTATGAGACTTATAATTTAAAATTCTTGCTATATTATTTGTAGCAATTAGTTGCATTCCTTTTCTTTTTCATTCCTAAACTAAAACCCAACATCTCTGCTATCCCTGCAACTTTTTCAAAATTTCTTCAAGGTGAACTTTCCACTTCTAAGTGATTCTCTGGCAAGTTCAAATGCCACCCCCCCCCCCCAACTGAGAAAACTGTACTGTGTATGCAGACATGTACACTGGTACGTTATATCAGCATGTAAACAACCAAATAGAAGCAGCTGTACCCAGCAAAAACAAGCGCAGGCTGATCCCTAAAAACAAACCTCCCTGGTAGAACCATAATAATATCAATAAGCTTTATAACAAAAGGCATAAAATTGTGGCCAAAAATGAAGTATAACAACTAACATGTTAGAAACCCCATCATTAAATTACAAAAAGCAACTCAAGAGTCTGATTAGAACCACCAAAGCAAAATTTGAGGCAAGAATAGCAAGCCAGGCCAATGTCAACCACAAGGTCTTCTTCACCTTTATCTGTAATCTCAAATGCAGTACACAGCCATGCATTGAGTTGCTTGTGAACAATACTATGTATACTGTAGCTGAAGTTATAGAAAATCTGCTGCCTGATAAATTCAACTCCAGCTTCAACTTCCCTCACTTGCAAATATCTCAGAAGAAATATCAGAAACCAATACACCCTCAGTTGTCACAAAGGACCAAGTCCTTGAAGCTCTTTCAAAAGTCAAAACTACTGCATCTCTAGGTCCTGATGATCTCCTTGGATGCATGCTGAATATCATGAATACATCCTTAATACTGCACCCCTAACAACACTGCTCAACCTCATCCTCAAAACAGGCTTCATACCAAGTGAATGGAGCAGAGCAATGGTCCCGTCCTTGCACAAGGGAGGGCTGTGTACCAAATCATATCACTATAGACCCAGAAGTCTGATGAGTTTCATATGTAAAGCCATGAGAAGACTTATCTTGGAATTAATCAATAAGGACAAAAGAAACCTTCAAACACTAGGTCCATCCCAGTTTGGTTTTGTCAAAGGCAGGTCATGATTAATTAATCAAGTGGACTTTTTTAAGAGTCACCAAAACAATAGACAAAGGCAATGCAGTACACACCACCTACCTAGACCTGTTCAAATCCCTTCACACAGTCTCTCACTCAGGCATTGTAGAAAAGCTTACTTAGTTAGGAAGTTAGGAATAACCCCCTGTGTAACCCACAGGATTGCCAACTTGCTCATGTATGGGACACAGGAAGTCAAAATAGGGGAAGCTACTTATGTAAAAAGACCAGTCGGTGGTGGAGTCCCACAGGGCTCAGTGCTGGAAACACTCCTATTTGCATCCACATCTCAGAAGTCCTAACAACTATCAAGATTCTTTGGTTGATCAAGTTTGTGGTGACAGCAAGCTGGGAGAAGTCACTAAATCTATAAAGGACTCAGATATGTTCCAGGAAGACTTGTCTCAAACAAGTAACTAGTGCCAGAGTCATGGACTAAAGCTAAATGTCCAAAAGTACATTATTGTATCCTTTGGGAAAATGACAGCCTGGGAAACTATGACAATAAAAATAAACCCCTAAGAGTCAATCCAGTAGTTAGATATTTAGGAACATACATAGATACTGATCTAGCAATCGATTAACATTTGTCTATTGTTGTGAGAAAGTCCCTCTATATTGTCAATTAGTAAACAAAGGGATATCATCTCAGTCCAGAGATGTCATTGTCCCACTGTAGTCAGCCCTCATCATGCCCATCTTTGAGTATAATGCCCCCTTTGGTATGTACAGGCACTAAACCATGTGACCTACACTGACTGCCTCAGAGCTTGATCGCTATATGATAGACTATTTAAAAGTGATCTACGCCTGGCCTATAAGGTATCTGCTGACACAGTACTAATGGACCTACTATACATCTACAAGTCATATGATATTAGAAAATATGTAATCCAGAGACATTAACTTCTTCTGCAACATAAAAATAACAGTTTGTAGACAGTTGCATATTCCACAGAATACCACTGCTCTGGAACATACAAACTATCCACATAAAACAAAGCTCATCCCTGTCCCTATTCAAATGTAACTTAAATCAAAGGATGGGAGTAAGGAAATTTAAACCAGGACTGCTCCATGATACTAATGGACAGAGGTAGCACTTAAATGCCCTATTTTTTAACAGGGTCCCCTGTTAATAGTCAACAGTATGACCCCAGAAATATTAATTCACAAATGAGAAGTATAGCAATAAAAATCACGCTAAGGTAATTTGAATGCCTTATGTGATAATAAGGCTAGCCATAAACTGGCCCTTCAGCACAGTTAGCTTAAATTAACCTATATAATGCAAAACTGTTTTAGTATAGTATATTAGTAAACCCCACAATGTTTTTCCAAATGATGTAATGTTACCCAGAATGTAGTCATATCATATGCTGTACATAAGCACCTCATATATATGAAGTTAAGTACAAATGTCAAAATGCTGCCCTATCATACCTTAAGTCCTACTAAGATGCAATAGGACAAAAGAAAAAAAAATATTAGGAGGCAATGCACTGTTCTAAATCACCTGCATAATTAATATCACAAGTAGATGAAAAAAGGTTTGTTAAGAAACAGTCTAGTTTCCCAAATCACCTGTCTAAAGCAGTATTACATATCACATTATCACTTTCACTTTCTCTCCACTCTTCCTGCTTATACATACCATGGCAGTATACTAAGTAAGGCAGGGCATACTTTCCTTTCCCATAACATGGATTCCAACTCCCAAAGCTTTCCCAGGCCACATGATACATATATAGATATAGATATATGCACTCTAGTAAACTTTGGGTATGGTTCAAGGCTTCTACTCAAAACAAATCATAAAGAAATCTCCAAGCATTGCCATTTAGTATACATCCTTGTAAAATATCTGAACCACCTAATTCCTCAACACATACTAATGTATTGTAATACTGCACCAACCCTGTAGCACTGCCACAGGTGTGGCCACTAACATTGCATCTCTCACCCTCTTATGTAGGTCCCTCCGGGATACCACCAAGGCAGCAGTCTGTAGCTGGTGAGTATGGTTTATGTAGATACTTGCCAACACACCGGGCATGTAATGGCGGTGGTATATTCCATGCACACATCTAATACACCTACCCTAAATGCATGCTGTACATGTGCATGTATTGTTGCTTTGAAATGCACAGGGGTGACCATGATGGGGTATAGGAAGGGTATGTTAGACACCTGCATGATAACTAATATCCTGTCATTGCAGAATGTGTCCACAGGAAGTAACATAATGGTGGTAGACATGGCCCACATTAGGGACATGTTCGGAACAACACCCATATACAGTGCAACACCAGTGTGTATATACCTGTAGGACAATGGCAACTGCTGCAGAGGTACACTATGGCATAAGGCATTACAGTGGTCCACATTATCAGCTGGGTCAAGGCTACAACATGTGGTGTCCAGTGTATGGAACACTGCAAAGTGACGCATATGTAGGGCTTACTTGTCATGCATCTGCATAAAGGCTGAAGGAGGGGGGGTGGCGGTTCAGCATGACACACCAGTGCACTGCAGCAGGGATCCTAAGGATGCTAGGAATGTCTCTATCTGCACATAGTCAGGTTCAGGACCTGTGGCAGTAGTAACCCTACCCCCACAGCAATAATGACAGCAGTATGTGAACACCATGGGATGCGCAAATGAGTAGACCTTCCAATCATGCAGAATGGGGGAAATCTGTAGGGCAGACTGAACATACACTGGGAAATGCAGATGACCCATGCCGGTATACCCCTACCAGGAGTAGTGACTGCTGTATTACATACAACAAGAGGTGCAATGAACCATCATGATAAGGGTGTGCCCACATATGTCCACACAGTGTGTATGCATCATGGTCAGCAGCCGCACACCTAACACAATCTGTAGACACTGCATGTGAAAGTACAGGACATATGTCACATATTGGGCTCAGGTACTGCAAAGATATGCGATTATGTGGTCCCATGGCAGATCAAGGATGGTGCATCAAATCAATAAAGGTGTGTACACCCTCCATAGCCATGGTATCCTCTGATGGTTGTCAGTGTAAGAGTATTGGATTAGTCATACATGGTCCATTGATGCTGACAGCTGTAAATCAGGCATCAGGCATTGACCAATGACAACTGTCCACATATTATCCCAGGTATGTGTTGCTGAAAAACATAGGAGCTGTGAGCAGTAAAGCTGACATAACTGACACAGTACTACACATTCCACAATGGGTTGTACACCTGTGAGTTGTGGTGCACAGTACATGGCAGGGTGCAGAACAGTTGCACAGCAATACTGTGTACATGGGTGCAATGGTATCCAGGTGAAGGGGCATCACCTAGTGACACAGCACATGCATCACACACATGTATACTGTTGCTAGCATGGATTGACTCTAGCTGAACTGCATGCTGTTCTGTACCATATGTTCTGCATGTTGACAGATGGGTAATAGGAGGACTATCATTGTGCAACCTCACGTGTGTGTGTGTGTGTGTGTGTGTGTGTGTGTGTGTGTGTGTGTGTGTGTGTGTGCATCCTGGTGGTTAGTTAGTCTGCAGGGTCACTCTGGTGAAGTGGAGGAAGGTAGATGCATGTAGTATGCTTGTGTGTGCATGTGTGTGTTTGTGTGGGTGGCCATGTTTGCACATGTGAGATTGTGGGGTGTTCATACAGCTATACTTCCTTTTGGGACCATGCAGTACATGGGCATGGACTGCCACATTGCACACCAGGAATACCTGTCATGTATGTAATCATGGGACAGCACTAGTATAATATGATCTGTAGCATGGAACAGGTATCCAGAGGGATGGTAGACACCAGGTACACCTTAATATCGCATTCAGCAGAGGTCACCTACAGCCCACATATGCAACACTATAGATACATTGGGGAAGTACTAGTCAACACCAGGGAGTGTATCCAGATATTACAGTTGTCACATGATTGGCTGAAGGAGCAGCATATCTGGCATGTACTGAGCATTACATACACATGACAATACCAGTGCAAGATATTATGGATACAACATAGTAGCCCACACATATAGGGGCCATGCACATCATGTCCAGACATACAGACGGTGCATTCCAAATGACAGCAGTGAGGCCGTGTAAAACCACTACACACAGGTCAGGCAGGTAAAGTGGCAACAGGCCTTGTGTTGTGGCAACTTGTGTAGGTATTTAGAGAACTGATATGTTAATGAGTGGTATCAACGTGTGTATGTTAACAGGTGTGATGCAGGATGGGGTAACACATGAACATATATGTGGGACTGTCTGTAAAGTCATGGACAGGTAGATATTACGGAGGTGTGTGTGTGTGTGTGTGTGTGTGTGTGTGTGTGTGTGTGTGTGTGTGTGTGTGTGTGTGTGTGTGTGTGTGTGTGGACTGTTAGGCAATGCTGTACAGGTTTTAAAGTGTGCTTATTGTTTTCCCCCACATGTGGCAAGGTGGGTCAGGGTCCCTCCTGCATGCAATCTGATGGTGGTGTCCATACAGACACTGAAGATGATGATATTAATGTTGAGGCACTGGTGGAGTTGTCAGGGGCCGACACTGGACCAACATTTGACATCCTCCTTTTAGCCACCCCAACCCCACACACAGTTTCAGTGTCAATACACACCCCGTCACCAGTGTCCATAGCAGAAGGACAGCTGGCATTTGGTGGCAGTGCACAGGAAAGTGTGGTAGCCATGCCTACTGTGTCTGGTCTCAGCAGGCATAGCCAGATGTCCAGGAAGGCACCACATAGGCAATTGTCCCAGGGTGCTCGTGGTTGGGCCGCTGGACATCGTGCCCCTGACAGAGGCAACATAGCCGGTACCAGCAGGAACATGTTTCAGGCTGTCATGGCAGCACAGGCACATATAGAACATTACCATAGACAGAGCCTGAGGCTGTAGAGGACTGCTCTCACATCTTCAAATGACAATGCCTGTGAACTGGCTGGTGCCATCTGTGGATTAACTGAGTTCATGGATAGACGGTGTGATGAGATGATGTCCCTCATTGACCGTGGTCTGTCCATGCTTGAACGTGTGGTTGTATTGTGGAAAAGGCCACATGGACGTAGACCAGCAACACCAACATTTGGTAGTCAATGTGGACATGCTAGGACACCAATGGGCTCCCATAGTGACAGTAGCAGCCCCGGCAGTATGGGGGGTGTGCTGTCTACACCACACCACAGTAGGTCACGTTCATGTGGTCCTGGCCAGTCCCAGGAGGGACCTGGTACCAGCAGACAGATGTCATGATCAGGTGAGAGTAGCACATCGAGGCCGTGGAACCCCTGGCAGGCACAGTCCACGTGTCCATGGCTGGAGGCAGTGAACTGCACACCCTGCCAGGTATGGTCTGCAGCTGTCCATAAACACCTGTGTAGGGCAACCACATGACAGATCTGTGTGCATGCATACCCACACACTATGCAAACACACCTAGGGCAACCACATACCTACACACACCACATCTCCTTTCCCAGCTCCCAACAGTACACCCCACACCCACACACATGCTGTCAAATGTATGGCCCACCCTCAGTCTCTGGCAAATCAACACCATACCCTGTGCATATGATGATATCTGTGCCACATCCCTGTCATCCATACCATCAATTTAGGGACAGGCTGATATGGTTCTGATGCACATGGTGACTGTACAACAGTGTACTACAGCACTGCAGTGTAACATATTGTAGGGAGTAAAGTGCAATGCAAATATGGCTGGTAGAGTAGCTCTCCAGCAATGATGCCTTATAGCTGTTAGTAATGCTGGTTGGTTGTGGTCTCTATAATGTTATCCATCTGTGTTGTAGGTGTACATGTGTCAGCACTAGGATGCCCTGTGCATATGATGATACCTGTGCCACATCCCTGTCATCCATACCATCAGGGACAGGTTGATATGGTTCTGATGCACACTGTGACTGTACTACAGTGTACTACAGTACTGCAGTGTAATATGTTGTAGGGAGTAAAGTGCAATGCATATATGGCAGGTAGTGTAGCTGTCCAGCAATGATGCAGTATAGCTTTTAGTAACACTGGTTGATTGCAGTCCCTATAATGTTATCCATTTGTGTTGTAGGTGTACATGTGTTAGCATGAGGATGATCTGCAGTCATATTCCACAACGGGGTATGTCACTTTGGTGACACCATGGCTGTGACATAGCTGGAGTACAGTTGAACACATTTCACAGGTTACTAAACCAGTTATTGCCTGTGCCACATGGACAGGTGTCCCACTGAGGTGTGTATACCCTGCAAACTGATGTAGACCCATCCACATACACTCACACTGTAACTTAGCAACACTGGGACTAGACTCCTACCTAGCTATGTAGTGATACTGATGTGTGTGGCTTACATTGCACACACCACAAAGTGTTTAGGGTAAGGTGTGTCCCAGGATACATGTTACATGCAGAACATCCCCAGACATCTACAGTATGATAATGAGGGATGTAATGGGTGTATGTGACATACCATCATATACACATTTACAGACACAAAACAACCAGACACACATCTGAAATACAAGGGCCTATCGCTGCTAACTAACTTGACTGTGTGTCTACTGTGTTACAGGTAGGCTACACACATCACATGCATAACTAGTTTGGATTGTAGTAACAGTTAACTGTATGGTTGATGGTGACAGTGGTAACCATAACGTGTTATGGGACATACACTGAGTGTACCTTGGTGCAATGACAGTGTACACAGCACCCACATTCCCCACTGGATATTGTACTCCCTGAAACCCATGATGACACTCTACCATACCCACCATCACACATTGGCCACAACTGCGATACAACCCATAGTATACCCAAACATTGGTACTACAGGGATATGCATCTCATGCACATACATGCATAGTAGGGTGTTGCAGTGTCATGCCTCACCTATGGGCAGCAACAACACTATCTGTACTGCTGTGTAGCAATGGGTATTGTAATAGGAGTATGTGTACTTGGAATGCTGTACCCTAAAGATATATGGACATGCACAACTACACACACCAGAATACAATGGATATCCCATGCCTATCACCCCAATTTGTAAACCACTGTTGTGCTGGTACTGCAAGGCTCATGTTGCCGGTATGGGGGGAGCTTAAGAGGGTACATGTAGTGTCCCATACAGCAGTAGCCACAACTAACTATGGCAATGGGTATTGCATTGGTTGTGAAGGCCCTCATGGAATTCCCAAGTACAGGTGTGCTAACACATAGACACTGCTATACTCAGTCATGTGCACGTACACATGTGTCAGTACGTGGGTGTATCCTTGCATGTGGTCATAGCTGTGTACCTAGCTATTGTCCAAGGGGAGATGGGTTGTGTAGGAGTTGTGTGTACAGTGTTATCCTGCCACCTGCCAGGTGGCAGCGGGCAATCTACTGACAGACAATACTGTCGTGACCCTCAGGGTGAGAATTATGCATCAGCCAATCCTCCAGGTGCCTCCTGCACATGACCAGTGAGGTGATCAAGTTGACATGTATGCAATATGCATTACAACACATGGTTAGTGTCTGTGATGGAGACCTGTGCCCAAGCATGTTTGGTTGACTGTTGTAGTGTATTGGAGGTACTTGCAAAATGTGGTGCATACAGGGTGACATCTCCTATATGTGCCACTTCTTACACATATGGGCAGACATGTCAGTGTCAATCAAGCTTAGGTTGCCTGCACATATCCCAGCTGGATACCTGCCATCTACACATCTGTACAGGGACTGACATTCATCAGCTTGGCAAGTAGCTATGCAGTAGCATGAGTACGTTGACAGACATCTCACAACAATATGCATGCCATAACTACATGTCGGATGCCCTCACTAACATGTGCTGTACAGACAGTAGTCTATAGTTACATTCCACATGATGGATCATTACCCAGTAAGGGGTGTATACTGTGACTCAGCACACACACCAGGGATACAACAGGGAGGCCTCAGTGTCCAGCCATGCTCACAGATGTGCCTGTTATCAGTACTATATTAAGCACTCTGCTCTTGCCTGGGTTAGCACTGCCAACAGCAGTACTGCCATGATACATTACATGCCAGTGTGACAGCATGCACCCTGGACTTCTACGCCTGTCTGTAACACATTCACATTGATAACAGTGCTCCACAGGCCTCACATATGTCTGTGTCCCGCACATGACACTCACACCCCTTGCTACTGTAATGACAGCACATAGGTGCATGTATTGTACATGGCATTACATACACGTATTACAGGTTATCAGTCTGGGTTGTGTGTCCTGGTTACCAGGGCTAAGCTATGCTTAGCAAGTATCAACATTTCTGCAATATAACAGCTAAGCTGATGTGTGTACTGGTAATTGCTGCCTACACTGTGTAAGTGCCCGCACATTTACCCATAGCTTAATACTGCTTAGCTTCATGCAAGCCCATGCAAACCTGCTTAAAGCAGACTGCCATAACCTCTCTGTATCTGACAGCCCTTGTTCTGCCCAGCAACAAAATGAACAGCCCTTGCAGATCTTGAACCCAGGAGCCTTTACACTGAATTCACTACACTTAACCACTACACCATGATCACTGAGAAGACAGCTGTTGTTTTACCAGTATAGCTGTAAATACACATATTGAGTAGTATTGAACAATTGCCTTTAGTTCCTAAATTGCTTAATTCTTGTTATTAATATGACTGTTGCATCACATGTTGTTTTATCATAATGTGCACATAGTAGATACATACCATGGGATATATCTGTGAGGGTATACACAACCGTGATGTTTCCTCATGATAGGAATATGGTCGTATAGGTCTATATATGTCAACAAGTACATACACATGTATACTCATACATATGTCTGTATACGGATTCACTTCATAACACTGAAACTTCAAAATACTGAAAATGACAAAACTTAACTACACACTGTGTGCAAATCTTGGTTCAGTAGTTTGGTTTCAGTGTTTTTTGAAGTGAATTTATGAAGTTTCAGTGTTATGAAGTGAATCCCTGTATACACATCTGTATAGTGCTACATATATATGGCCATGTGTACATCTCTTCGTATGTACACACACACACACACACACGCACACATATATATATATATATATTTATATATATATATATATATATATATATATATATATATATATATATATATATATATACACATTTATGGATATATAAATATATGTATATATAGATAACTGTATATGTATATGTCTATATAGCTATACATGTTTGCACATCCTATCTGTACAGATATGCCTAGTTATATTGGTATATATGTAGATATCTATAACTAAATATGCATACATATCTATTCTGATATACCTACTAATGTCAATATATATGTAGATATCCATATGTATATGTACATATGTAGCTCTATCTGTATATGTGTAGACATATATTGCTCTGTATATGTATATATCTGGGTGTTTATATATATATATATATATATATATATATATATATATATATATATATATATATATATATATATATATATATATATATATATATATATATATATATATATATATATATATATATATATATATATATATATATATATATATATATGTACATATATATATCCATCTATATATGTTAATATGTATATGTGTATATATCTATATCTGTACAAATCTCTGTGTTTGCCCATAACTTACTTGGATAGAAGGAAGTTTCTCTGTTCACATGTGAGAGAGGGGAGCTTTGAGCAGCCAATCTGTACCTGGAGGAGTGGTTTCAGCCCAGAAATTTGTAGTTTATTGGCCATTTTGGGCTCATTTCTATCTCTTTCATTTCCCTGTTATAAATACTGCATTTGTCCGGTTTTGCATGCTGGGCAGCGCCATGTAAAACTATTTCCGGCTCCACAAAGTCTCCTCTTCAATTTTTCCCTTGGAACTAGACAAACTTTCAACTTAAGCACTCAAGCCATTCATTTCTCAGCCCGGCACTTGCTCAAAACTCATAACAAGCACTTATAAACCCTAGCACTAGACCATACTGTACTGTACAGAAGGACAAGGTTCTCTATTCGACCCTACTTGCCATCCAGTAAAACAGTTCACTGTACCTATCCAGGCATGTCCAAAAGATAGTTGCCGGTGTACTCTCCAGTCCAACTGGTTAATCTGGGCATTTTGAGTCAATGTTACAACTGCCTCATGTACACAGACAAGCCTCTCCTCCTACCACCAAACAGGAATACATGTGAGAGATGTAATTATACTGCCAAACTGGAGGTTAAGATCTGTCAACCCAAGACTGGATCAGACAGTCAAGAGGAGAAGGGAAATACTTGCATCACACCACCAGTCTCACATAGACACATTAAACCAACACTGGCAAAAATCACACATAAATACATGAAAACATACTCGGAGGCTCTAAATAAAAATCTACAAAAGCAACAGAGTCCTCCAAAAAAAATCCAAGCAACCTTCACCCCCCAACACAAACCATGAAACACATACTTCGCAAAACCAGTGTGCCATGTAATCACAGCCCTTAAGGCAAAATAACATACCCAACATATAAGTAATAGGTGATTCTGTAGTCAGGCAAACTGACGTCCCACTCACTAGGCTGCATAAGGAGAAGGGTACTGTTAGCTGACTGTCAGGTGTCAGGATCTGCCACATAACACAAGCACTCAGGTCACTTCAGAACAAGTACAAATATGACTCTGTCATTGTCCATGTTGGTGTGAATGACCTGAGCCGTATCTCCCTGGATTACATGAAAAGAGACATGGAAGAGCTCTCTGATCACGTAGCCCAGGCCAATATGACCCTGAGTAGCATCCTGCCATCACCAAGAATGATACCATGGTATAAAGAAAATAATTCTCAATTTCAACAATTGGTTAAGTTTCTGGTGTCATTCAAAGGGGATCCAGTGTCTGTCCACCTGAGATGACATGCTCAACAGGCTTTTGAATACTGGCCAAGGCTCTTCTCATCCCCATAGTGTCTTTTTTAGCTAAGGCTCAAAAGATAAAACCACCACCGTAAATAGCACAAGTAACAAAAAACTGAGGGTAATGCTACTCAATGCCAGAAGTCTAAACCTCAAAATGCATGCACTCGAGGCACTCCTCAGTATGGAGAAAATTGATATACGTGGAGTAACAGAAACCTGGTTTAAGGCTCCAGAGAGCATCCCAGCAATACCAGGCTACAAATCATTCCATACATTTCAGCCACAGAACCCGAACTGAAACACAAAATCTGGGGGAGTATCCATATTCATCAAGGATTCACACACCTCCAGGTTAGGGGCACAGCACGATGCTTCAGAGATCATCCATGTGCAACTAACAATGGGCAAAACTGCAATTCAAATTGTAGCTTACTACAGATCACCCACCATGTCGCCGGATGCCCATTCCATGTTTCTGGAAAGACTGGGAAAAATAAAGGTCATACCAAACACTCTAATATTGGGTGATTTCAATTACCCAAACATTAACTGGAAGGACTACTCAAGTACTAACTCCCTTGCCCAACATTTCCTAGAATTTATAAACTCAACCGCCCTGGTTCAACTGGTCAACACTCCCACCAGAGGTGACAACATATTGGACCTGGTCATCACCAACATGGGCGATCGGTGTTCCAAACCAGAGGTCAACCCCTCGCTGGTTAGATCTGACCATAAAGAAATCACTTTGGATATCCACATTCCGCCCCCACCCCCGGACAAGGAATCCACCGTGAAAACTTTTCAAAAGCAAACTTCACATTACTTAAGACCGAGGTTGAAAGTTTCAAAGCCCCCATGCTGAAGGATAATGCTGTCCAAGCTGCAAAATCCTTTACTAATGCATTCTATGAGCACCTACAAGAATGCATGGATCAGGCAATCCCAAGCAAAACCAAGACTTACTCTTCCAAGAAAAGGAAGCCAGTCTGGTGGACTCCTGCCATAAACAAGCTATACAATACAAGGAGGAAACTAGTACAGAAAAGAGTAAAATCCCAAGAAGGGAAGACATCCCTGATCAGTATCAGCAAGAAACTATGTTCCCTCATAAAATCATCCAAGGTGAGCTTCAAAAGAAAAATTGTCAAGGGCTCCAAAGATAACCACAAGGCATTTTTTAGCTATGTCAAGAATTTAAGTGGCAATGCTCAGATCTGCTTGGAGTTAGCGCAGAAAGGCACAAAATACACTGACTCGACTGATATTCCCAACATCCTGGCAGACAGGTTCAGTGCAAACTTCATCCCACTCTTACCCCCAAAAAGGCCCAAAACCATACCCGAAGCATGTAGAGTCCCTGCGATCACAGACACTCAGGTTAAAACAGTCCTCTCCAAAGCCAAAAACGCAGCATCAATTGGACCGGACGGTGTCCCTGGCTGTATCCTACACAAGCTAAAGATGAACTAACCCCTCACCTAAACACACTGTTCCGACTCAGCCTCTGTACAGGCTACGTACCCATAGAGTGGCACACAGCAACGGTTATTCCATTCCACAAAGGTGGAGCCACAACAGACCCCAGGAACTATCTCCCTATAAGCCTGACTAGCTCAGTCTACAAGGCTATGGAGTGTAGAGACATTGGGAACCTCCAAACACTGGACCCTACCCAGTTCAGCTTTGTTAAGGGCAGATCATGCCTCCTAAGCATGGTGGACTTCTTTGCGATAGTTACCAATGCTATAGATGAGGGAAAAATGGTATATACAGCCTTCCTAGACCTTGCAAAGGCCTTTGACACCATTTCCCATTCTGGTATTATAGACAAGCTCACCAGCCTGAACATAACCCCCTGCATCACAAGATGGGTTTCCAACTGGCTCACGGACAGAACCCACATGGTGAGAGTTGCTTTAGCTAGGTCTGACTCTAAACCAGTTACAAGTGGCATTCCCTAGGGCTCTGTCCTGGGACCCCTCCTGTTCAGCATATACTTCTCAGAGGTATAGGCAAGCACAGGAGGACTATGGCTGACCAAATTTGCAGACGACTGCAAACTAGGGGCTATATTTGACTCTCTGGCTGACACAGACATCCTCCAAAAGTGTCTCACTGAGACAGATACCTGGTGTCAAAATCATGGCTTCAAGCTAAATGCCAAAAGTGCTTAGTCATCCCCTTTAAAAAAACAAAGGACACAAAAACTACCACATAGGTGGCAGTCCCCTAAATATGGAAGATGTAATAAGGGATCTGGGGACCCAAGTAGATAGTAATCTCACCTTTGATAATCACATTGCCAAAGTGGTTAGAAAATCCTTCTACGTGGCCCACCTACTCACCAAAGGGTTCGCATCTAGATCAAAAGAGGTCATTGTGTCTGTCTACTCATCACTCATCAGACAGAGCATTCTATAACTATGTCAAGAATCTAAATGGCAATGCTCAGATCTGCTCTGAGCTAAAACAGAATGGCATTAAATATACTGATCTGAAGGATATTGCCAATATCCAAGCAGACCGATTCAGTGCCAACTTCACCCCCCTCTCACCCCCTAAATGGCCCATCTCAATACCGGAAGATTGCCAAATTCCAGTAATAATGGCCACACAGGTACAAAACGCACTCTCTAAAGCCAAGAATACAGCATCCATGGGACCAGATGACATCCCGGGCTGTGTACTACATGAACTACAATATGAACTGGCACCTCACCTAAGTGTCATGTTTAATCATAGCCTCACCTCAGGTTTAATGCCCACTGAGTGGCGCAGAGCTATAGTTATCCCAATCCACAAGGGGGGATCCACCTTGGATCCCGGAAAATACTGTCCCATCAGTCTGACAAGCCTTATCTGCAAGGCCATAGAGCGTATTATCATAGAACTTATAAACAAAGACATTGGCAACCTTCAAACACTGGACCCCACCAAGTTTGGGTTTGTGAAGGGCCAATCTTGTCTCCTGAACCTGATTGACTTCTTTGAATCAGTCTCCAGAGCCATGGACAAGGGTAAGGTGGTCCACACAGCCTATCTAGACCTTGCCAAGGCCTTTGACACCATCCCCCACTCTGGAATCATAGATAAACTTATAGATAAGTTGGGCATTAATCCCTATGTCACCCAATGGGTTGCTAAATGGCTTACTGATAGAACCCACACTGTAAAAGTAGCCGACTCCAAATCCAGATCCAGACAAGTGACAAGTGGAGTACCTCAGGGTTCAGTCCTGGGGCTGCTCTTGTTTGACATCTACTTCTCTGAAGTACAGGTCAACACTAAGGGACTCTGGCTAACAAAGGTTGCAGATGACTGCAAACTGGGAGCCATTATTGAATCCCCAAATGATGTGGATACTCTACAAAAGGGCCTTACAGAAACAGATGCTTGGTGCCAGAGCCATGGGCTCAAGCTCAATGCCAAGAAATATATTGTTATCCCCTTTGGGAAAAAACATGTATCCATGAATTACCATATAGGTGGCAGTACACTAAACACAGAAAGTATGATAAGAGACTTGGGGACACAGGTGGACAGTGGTCTCACCTTCGATAACCACATCGCCACAACAGTCAGGAAATCGTTCTATGTGGCACACCTCATCATGAAGGGCTTTTCATCTAGAAAAAAGGAGGTCATTGTCCCACTGTACTCATCCCTCATTAGACCCATTATAGAATATAACGCCCCATTTGGTATGTACCTCTCAAGACATCTGCAGCAACTGGAAAGGCCTCAGAAATACCTCACTAAAAGAATCACAGACCTAAAGCAGATGCCCTACGCTGACCGCCTTAAAAAACTCCAGCTATACTCTGTCGCATATCGTCTACTCAGAGGCGATCTCTGCTTAACATACAAGGCCATGTCAAACCCAGAGCTGTTGAACATGCTAGACTTAAAGAAATCCCAATCCCTCAGAGCTACACGCTCCAGGGATCTAAACCTTGTCATCACAATAAACAAAACATGCTGGAGGAATAGGTTCCTGACCCAGAGACTCCCCAGACTCTGGAATAGATTGCCCATACATGTCAAGCAGAGTGCCTGTTTGGACCTCTTCAAGAGGAACCTTGATGATTGGATGGGAGAAAGGAAATTCACCCCAGGGATCATGTCAGTCGCCCTGCTAGACAGGGGTCCAGGAAAGTAAATAATGTGGGAAGAAATAGCCAGGGAATTGTTATGGCTAGGCTTGTATAGGCCCTAGGGCTGATAGACTAGCACCAACCTATGAACCTATGACCCCTCATAGAGTACAATGCCCCATTTGTGATGTACCTTACAAGACACCTGCAACAGTTGGAAAGACCACAGAAGTACCTCAACAAGAGGATCACTGGCCTCAAACAGATGCCATATGCAGCTTGCTGAAGAAACTCCAGCTGTACTCGGTTGCATACCGCCTACTCAGCGGTGATCTCTGCCTGACATACAAGGCCACGTCCAACCCAGAATTGATGGACATGCTCCACCTAAAGAAAACCTTATTCCCTCAAGCCACACGCTTTAGGGATCTAAACCTCACCACAATAATAAATAGGCGTGCTGGAGGGATAGATTCCTGTCCCAGAGACTTCCCATGCTTTGGAACAAGATTCCAATCTACATTAGGCAGAGCTCCTCGCTAACACTCTTCAAAAAAAAACCTTGACGAGTGGATGGGAAACAGAAAGTTTACCCTGGGGATCACTTCAGTGGCTCTGCTGGACAGAGGCACAGGAAACTAATCTAAGGTGGTGGCAAAAGCCAACACATTCGGGCTAGGCTTAGAAACATCTTTGGACAGATAGCCTAGTACCTACCTATGAACCTATAAGCCTATATAGATATCTGGATAATTATATATACATATATTTTCACCATATGTCCTGAACATGGAGTGTAGCCCTACCTCAGCCCCTATAGTCCCAACTCCATAGTGCAAGAGGATGTCAGGTGTGTATAGAAGGCATATTTGTAGACTATTGCTACTGTAATAGGGATTGTCTTCACAGACATGGTGTGTCTGGGAGGTCACATCTGCTTTTAAAGTGTGCGCCATTGGCTACTGATAGGCATCCTAAGGACATCATAGTACAGTACTGCTGCTAGCACATAATGCTCCTGTGGACTACAGCAGAGATATTGGCTAATATATGTGGACATTCTGACACACTCTGGACTGTCCAGAGGTGTACACAGAACCCCTTAGTGCAAAACATGTGGACCATGCCTGACAATGTGGATGTTAACAGCCATGTAGATGGGTATAACATGTAACAACTGGTACACATTTGCCCACATAAGTTATGCATTCACGCACCCCTGTCTGTCCAGACACATAATAACCACTGTTACTGAGGTGCCATGGCCAAATACTACCCACTAGATACTGGCATACATCTGTACAGCATACCACTGCTCTGTATGACATACATGACTGTTAAGGGAGGACCAGCAGCAGTACATCTGGCGAGTATCTGAACATGACATCTCACTGGGTACGTACACTAAGCTGCTAGGCATGTAACAAAGCACTGTGCAGGCTACAGGCAGACTGGCTCAACGCTGGTCTACATTTCCTATGGGAGAATGCACATGTACCTGCATATATAGCAAGCTGTACAGGCATGTCATAGCACAGAGTACAATACATCAGTGCGAAAGTGCATAACCACAGCCAATATGAACACAGCCACAGCCATGTATGGTAAGCTAGCATTATATTACAGTATATGGCCTTCAACACCATCCTCATATGTGCCACTCACACACTGACCCTACATATTCTGGGCCGCTACACAGTGTGGTCCGATGCCTGTCTGTGGTATGGGACATGTGTGTGTATGGCCCTACAAACATGTAAGCCGATAGGGTAACATACATTGGAGCAGCATGTAACATCAGATAGAATGGGATCAAGAACAATGATATCTACCACAGTCTGTACACATGCCAAAGTACATATTATCAATGCACACACTGTCGACATTCACCTTACATACACAGACCACAGTACTACACACACAACCACAGAATGTCCAGGTGATGTCATCAGATATAACCCCTACTGTACATAACATGTGTAGCAGTCTGTTATCTCACTTGTTTGTTATCAGTTATGATGTATCTAATTATGGTGTACAGCACATATGCAGCTCTTACTTCATGACATATGTACATAGTTTGACAGAGTTGTGGCTGGAGGCACAATATTGACATGCTGCTGTGATAATCTCATACATTTACTGTTGTAACAAGGTTTGTTGCAACATATGTCCTATGAGAGATATGAAGTCAGTAACTCTCATGGCTGTCACCATCTACAGACTGCAATACTCACACTACCATCTGCAGTCCACACATAGGTGCTCTGTGGGTAACACATCAAACAAAAGGCACCACACACTGCCCATTCTGCAGATGACCCTACAAATGGGGTTCCCTCATAAACATAGCACTGATATGGCAGTTATTAAAACATGTAGGACAGCCATATCCACACACACCATGTTAAACCAACTTACTCCAAATGCAGTATAGCAGCACTTACAGTCTGTAGTCAGGTCAGGCACATCCCCCACTTGTGTGTTGCTCTGTTTCCACAGTGTATGTTGTTAGAGGTAAATCCCCAATCCATCTGAGATGCTGTTTGCCAAACAACAGAATGAGTTCCTGTTCACAGTGAATGAAACGGCTCAACACCAACATGATGTTCCTAGATAGTGGAGTGTGTTTCCATGCAATTGGCAATGGGAATGTTACCACAGCTGATCTACATGCAATCAGCTAGAGTAGGGCAGCAATTCATGCAGAGACTATCAGCTGATCATGAGCATCAATTAAAATATACATGCTGCGGCCTAAGCAAAGCTGATGTAGGTCTCCACATCCATGAGAGAGGGAGTGAGAAAGGCAGAGGCAAAGTAAAGTGAGGGAGTGGTGGAAGAGTAAAACTTAAGCATGTTTGTGTCACACACCCACCAGCACAGGTTATCAATACACTGACTCGACTGATATTGCCAACATCCTGGCAGACAGGTTCAGTGCAAACTTCACCCTACTCTCACCCCCAAAAGGGCCCAAAACCATACCCGAAGCATGTAGAGTCCCTGCGATCACAGACACTCAGGTTAAAACAGTCCTCTCCAAAGCCAAAAACACAGCATCAATTGGACCGGACGGTGTCCCAGGCTGTATCCTACACAAGCTAAAGATGAACTAACCCCTCACCTAAACACACTGTTCCAACTCAGCCTCTGTACAGGCTATGTACCCATAGAGTGGCGCACAGCAACGGTTATTCCATTCCACAAAGGTGGAGCCACAACAGACCCAGGAACTATCTCCCTATAAGCCTGACTAGCTCGGTCTACAAGGCTATGGAGTGTATCATCATGGAACTCATTAACAGAGACATTGGGAACCTCCAAACACTGGACCCTACCCAGTTCGGCTTTGTTAAGGGCAGATCATGCCTCCTAAGCTTGGTGGACTTCTTTGAGATAGTTACCAATGCTATAGACGAGGGAAAAGTGGTACATACAGCCTTCCTAGAACTCGCAAAGGCCTTTGACACCATTTCCCATTCTGGTATTATAGACAAGCTCACCAGCCTGAACATAAACCCCTACATCACAAGATGGGTTTCCAACTGGCTCACGGACAGAACCCACATGGTGAGAGTTGCTTTAGCTAGGTCTGACTCTAAACCAGTTACAAGTGGTGTTCCCTAGGGCTCAGTCCTAGGACCCCTCCTGTTCAGCATATACTTCTCAGAGGTATAGGCAAGCACAGGAGGACTATGGCTGACCAAATTTGCAGACGACTGCAAACTAGGGGCTATATTTGACTCTCTGGCTGACACAGACATCCTCCAAAAGTGTCTCACTGAGACAGATACCTGGTGTCAAAATCATGGCCTCAAGCTAAATGCCAAAAGTGCTTAGTCATCCCCTTTGGAAAAAACAAAGGACCCAAAAACTACCACATAGGTGGCAGTCCCCTAAATATGGAAGATGTAATAAGGGATCTGGGGACCCAAGTAGATAGTAATCTCACCTTTGATAATCACATTGCCAAAGTGGTTAGAAAATCCTTCTACGTGGCCCACCTACTCACCAAAGGGTTCGCATCTAGATCAAAAGAGGTCATTGTGCCCGTCTACTCATCACTCATCAGACCCCTCATGGAGTACAATGCCCCATTTGTGATGTATCTTACAAGACACCTGCAACAGTTGGAAAGACCACAGAAGTACCTCAACAAGAGGATCACTGGCCTCAAACAGATGTCATATGCAGCTTGCTGAAGAAACTCCAGCTGTACTCGGTTGCATACCGCCTACTCAGAGGTGATCTCTGCCTGACATACAAGGCCATGTCCAACCCAGAATTGATGGACATGCTCCACCTAAAGAAAACCTTATTCCCTCGAGCCACATGCTTTAGGGATCTAAACCTCACCACAACAATAAATAGGATGTGCTGGAGGGATAGATTCCTGTCCCAGAGACTTCCCATGCTTTGGAACAAGATTCCAATCTACATTAGGCAGAGCTCCTCGCTAACACTCTTCAAAAAGAAACCTTGACGAGTGGATGGGAAACAGAAAGTTTACCCTGGGGATCACTTCAGTGGCTCTGCTGGACAGAGGCACAGGGAACTAATCTAAGGTGGTGGCAAAAGCCAACACATTCTGGCTAGACTTATAAATGTCTTCGGACAGATAGCCTAGTGAACCTATGAACCTATAAGCCTATATAGATATCTGGATAATTATATATACATATATTTTCACCATATGTCCTGAACATGGAGTGTAGCCCTACCTCAGCCCCTATAGTCCCAACTCCATAGTGCAAGGGGATGTCAGGTGTGTATAGCAGGTATATTTGTAGACTATTGCTACTGTAATAGGGATTGTCTTCACAGACATGGTGTGTCTGGGAGGTCACATCTGCTTTTAAAGTGTGCGCCATTGGCTACTGATAGGCATCCTAAGGACATCATAGTACAGTACTACAACTAGCACATAATGCTCCTGTGGACTACATCAGAGATATTGGCTAATATATGTGGACATTCTGACACTCTGGACAGTCCAGAGGTGTACACAGAACCCCTTAGTGCAAGACATGTGGACCAAGCCTGACAATGTGGATGTTAACAGCCATGTAGGTGGGTATAACATGTAACAACTGGTATACATTTGCCCACATAGGTTATGCATTCACGCACCCCTGTCTGTCCAGACACATAATAACCAATGTTACTGAGGTGCCATGGCCAAATACTACCCACTAGATACTGGCATACATCTGTACAGCATACCACTGCTCTGTATGACATACATGACTGTTAAGGGAGGACCAGCAGCAGTACATCTGGCAAGTATCTGGACATGACATCTCACTGGGTACGTACACTAAGCTGCTAGGCATGTAACAAAGCACTGTGCAGGCTACAGGCAGACTGGCTCAACGCTGGTCTACATTTCCTATGGGAGAATGCACATGTACCTGCATATATAGCAAGCTGTACAGGCATGTCATAGCACAGAGTACAATACATCAGTGCGAAAGTGCATAACCACAGCCAATATGAACACAGCCACAGCCATGTATGGTAAGCTAGCATTATATTACAGTATATGGACTATTTATTCAACACCATCCTCATATGTGCCACTCACACACTAACCCCACATATTCTGGGCCACTACACAGTGTGGTCCGATGCCTGTCTGTGGTATGGGACATGTGTGTGTATGGCCCTACAAACATGTAAGCCGATAGGGTAACATACATTGGAGCAGCATGTAACATCAGATAGAACGGGATCAAGAACAATGATATCTACCACAGTCTGTACACAGGCCAAAGTACATATTATCAATACACACACTGTCGACATTCACCTTACATACACAGACCACAGTACTGCACACACAACCACAGAATGTCCAGGTGATGTCATCAGATATAACCCCTACTGTACATAACATGTGTAGCAGTCTGTTATCTCACTGGGTTGTTATCAGTTATGATGTATCTAATTATGGTGTACAGCACATATGCAGCTCTTACTTCATGACATATGTACATAGTTTGACAGAGTTGTGGCTGGAGGCACAATATTGACATGTTGCTGTGATAATCTCATACATTTACTGTTGTAACAAGGTTTGTTGCAACATATGTCCTATGAGAGATATGAAGTCAGTAACTCTCACGGCTGTCACCATCTACAGACTGCAATACTCACACTACCATCTGCAGTCCACAGATAGGTGCTCTGTGGGTAACACATAAAACAAAAGGCACCACACATTGCCCAGTCTGCAGACGACCCTACAAATGGGGTTCCCTCATAAACATAGCACTGACATGGCAGTTATTAAAACATGTAGGACAGCCATATCCACACACACCATGTTAAACCAACTTACTCCAAATGCAGTATAGCAGCACTTACAGTCTGTAGTCAGGTCAGGCACATCCCCCGCTTGTGTGTTGCTCTGTTTCCACAGTGTATGTTGTTAGAGGTAAATCCCCAATCCATCTGAGATGCTGTTTGCCAAACAACAGAACGAGTTCCTGCTCACAGTGAATGAAACGGCTCAACACCAACATGATGTTCCTAGATAGTGGAGTGTGTTTCCATGCAATTGGCAATGGGAATGTTACCACAGCTGATCAACATGCAATCAGCTAGAGTAGGGCAGCAATTCATGCAGAGACTATCAGCTGATCATGAGCATCAATTAAAATACACATGCTGCGGCCTAAGCAAAGCTGATGTAGGTCTCCACATCCATGAGAGAGGGAGTGAGAGAGGCAGAGGCAAAGTAAAGTGAGGGAGTGGTGGAAGAGTAAAACTTAAGCATGTTTGTGTCACACACCCACCAGCACAGGTTATCAAACCCCTGATGACTATGTAGTGCTATCACATTTTTATGCAGTTATTGGATGCGACACATAGGTTACATATTGAGAAGCCCTCAAAATGTATATGTGATAGTGAGTGGCATCTTCAACAGAGATATGGTAGCTATATGATGGGTGTAGTACATGAGCTTGTCCGCATGAACAGGTGCCAGTATCAACACAGTCACACTCTCACAGGGATGCACACACATTGAAACACATGTTAGGGTCAGGAATACAACTCATCACTAGTGAGATTGCCACAGCACATTACTGTGCAGGTATCACATGCACCACAGGGGTCATAGAGAGGTTATAAGGGCAAAGGGTATGTGGAGGTGTCTGACATTGGACAGCATGCTTCAGCATGCCAATGGGGGTTGAGTGAGTGTGAATGTGATCATACGCATCATACAACACACACACACACACACACACACACACACACACACACACACACACACACACACACACACAGTGCCAATACTGACATGCATGGCAGCATTGCTTTACAGGTGTGTAGTGGTCGACTTTGTCAGACAGATATACAAGGCTAGGTGATGGGTATACCTTAACATCAGCCCACATGAGAATGGTCTGCATTGTGGCTCAGGGGTGTAGTTTCTGGATTTGCCCACGCAGGTGGGTATTGTATTCACCATCCAGTCACCTGGGTGACTATTGTGTGTGGCCAATGCTGTGCATTGCTTGCCATGTATGTGTTCCTTAGTCCATGACATGGCCATTTTCTGGGATGTGCACACCTCCCACATGCATGTACAATGATTGTGGAACTGCACCTGGGGTGTCTGACCCATGTGTACACAGATTATCATCAAATGTGCCAGTCCTGGCCTCATGTGGCGGGAACTGGTAATGGATAGCAGGTTTACCCTGCACCTACATTCATAGCATGATACTGGCATTCCCTGGTGTCAGTGGCATCTGTCCATACAAGGCATGTTTTCAGGCATGGTATGTCCTTTGTGGGTCACATTTGATGGCACCATGGGTGTTGCAGGTGTCTAGTGGGGAACATGGGGAAGGTGCACTGTCGGCATGTACGTGCCTATTGGACAGATGGACAGGGTGCCATGCCCTCTGTAGCCCACTGCAATCACATCATGGTTTCTATCACTAGGCAATATGCAGCATACTACCAACATAGCGACTGTTGCCAAGGCAAGTGTGTGTGTGTGTGCATGTGTACATGTGTGTGTGTGTGTGTGTGTGTGTGTGTGTGTGTGTGTGTGTGTGTGTGTGTGTGTGTGTGTGTGTGAGACATGGGTTGAGAGTGTTCTCTGGGTAATACTAGGGTTGCTAACTTTGTTTGCCTGGCTTTGATGTTACATGTAGGGGTATGGATTTGCACCCCAGCCTCTCGGCTATTTTACATCTGTTATCCCTGTATGGTGGACATTGTGATATATAGTAGGGCCACCATATAAGAAATTTACAAACCTGCTCCACATTGAGGCCAGTTGTAACACACTCACAACCACCTCCGCACAGGATATGAGTGACAAACACAGACAGACACACACACACACACACACACACACACACACACACACACACACACACACACACACCTATCATGTATGGGATTAGAACTCCTACCTAAGTAGTTTATTACACTACACAGTTATAGGACACACCATGGAGATTACTAGAGTACTCCTTCCCCAAAGGTGTATTTCACAATGATTGACATCGGCAGGATTGCCCAAGTAGGGCATTTTAATTGTAGGGAGTGTGGCTAGGCTAAAATGCATTGCTCCTTACACAGAGAATGAAACACACACAAAACGTCCACAACCAACATGTGTGGGAATAGAACCCATACCAGAGTTCTATACACACTACATCATGAAGCTGTTATAGGATGCACCACAGGGATTCCTGGAGTACTCCTTCTCCAAATGTGTATTTCACAATGAATGACATCAGCAGGATTGCCAAAGTAGGGCATGTGAATTGTAGTAAGTGTGGCTAGGGTAAAATGCATTGTTCCCTGCACAGACATTGAAACACACACAAGAACATCCAAAACCGACATGTGTGGAAACAGAATCCCTACCAGAGTTCTATATCACACTACAGCATGAAGCTGTTATAGGATGCACCACAGGGATTACTGGAGTACTCCTTCCCCAAAGGTGTATTTCACAATGAATGACATCAGCAGGATGGCCAAAGTAGGGCATTTGAATTGTAGTGAGTGTGGCTAGGCAAAAATGCATTGCTCCCTACACAGGCAGACACACACACACATACACACACACACACACACACACACACACACACACACATACACACACACACACACTGTACTGTAGGCAATTGTGTCTATGCTGCTTCAGCTGCATGGTACTGCTGTTAGCAGAGATATTCATACACGTGTACTGTTATACACAGTGATGTTTTCTGTCCTTATGTATTGTCAGGTGGATATTCTTGCTCACAGTGATGACGTGGGGGACAAGGGTAACCGCAGCTGTGTCTGGTATTGTGGGCAGACACCTACGTATTTATGGTAAGTTATGCCATTCTGGAGGGGGAGGTGCAGACACTTGGTGCTGGGTTTGTGCATCCAGTTCATCACCTTGGTACAGTGCTGGCAGAGGATCCCATACTTGTCCGCCCATTAACATGTCAGTATGGCCTTATCTTGCTCTGGGAATGCCTCACATCTGTACAGATTTACACAGGTTAGCTAGAGGCAGGGGCCATGGGTCAGGACATATACCCTATTGTGGTGTACGGGCAGGTGTGTAGCCACCCATTTATGTGTTTTTAGTCAGGGATAGTGTGTGCACACAGCTTGGTGTCAGACCCTGCACATTCCATGCTGCCCATGCTCCCACACCCCCCTCTGTTATTCTAACCTCTTTCATACATTATGCATACATTCTCTGATACTTTCCCTAAGGGTATCACCACATCACAGGTGTGTGTTACTGTTGGTCCACAGTTCATGTAGTGGGACATGGTGGACATATTATTGTGGTTTGTCCACATGGTCTTGCATATGGCTTATGTGGAGTGCGTTATGTTGTTATTTGGGTGTCCATGACATAACATGCATTGGCTGTACAGGTGAGACATGGGCCTTTGGCAGGCTCATGTAGGGCATTAAGTGTTTGTGCAGGCCAGATGTGGCCATCCATTGAATTCTGTCAGTCCTACAGTCCCAGACCACCATACAGTATATTCCACTGGGGTGACAGGGTAGATGTGATAGTTGTTCATGCCAATACCTTCTATCAGTCTTGATCAGGTGGTGTGGATGCTGGCAGGGTGCTACCACAGCTAAGGACACACCTGCATGGGACACATGCACTGCATGCTGCAGTCTTCTGCTATTGCCATATACAGGTGGGGTCTTACTGTACCCATTCACCACAGCAGGGATATTGCCAGAGAGGTGCCTGTGGGTGGTGTTTGCGTGGCTGGATGCATGTGTGCTATGGACACTACTTGCATCTGACATACAGATATGCATGGGGCATTACAGTTATGCTGACATGTGCAGCTACATCAGCTGATTCTCAATACATCAGTCCTACCTCCTTTGTGATCTGCACGTGTTCAGGGAAACATCACTGGTATCCTCTACTACAGGACAAGTTACTATGATGCACACCTATATGTACAAATCCACGGGTGTCTCCATTTCACAGTGACACAATATATACTGTATGTCTGGGGTACTTTCCCCTGTGTACTACTTGTATATTTAGCCCAAAAGCCATACCATGTCAGTCTTTAAGATGGTGACACATAATACCACCATACATTTACAATGGCTTACTGCTTGCATGTGTTTTACTGGTGGGGATTGTCTTTGGCACTGCAGTCTTGAAGGCTTGTCCCTGTTATCAGCAGTAGTGGGTAATGGCCACCAAGTCTTACCTCAACATGCATACATACTGACCACTCACACATCATGAAACACACACCATCCTAACACACACAGACCTGCATATTGTGCAAATGCTACAACCTATCCTGCTACCTTGGCCACCTCTGGGTATCTGTGCTCCACTCGTATTATACCTACTCATACATGTTACTACATTTCTACACTGGATTGGGGGGGCTGACTGTTATTACATTTCTACGCTAGATTGGGGGTAGGGGCACACCTGACTATTTCCACATGTCTACATAGGGTTGTGGGGGGACACACCTGACTGTTTTTACATTTCTACACAGGATTGGAGGGGCACACCTGACTGTTTCTGCATGTCTACATGGGAAGGGGGCACACCTGACAGTTTCTACATTTCTACACATGATTTGGGGGGCACACCTTACTGTTTCTACATGTCTACATAGGATGGGGGGCACACCTGGCCCTTGCACACATTTGCTATGACTGTACTGGTATGTCAGGTACTCCATTTCATTCTGTATTCTAACCTATAATACTGAATAGAGGCATGTCAGTGTACTGCAGGTCTTAGCTTTGGTTGCCCTACATATTAGTGTCTGACTTCCTACTCCTCAGAACTAACATCCCACTGCCTGACCTGCTGTAGTCTGTCTGTGTAGGCCTGGGGGAGGTTACCCATAGGCATCATTCAGAGGCCATAGCACAGGCTCTGTTTGGGTTTGTCTACACCTGTTCTGCTGGCTGAGACTGTTGGGTATGTGAACCTCCCTGACTGGCATGTGTGAGTCATATGGGCACACATGTTGCCCAGTACTTTCCCTGCAGTGGGTTTTGTCATCCTGTGTAGTACTGGCTACTATGGTGACTCCAGTATGTGTTACAGATGTCATGGTGCCACTATGGGTGTCTACTATCTGCTACCATAACATTCAGCCACCCAATTCCCTTGCATGTTCACATTCATACCATAGATACAGGTAACGACACATTCTACTCCATTTGGCAATTGGTAGGTTGATTGACTTACCTTGTGGGTGTGCCAGGATTGTGGATGGTGCTGGAGGGCTGCCTATGTTGGATGCACATAGTACACTCCCTATACATGGTTGAGCACAGGTAGTGTCATGTTTGGCATCCCTTTTACTGTATGTGCGAGTCAGAGAGAGGTGTCATTCCCTGGGTCCCTACTGTGTCAGTGTATGTGCTATATGTTGGCTCTTTGCCAAGGCCAGGGCATACTGGGCATGCCTCCATCTGCCTACTGGGGCAGGCTCAGGTTGTTCATCCTCTGAGTCACTCTGTGCCTGTGGTGGCCTTGGCATTGGTGGGGGTGGGCTGTGTGGCCCAGCCCCGTGCTGTTCCTGCTGCAGCTGTTTCCACAGGATCATATTCTGTAGCATGGCACATACTATAACAAGTTGGGTACATGTAGCTGGTGAGTACTGCAAGGCTCCACTGGATGTGTCCAGATACTGGAACCATGGCTCGAGCATCCCAAAAACATGGTCTATTACAAGTCTGGTCTGTGTGTGTGCCTCATTATGGCATTCTTGTTCAGGTCTGTGTGCATTTCTGATGGGTGTCATCAGCCATGGCTCCAGTCTGTAACCAGCATTCCCCATTAGGTGACCATAGGGGATGTCCCCATTGGAAAATCTCTGGTACACCTGCATCAGATGCCAAATGTGGGAATCATGATAGCTTCCAGGGCAGCCAGTACACACATTCATTATAATGCCCTGGGCATCGCACACAACCTGGCAATTGATGGAGGGAAGGCCCCTGCAGTTGATGTAGGCCCTGCCCTGATCACCCAGTGGTGCTTTGATGCATATGTGCATGCAGTCTATAGGACCCACTACCTCAGGGTATTCTGCTATTTGGTGGAAAAGATGCATATTGCTGGCCAACACCTCACCTTGAGGAAATATACATGCTCACTGGCATGTGCTGACATGGCATCCAGGAATTGGTGGAATAGTCTGAATGCTGATGCCTGTGAGATTCCCATGATTTCCCCAGTTGAGCTTTGGGAGGTACCTGTGGCTAGTATTCCTAGGCCTACACATACCTTGGTATCCACTGGGAGGGGTTCCCCTCGGTCAGTTCAGTATGTCAGGCATGGCCGGCACAGCTCAACAATTTGCTGTAGGAAGTCCATGTCCACCCTATAGCGCTCCACTATATCCAGCTCATGTAGCCCCTGGTAGGTTACCCTGGGTCTGTATACTCTTCTCCATCTCCTCACTGTGGGTTGATTGGCAGCATTCACATCCTCACCACCCTCAGTCTCTTGCACATGTTGTTCTATGTTGCCTGCTGCAGCCCCTATCATTTTGTAGTTTTGTTTGTTAAAAGTTCCCTGCATGTATACACAGGGGGGTGTAGAGTATGGAAAAAATGAGGGGAAGGTGTTTGCATAGTTTATAGCAGTGTTCTGGGCTGGGCTGGTCTGCTGC
The DNA here is from genome assembly GCF_019279795.1 of Protopterus annectens. Taxonomy (NCBI): domain Eukaryota; kingdom Metazoa; phylum Chordata; order Ceratodontiformes; family Protopteridae; genus Protopterus; species Protopterus annectens. The sequence goes on along the minus strand of NC_056748.1, from coordinate 108,506,491 downwards.
CTGTATAATTGGCTTATTCTGATACATTTCACCTGCCAGCTATGCTAGTTCTTCTTTATTACTTTCCTACTGCTGTTTTCCCTTCTCATTGCCTTCCTGTTCAAGCCCGGAACCCTGGTTTAACTTTTTTTTCCCTTTAAAACCCAGTGCACAGCATGCACACCCAATTAGGCAATGTAAAGAGTGCTAGGCAGATTCAGACACACCCCCTTGCTTAGCTGTGCTTAGCTTGGAGCAAACGTGAGCCACAGGGCTCCAATCCACTTACAGTATGCCTGACACTATGTTGTCAGCTAACTCCTAGGCTTGGACCAAGCTATTCCTACTCCTACACTGTTGGGACCTGACTAGCATTCTGGGGAAAACTGGGATTCACTATCATTCCCCTCATTTGCATAGAATTGCCTGCTAATGCATAGTTACATGTCTCACACTGAGCCTCCCCACTTAGCAACCACTACTCACTGGCCATGTTGTCTTCTGTCTGCCATTGACTTTCATAGCAGAATAGTGATTTTAGTTAGAATGCTTATTTTATGTTTATTTTCTTACCCCCCCCCCCCGATCATGTTTGTGTGCCACTGCCCTATGCTTAAACAGCCAAGATCAGCTAAAAAAAAATAAAAGTTGATTTTTTTATTTTTTAAGCTGTTTGCAATGCCAGTAGTTTTATACTTGGCCATTGGCATGCTTCCTGACTGATATGCAGCCTTTATTTGGACCTGTCATGGCTCCGGTTTGGATTTTGCAGAAATGTACTCAGTTACTAACCGAGTACATTTCTGCATATTACACTAGTCCTGCACAGCACGACTGGTTTCAAGTTTCCAGGATCACAAATTCACCTCATTTGCATGGATTTCATCTGCAAATGGGGTGATTTGCATACAGGGGCTTAGTCCATGCAGGACTAGTGCAGAAGCACTCTTGCATGCCCCTCCAGGTTATTCTTGGATCGCATGGCAGGCATATTGCCTGCTAAAGCTCCTGCACTAATACTGCACGCTGTGCAAGGCTTGGAGAATCTGAGGGATCATCTAAGCTGTTTTGTCTCTTATAGAATTGTGGTCATTCAACAGAGATGAAGACTACCCCTACTTCCTTTTAAAATGCAGAACCCCCCCCCCCTTCAATCACATATTCGTAACTTAAACTGATAGATCATATCTTACAAAAAATGTACAGTTTAATTGTCTAAAAACATGTGTACGTATAAGGAATAGTATATAAAAGAAGCATTTAAATAACTAGTTAAATTGTTGCATAATTAAATTATTCCACTATAAAGTTGCCATATTCTTCAAACTAACACAATAAATATGTTAATCTTATTTAATACAGGGTTTGGTGGCTGAATAACTATTCCTACAGTCTTGGCTCGATTAAAAGTGATGACATGTCATTTTTAATGCACTTGCTATGGACACCATGTCATTCAAACCATGTAATCCCGTGGTGTGTGTATCTTTAACTGCCACTTCAGTTCCTTAACCTCAAGTTCTGTTTTTCATAGCCCCATCATATCTTGTTCAAGGACATCTATTACAAAAAAATTAAACTCACCTATCTTCCCTATACAGAAACTGCAGCAGTTCCTAGATTGTGCTACATATACATATACTATTCTCTGGATGAAACAATTAGTGTTTAGGGCTCTTCACTGACCCATATCCTTTTATCTTAATAGATTCACCCTCCTTAATGTAAGAACAATACTTACATCTCCCACATCTGTTTGCTCCAACCTTACTCTACCTATTCCCAAAAGTCTTACCAGTCCTTTCAATGTAGTTCTTCAAATACCAGTCTTTCTTAAAAATGATACAAGGGGATTCTTCTACCTTCTGTTGGTCAATGGCACTTGCTTTAAAACTCTTCCAGTTTCTTTCTATAGTATCGCTGATCACCCCCCACATCACCATTGTAAGTTAATATCAACACCTTAGTAATTGTGATTTTCTACCTCATTTGAATCACCTCTGTGAACCCCCTCCCTTTCTTCATTTCCAGTAACGGTAAATAAAATCCACTAATTCTCTTGTCAAAACTTCCATGAAAATACTATGTAAAAATGTGTCTGGATATCCCTTTTTGGTTAACATTGATCTCAGTTTACCTCTCTCCTTATAAACAGTGTCCAAAGGGGAAACCATACATGCAGACCTAACCAGTTGTCCTGTAACTGGGGCTTGTTGATGATGCATTGGGTGACAGTTGCTGAAATGTAACAGTGAATTTGAATATGTTAGTTTTCTGTAGCTGTGGGATATAAATTTCCTATTAATATGGTTATTCTTAATTTCCACACCCAAATAACACAAAACACTTTGAGACATTTCTATGGTGAAGCACAAAAAATCAGTTGTCCTATTGATATGATAAAATTCTGTCTTAGTGTCCTTCCATAAAATAATGAATTCATCCAAAACTAACATTATAAGACCCATCCATACTCATACCCTGAGTTGTACAGGTAAGTGTGTTTCCAATGGGCCATTTTAATGTTAGCAAAGACAGGGTCAAATGCTGTCCTCTTTACTACCCACCCTTTTGTTTGTAAATACTGCTTTCAAAATATAAAGTTGCTTTCTAAGACACTTTCCTTAAAGGTACTTAATAATGTCACTGTGTTGTTAAAGCTCTCTATATATCTCATAGGATCATAGGAGGTTACTAGGCTAATGGCCCTGGGGCCCTTACAAGCCTAGCCAATAGTTTATCCCCAAAGAAAAAATATCAACTAGCACATGCCAACCCTGATGGGCTAATTGCTCTTGTGGGCCATTTTAAGCCTAGTCATTTACCCCATGTGAGAATCAAACCTTGCACTTTTGTCTGTAAGGTAAACACCTTAACCATTATTCCAACCTCCCACACCTAAATGCTCTAACATCCACACACACCAACTTAGCTACAGTGAGAATAGTACCACTACCTATTTATGTTTACAGAGCACTGCATAGCACACACACACACACACACACACACACACACACACACACACACACACACACACACACACACACACACGCACAGCGCACACACACACACACACACACACACACACACACACACACACACACACACACACACACACACACACACACACACACACACACAAAGTTGTTGGCTGGAGTGAAATTAGAACCCCTACCTATCTAGTCTTACACACTACATACCACAAATCAAATCCAGTGTATCCCTTGTTCATGTGGTATGACTGAAAACAAATTATTCACATCAACTGTAAGAAATAAAAGGTCATCCTCAGAAATATCCTTTCTAGCATTCCACAGAAAATTCCCAGGAATCCTGGTAAACATAATTTTTCTCAATTCATAACATATTTTAACCTAACATCAATAAATTTTGCAATACCATGGGCTGGATTCAATAAAGTGTACACAGTGTGTCAAAGCAGTGTGCATGTCATGCCATGGTGTGCACAGCATAGGGTGCAGATTTACATTCAATAAGTGTATCTACACAGCATGTAGAGCTGCAGAAACACAGTAAATATTATAGCATCGTTGCAGGTTGCTGCACCTCTAAAAAGCTCCTAGTAATCCAGAGGTTATATTCAGGACTCCTAATAATCCAAAAAATGTCTGTAAAGAACGCCAATAGACAATGCACTGGCTAAACACATTCTAGACAACCCAGGTCATGAATTTTCATTTTTGGTGATTGACCAACTTTGTGATGGAGGCACAGGGGGTCCTGATTCTCTGAGACTTGAATGCAAGGAGTTGATGTGGCAACTCAAATTGGAAGCTTACCACCTACCTGGACTAAACAGCATGCTTTCTATTAGTTGCATTCTTAAACTGAGAAGCCTAGTTAGGTGAAGCTTCTTAGACTGATTTAATCCCCTTGGGAATGATCACCTTTTTAGCTATTTTATGGGGATTGTTTCTTTCTTCGTTTTTGATTGTTAAAATGGTTTAGTGCTACTTTGTTATTATTGGTTTTATTTTTTAATGTTTTTATCAATGGTTACATTGTGGTCCATTATTTTAAGCAGGGGATGTGTAGTTTGATCGTTTATCAGAATAGTCTTTTATGTAAGGGACGTCAGCCTCCTAGTACCGGCCGCTACACACAATATACAATCAATATATAATATATAACTTACTTTTTTTTTTTTTGCTAATAATATTGCTACTATTATCAGATGGTTATGATAACAACATAACAATGTTAAGCATACATTTCCAAGGTATACTCATAGATGTATTTTGTATATTTGATATCAACTCATGGTTTGTAGTCTTCCATCGAGTTGTGTTACCATCTGAATGGCATTTTGATTTATTTACATGTTTTTTTTTTTAAACAGGCGCTACACACATATACTTTTCCTGGGTTTACCACTTGTGTGTTTATAGTGTCTACCAGGTATTTAAGATTGTATACATGCTATATTGGTGGCGTAAATTTAGAGCAATAGTTTGATGACAGATATTCAGGGCTGGTCATGTTGATCTTATACAAATGGTGATACACAGTTTTTGTGTGGTTAAGTTTTTTAAGTGCATTGATGTGCAATTTTCAGGTGTGTCCACAAGGGGGAGTGCTTGAGTGGAGCTATGATGCTTAAATAATGGGACAGATGTATTGTTCTTTGTTTTTAGTTTGATTTCTGAAGAAGTTGGTGCAGAGCACCGATGAAAAGCTTGGTTTTAAGCTTAATAAAATTCCTGTTTGGTATTTTCATTTATTGGCATTCTTTACAGACATTTTTTGGATTATTAGGAGTCCTGAATATAACCTCTGGATTACTAGGAGCTTTTTAGAGGTGCAGCGACCTGCAACAGTTTTATTTATCAGTTTGTGGTTTTGTTTTTGAGTTGTGCAGAAAAACATTGTAGCATGCTAATTTCAGCATAAGCAGCTGAATTGTATAGTAATCAACCTATCCAAGATGGAAAACCTATTCAGCAAGCTATAACACTCAGTGCAGGATTTGGCCTGAAATTCCAAAACTTACTGAAATGCAGCCACAGAAAATAATCTACATGAAAACAATGTTAGTGGCTACTGTTGCATTTATATATGTGTATGTACAACAGGTCCAAGTCTATGCTTCAGCTGATGCTGCAAATATACCATGGTCAAGAAGGAGAAGGGTGTTTAGACCACATTTAACTTTTCATGGTCTGTATGAGGTGGAAATAGTAGAGTGTTACAGGGTGGCTAGATGGACACCACAGGAACTCTGCAACCTCTGTTGTCCTCAACTGAAAGAAAAGGCAAACACAGGGGAACCAATACCTGTGAAAACTAAGGGAAATGTAGCACTTTAGTTGCAGGAAACTTCCAAAGATCAACAGGGTATATGCAGGGGGGTGCCACAGGCATCAGCATCCAGGATCCTCCATCAAATCCTGAATGCTATGCTACAGCATGCAATTGACTGCATACATTTTCCCTGTACACCTGAGGACAGAGCTGCAACTGCAGGATTTCTACCCAGTAGCACACTTCCCTAACATCCTGGGTACCATAGATCATCATCCAGGGGAAAAGGGATGGGTGTAAATAAACAAAAAGGGCTTCCACTCCATTAACTGTCAGGTCATCTGTAATGCTAAGGGAAAATCCTGAATTTGTGCACCAGCAGTTACCATGACTCCCATATCTGGCACAGCTCTCAACTCTACCAAAGGTTCTCTAGGGGGATATCCCACACGGTCATTTATTGGGGGATGTAGGTTATGCACTGGAACTGTGGCTGATGATGCCCATCAGAAATGCATACACATCCACTGAAAAATGCTATTATGAGGCACAAGCTCAAACAAAAAATATTGTAGAACATCTGTTTGTACTGCAGAAGTCATGTTTGCATTGCCTAGATATATCAGGGGAGCCCTGCAGTATAATCCCACTACTTGTGATGACATTTTCACTGTTTATGATATACCTCACAATATTATCCTGAGAAACCAGCCTCAACAGGAACACCAAGGAGAAGGGTCACACATTCCACCACCACTGACAAGGTCACCACAGCCACGCACAAGTAAGGAATCTGAGGGGGAACCATCAGTTGCGTTGGGTGTCAATAGATGTAGGTGTGCACAATATGCCCTTGCCTTGGTCAACAGGCAATGAATAGTATTCATGCTGACCACCTATGGGGTTACAATGTTCATCCTGTGCACATACATACAGTAAAACTGATGCAAGGCAATGCTCACAATCTTTACTTACCTATGCAATAGCTGTGTACTGCTAGCATCACACAGAGTCAGCCCCGAATTAAAACACTTGTAACTGCTGGTCTATCAAGGTAAGTGCTGAACCTGGAATAGGAAAATAAATGGCTAAGAACACAAGTAAATGGCAAATCCTTGTGTACTGTTACTTGCTAATGTAGCTAAGTAGAAGGTGTGTAAGTTTTACAGCAATTATATCAATATGTGACAGGACTGACTTATGTCAAAAGATGTGTGCTTTTTATCAGCTTATAGGTCTCATGCATCTAAGATACACACAATACAAAAACATGTAAGAAAGTAGTACAATTTTCAAAAGAACATCACAAACACATATATACTAACGTGGTCAGCTATGCACCCTGTGCATCAGACAAATGACTTATGTATCCCTGAATCTAAAATGTAGAATCACGGAGATGGCACAGTTATCATCATTTGCACAGGGTGTTAGGGGAGCACAGGAGGCCAAGGCTAACACAAAAGGTTGTGAGTGTGTGTGAGTAAGAAAGACAGCAGACAGAAATTTAGATAAATAATCAAAAGACCAGTGAAACAAAATGAGCTGCAAGCCTCAAGAATGACCCATGTACCGTGTGTGTGTGTGTGTGTGTGTGTGTGTGTGTGTGTGTGTGTGTGTGTGTGTGTGTGTGTGTGTGTGTGTGTGTGTGTGTGTGTGTGTGTGTGTGTGTGTGTGTGTGTGTGTGTGTGTCTGTCTGTGTGTCATGATGAAGCATACAGTACATAGGATATGTAGACCATGGTTCAAGTCCTACATATTTTTTTATGATAAAAGTTTATAACCAATTTGCCCATTGTTCACCTCTGCAGAAACATACCATGCTGCTACAGAAAAAAAGGTACATTGTAACTTTCAAAAAGATACATTGTTACTTCTTTTTACATTCCATCATGCAAACATGGTAACCGGAGTTGCGCAGTGGTCAGCACTCATACATAGTAATGATTGCAATGATTCCAGCTGTTGCCTAGCTGTCCCTGTGGCAACGGGTGTACTTTCATAGCCAAATGTGCCAGGGTTCTAATCCTCAGCCTCTAAGTTTTATTAATGCTGTTCCACTGTAATTTATATAAAAATTAACGATATAAAAATTATCTTACATAAAACTACCTATCAGTGGTATTCAATAAAGCCTACACTGTTGTTTTCCACTCTGTGTGCATCATGAGCAATGCACACATGGTTTTGAAAGCTTTTAAATTCAGTAAGCACATTGTAGTGGTGTACACCCTCTTGCAAACAAGGTAAACACCATGGCATGCTAATTACTACATAAGCAGCTGAACTGCATGCTAATCAACCAAGGCAATATATTGAAGCTATTCAACAAGCTATAAAGCAACCATGCAGGCTCCATGCTGGTGTTCCCTGTGAATTTCATAACTTTTGGAATACAGTCAAGGAAAGGAGTCTATAGGGACAAAATAAAAAGTAAATTGTGTGAAATTTGTACACATCTACTCTTAATGTGTGACAGTAGGCAGGATGCCACAAAAGGAGAGTAACAATAGCAACACAATATCCTTTGTTATGCAGTAACACAAATGCAGATTTGCTCCCCATCCACAAATGAACAGTACACTTGTAAGTAATGCAGACAAGTGTAAAAGTGTGTATTATTCAAAATAATTATACAAAACATTAAACAGAGTATTCACACTTACATATCAGCATATGTAATATGTAGCTGTGAAATGTAAGCATATCATCTTAAACTCAATACTCCTCTGTGCTCAACACATAAACAATTTGGCTCCCCTTCAGTTTCCCTAACTACACAGTCCTCTTCTGGTCTAGATTCAAGGGTGTCAGCACCGTGAGATGCAAATGAAGTTTAAACTCATTAGAATTGCTGAATCACAAAAAATCGGATCCATGTAGGGATGTAAAATAGTGCAGGCACTCCCTCAGTGTTTGTATTTAATGGATGGCAACTGTGAATGCTTACATCAGGTGGGTGTGTCAGGTTAGACTTACAAAGTGTTACATGTACATTAGTCAAGTTTGGTAATGCAAGTAAGCAACACACAAATCACAGGTTCTGTTTTATTAACATCCAACCTCCTCTTCATTTGTGTGCAAATTGTGTTTTCTCTGTCAGTATTTTATTATTATTCTATTATTTTTGGCCATTGATTGTCTGATGTGGCACAGCACAGTCACAGGCAACAAAGGAATAATGGAAGGTTTGGCTATGCTTATTTTTTTTGCACAGCATTGTGTGACAGGCAAAAGGGAGACTTAAAATGACTAGTATACAAATGTAGCATATAAATGGCAGCATTGTTAAACTCTGACAGTTAGTATTGAGTCTGTGGAATACAACTGCTACTCAACTGACTCTGCGGCATACCTCTCAACTGTACAGATTTTCATAGAATGTCCAGATTTTTCCCTCATATTTTTAATCTGTTTTGCATAAAATTGTGGTTTACAGGCACGTCATTGAGGACTGTAGTCAGAAAATAATGGCACACATTTGAGTCTCAGACTTCACATCCTTCAGAAAATTCATGCTAATGCACAACCTGTTATTCTATCCACTTTCTAACTTTGCAAGAGGAACATTTAAAAAGTGCCCCTATTTTTAGGCCTTTGCCCCTATTATTTGTGCCTTTGTCCAAATTTCTTACTCTAACAGGTTGAGTGGTATGCTCTGTGGCAGCAGGTGTTAATACAGTGATAATATCTTTTTCGGATCAGATGTTACTGGGTTTGAATGCAGCTATATCTAATACTTTTAACTAATTTTGCTTTACCATTGGTGCACATTGGTAGAATCACACAAAATGCATTAAAGAAAAGAAATGGGGAAATTAGGACAGTGGTGAATTGGAGAGCAAGCAGGGAGAAGATCAGAAGGGAAGCAAAACATGAATGTGCAGGAGGGAGTTAGGAAAGAACCATAGCTATCAATTTCTTCAACAGTAAAAACTGATAATATATGCAGAATATTAGCTGAATTTGGACTGCCACCTCCAGACAGAGGGGTGACCACAACACAATCATGTTGTATAGCTAATTGGACTGAATCAAGTGTGACAAGAAGATAGGTTTATGAAATGGAGAGCTATGTGTGGGATTTTTTTTTTTTTTTGTGGGACAGGTGCCTATTTTTTTTTTTTTTTTTTTTTTTTTGGACAGAGAGAGAGGAATGTTGTGGAAGGGACATAGGTATGTCTTGGTCTGGTAAGTTGGGTAGGTGAGGAAGCAATTGCAGACAGATAAGACATACAAGACAACACACATGGATGGTGATGGGACACAAGAGTTTGGTAGACACAATGGATTGAATAAAGGTGGGGACATCCAGAACCCATGGATGTCAAGCTGGTTGACAGTGAGTCGAGTCCTCACCCACAAGGCTGTAATCACTGTCACCTTAATCCACCACTGGCTGGAGAGCTCGAAGTCTCTTCCTCCTACTGGTTCTATGTAAAATGAAGGAGAGGATCCCCTCCATCCAGCATAGGCGTGTACCAACAGTGCAACACACAACCCTGTGCACCATCCCTTGCAGTGCAGCATGGGTGATAAACTCACCACCCTTACCACTGCTCCCATTAGGAAGGAATGGCTTATGCCCCAGGGCAGAACTACCCGAAGGGGCAGGTAATGCAGGGGCAGCAGAGGTGGTTCTGCCAGGTCAGCTCCCAGAAGTGCTGGGCAACTATGCTGGGGCCAGCAAAATGAGGACAGATGGATCCTGTAAGGCAGACCTACCCTGCTATGCTGTGGAGAATTTTGTGATGTGGGACACATGGATGACATGGACAAATTTTGATGATACATAAAAAAAAAGAGAGAGATAAGGGTTGGGGTGAGAAAAAAAAAAAGAAATACGATTAGTACCTTCATATGTAATATACAATGCATTAATACAATTATTTGAGTCTATTATCTTAACCTTTACTCTTAAGATTCCCAGCCCCTAACAGATAACTTATTACTTTTAAGACAAGCAGCTCCTAAGTGATCCACACTATGCTACAGATTGCAGCAAGTACTCCTTTACATGTGCATATATTGCACATATGCGTGTTCCAGTTATCCATATTACAGTTTACAGCAGGGCATGTGTGCCACTGGTATAGAGCTTTTACTATAATCCTTTAAGTTACACATAATTGAATAATTCACAGTTATTGTTAGTTGAGAAGTCTGGTATTATTTGTGCTAATGCATGCATACTTGCTTCTACAGTTGCAATATGCATGCTCAATTTGATACAACTATATAGAATACAAAAAAGCTATATTTAACTTTTAATACTATAATAACACTACTCTTATGCTGCATACATACTACATGCTGCAATCATCCTGGCTAATCAAGTGCATGAGTTCTAACATTGCACTCTCTCTTCATGGCAGCTGTGGAAAAAATAGAACAGAGCAGGATATCATTATGAATATTAGTCTTGCCTATATTCATCTTTTAAGCCTTACAATTACTCTCAGTAGTTGACATTTACATATGTGGGATGTCTTCTGTACTAAATTTCTTGATCCAAACTTCAAGGTTGCTCTTCTTCCTTCTCCGGAGGTCACTGTAGTGGTGCATACATTGTTCACCAGTGCAGGAGATACTAGTGGCACTGGTCACAGCCCAGGCAAAACTATCCATGCCTCTGACTTATAGAGGGACCCAGAATAGACCCCTGTAGCAACCTGGCAATGTTGTGTTTCACTATGAGTCCAACAAAAATCTTGGACTCCTGGACATCCCATATCTGAGCCCTCAATCTCACACCCTCTCCATGAATGTCTGCCATGTCCACCATGGAACAAGAGCAATGGAGAATGATGGTTTCCTGCCAGCTCCAGTTATTGCATTTACTGGGAATGTGCACATTGTTTGAAAATGTTGTAAACTACGCACCATCCCACAAACACAGTACTCCATGGTGTGTAATGGTAGCTGATGCATAATGGTTGCAAGCAAAGCAATTTCAAGGTTATTTGATGTGCATGCAGTTATGTATCTGTGTTTAACAAATATGAAGGGCATGGCAGTCCAGAGAGCAGAAACATCCTTACATGTAGACAGTATTTCTGCAGTCATACATTTGATAATAAATGTGATAATATGTAGATAAATAAAGAAATAACTGACACAATATTAGTGTCTCAGCCCTTATACATATAATTAATATCAGCCACACTATGTCAAGTGTTATAAGTGAGACTGACTATCATGGGAAGTGGAACATTAGTAAAAGTGTATGGAACATGTTGTATTTGAACCCAGGACCATGTGTTTGGCAGTCCTACACTAACACCTGTTGCCTCAACAGAGTTGAAATCATAGCTGTTCATGTTTCAGTTCACTGCTATAAACTGCAATGTCATGGTGGTAAAATGAAGGTTGCACACACTTTATTAGAATGCACCATCTATATTCCAACATATACTATACTTCTACCTGCTGCCACAGGCAATAGCATTGGTGAAATGCATCTGGTTTCTATTTTTGGCTGTCTACTTCCTAGGTTGTCTACTTATCCAGTAAAAAAAGGGGAGAGCTACTTGAAATTTGGAAAAGTGATTTATAACATACACAGTAGAAAATGTTAGTATACATGAGATATTTCTACATAGGTCTGGATTTCAACACTCACTCCAATGCACTTTCAGAAAACATGATGGGTACCTTGTCCCTCTTTGTCACACAAACAGCTTTGCAGCAAAGTACTGAAGTCTTTCTTCACACTGCCAACTGCAATAGACTGTTCACTGATATCAAACCATAAACTGTTATTTGTACAATTATTAATTTTATTATATTTGGACATAGTGCACTTAGAGATCACACAACCTGTTATGGCTATTGTTTGCAAATATAAAGCTCTGTCTTACCGTTATGTGCTTTTTGTCATTCATCAGTTATCTGACCAGTAATTCAACACATACAGTGTGTAATACATTCTATATAATTAGCCTTAAAATGTGTGAGAATATTAACTGTGAATAATATGATATAGGTTCATAGGTTCATAGGTAGGTACTAGGCTATCTGCCCAAGGGCATTTATAAGCCTAGCCAGAGTGTGATGGCTTTCACCTTCCTTTTTAGATTAGTTTCCTGGGCCTCTGTCCAGCAGGACCACTGATGTAATCCCAGGTGTAAATTTATGATTTCCCATCCACTCGTTAAGATTTCTCTTGAAGAGAGTCAGTGAGGGGCTTTGCCTAACATACATTGGGATTATATTCCAGAGCAAGGGAAGTCTCTGGGACAGGAATCTGTCCCTCCAGCATGTCCTATTAATTGTTGTGCTGAGGTTTAAATCCCTAGAGCGTGTGGCTCTATATGATTTGGTTTTCTTTAGGTGGAGCATGTCCATTAATTCAGGGTTAGACATGGTCTTGTACATAAGGCAGAGGTCTCCTCTGAGAAGGTGGTAAGCAACCGAGTAGAGATGGAGTTTCTTTAGCCTGGCTGCATAGGGCATCTGTTTGAGGCCCATGATCCTCTTGGTGAAGTACTTCTGGGGTCTTTCCAGCTGTTGTAGGTGTCGAGTAAGGTACATCCCAAATAGGGCATTGTGCTCTATTATGGGCCTGATGAGTGATGAGTAGAGGGGCACAATAACCTCTCTTGATCTAGATGCAATCCCTTTTGTGATTAGGTAGGCTACATATAAGGATTTTATAACCACTTTGGCAATGTGATTGTCAAAGGAACAGTTGCTATCCACTTGCGTCCCTAAGTCCCTAATTACATCTTCCATACTTAGTAGACTACCTCCTATGTGGTAGTTTGTGGGCACTTTGTTCTTACCAAAGGGGATGACAATGCACTTTTTGACATTTAGCTTAAGGCCATGATTCTGACACCAGGTATTAGTCTCCGTGAGACCCTTCTGGAGGATGTCTGTGTCAGCTGTGGAGCTGATTATGGCCCCCAGTTTGCAGTCATCTGCAACCTTGGTCAGTCACAGTCCTCCCATGCTTGCCTGTACCTCAGAGAAGTATATACTGAACAGGAGGGGTCCCAGGACCGAGCCCTGTGCAACGCCACTTGTAACCGGTTTGGAGTCGGACATAGCACCCGCAACTCTGGCCATGTGAGTTCTATCCATGAGCCAGTTTGCAACCCATCTCATGACATAGGGGTTAATGTTCAAGCTAGTGAGCTTATCTATAATGCCTGAGTGGGGAATGGTGTCAAAGGCTTTTGCTAGGTCCAGGTAGGCTGTGTGGACTACCTTTCCCTCATCTATGGTCTTGGTAACTGTTTCAAAGAAGTCAACCAGGTTTAGGAGGCAGGATCTGCCTTTAACAAAGCTGAATTGGGTAGGGTCCAGTGTCTGGAGGTTCTGGATGTCTCTGTTGATGAGTTCCATGATGATGCGATCCATGGCTTTACAGACCAAGCTAGTCAGACTTATGGGGCGATAGTTCCTAGGGTCCGTTGTCGCATCACCTTTGTGGAGCGGGATAACTGTTGCTGTACACCATTCTTTGGGTACATAGCCTGCGGTGAGGCTGAGTTTTTACAGTGAGTTTAGGTGAGGGGTTATTTCAGTTTAGAGCTCGTGTAAGATGCAGTCTGGGATGCCATCCGGTCCTGTTGATGCTGTGTTTTTTGCTTTGGAAAGGGCTGTTTTCATCTGTGTGTCTGTGATGTCTGGGGCTCTACAATCTTCTAGAATGGACACAGGCCCTTTTGGGGGTGAGGGGGGGTAATGTTTGTACTGAACCTGTCAGCCAGGGTGTTGGCAATGTCAGTTGGTTCAGTGTATTTTTTGTTTTGCACTAGCTCAGAGCATATCTGAGAGTTGCCACTTAGATTCTTGACATAGCTAAAGAAGGCTTTGCAGTTGCCAACAACTGAAGGGAAGGTTGGATGGCACAAATAAGCACAGAATGCTCTCTTTTGGAGGAAAGCAAAGGTGAGTTACTGTTATGGCACATACAAGGATACACTGTTCTGTTGAAGGGGGAAACAAAGTTGAGTTATTGTTATGGCACAAACAAGCATAGACTGTTTTTTTGGGGTTAGCAAAGGTGAGCTACTGTTATGGCACAAAGAAGAATGGACTCTTCTTTTTTGGGGGGGAGCAAAGGTAAGTTACTGTTATGGCAGAAACAAGGATATGTTGTCCTTGTTACTCTACTTGCTTTGCATCCTGCCTGCTGTTTGATCTTGTGAGGGTTGTGAAGTCAAAAACTGCAATGCATATCATTGCTTTCTAACTTTTCTCTCTTTAATGATTTTCCAGGACAAGCAAACACTGCACACCATAAGTCATGCCATCATATTCAGAGCTTAGGATTGCATGACAGCACTGTAGTCAAACCTCATCAGAACAGTAATACAGTATAATGGTCTGTATTGTAGAAACTTCACCAGACACATGCAGCAGCTGGAGAGACCACAGGGCTTTAAGATAATACAGGGCCTACAAGCCATGCTATGATTTATGTGGATAGATTAAAAGCCATCTCACTATAATCAGTCTTGTATAGGATGTGGTGATGTATGCCTGGCCTCCAGGCCAGTGCTGACCATGCCCTAGTGGTATGAATGCATATCCAAACATCTGATATAGCTGATGACATCAGCAGTGTCTGTTGAGAATATGGTAAAAACAGTGTCCCACTGTGGTAAAAGGCTCACTTGTAATGTCAAGCAAGAGCACACACACACACACACACACACACACACACACACACACACACACACACACACACACACACACACACACACACACACACACACACACACACACACACACACACACCACAGTTGACTGTAATGGGAATAGAACTCCTACCTATCTAGGTACACAGGCTACAGAAGACAGTGCTCAATACAAGTGCCTTGGCACAAGTTTGCATTTTGCAAGACTTATAATACATGACATCAGCAGGACATGTGTGAGACAATATGTTGGCAGTCATGCATAGGTTCATAGCTTCATGGGTTCATATGAGGGTACTACCATAATGGCCTTAGGTTCATAGGTAAATAGGAGGTTACTAGGCTAATGGTTCTAGGGCCTTTTCAAGCCTAGCAAAGTTGTACCATTGTTACCTCATAGATCAAGATATGAAGCCATATTTGTGAATCCGTGATCAGCACTGGTTGCCCCATCTAAGAGTGACATAGGTGAAACTACCTGGGTAGTTTTAGAATTTCCCATCTAATTGTCCAAGTTAAGCTTAAATAAGGTTATAGATGAGCTCAGTTTCACATGAATTGTGAGTTTTTTCCATAGCAGTGCTAATCTCAGGGAGACATATCTGTCTCTCCAGCATGTCCTGTTAATGTCACAGACTAGGTTAAGGTTCCTACAGTGAGTGAGTCTTGCCTCATTTGATTTGTGGAGGTGCACCATTTCCATTAAGGCATGGCTCGGAAGTGCTATGTAGGCCAGGCACAAGTCACCTCTCAGAAGTCCATACGATGCGGAGTACAGTGACAGGGCCTTCAGTCTGACCATGTAGGTCATGTGTTAAAGTCCCTAGATTTTCTTATTGAGAAACCCTTTAGGTCTATCCAGCTGCTGCACGTGTCTGGTGAGGTACATGCAATAGGGAGTTTGCACTCTATTATTGGCCTGATGAGGGACAAGTACAGTGGATTGATAACATCCTTAGTCCTGGATGCTATGCCCTTACTTATGAAATGTGTAATGTAAAAGACCTTCCTTACCACTGTGGACTCATAATGATCAAAGCTGACATTGCTATCAATATGCATTCACAAATCTCTCACCATTGTATTGGAACTTAGGGGGTGCTATTATTAATAGTTTAATTTGCAGGTACCTCTCTTTTGCCAAAAGGGATAATAGTGCATGTTTTCTGGGTTAAGTTTAATTCTGTGTCTTTGGCAACAATCATTTATGTATGTATGCACATTTTGTAGTATGTTGGCATTGTTTGGGGATTCAATGATTGCACACAGTTTGCAGGCATCAGAGAACTTGGTGAGCCACAGGATATCTGTTATCACCTGAATTTCTGAGAACTAGATTCCAAACAGTAGGAGGCCCAGCACAGACCCTTGTGGAGCACCACTGGTAACAGGTCTGCTGGTAGAGGTGGAATCCCCAAGTATGACTGTATGTGTTCTGTTGGTGAGCCAGTTGGGTACCCATCTAATGACATATGGGTTTATCCCCAAGTGGGTGAGTTTCAAACGGATGCCTGAGTGGGGGATTGTGTCAAAGCCCTTGGCCAAGTTGTGATAGGCAGTATGTACTGATTTGTCATCATCTACGGAACTAAAAAGTATAAACTAGAGTAAAATACAACTTTATCATCCCTGGTAACACAAACATGTAAAAAAAAATATTTCAGTCTTTGAACTTTGCATAATAAATGAGTAGATGCATTAAAATAATCATAAAACTCTTTAAGACTTGTATCTGAACCTGTCCATAATAGGAAAGCATCAACAAAGTGCTTATATTAGAAAATATATATCATGAAAATTTATTACTGTTAAGTGCTATATCTGTTTCCCATTTAGCCAAAATCATATTGACGTAGTTGTTGGCACAAGAAGTGCCCATTGCTATGCCTAATTTTTGCAGAAAATATCAATCTTCATACACAAATACATTATTCATAAGAACTATCTACTATTTTTGAAAAATTTACTATGCAAAGTTCAAAAACTGAAATACATTTTTTAGATGTTTGCATAAGAAAGAATGTAGTAGGAACCATATATTGCATCATAATAGCATGCATCCCAGTGTTGTTTATAGGAATATAATGAAAGAACAGGGGGTTAGAATATTAGATTAAACTGTGAAAATGACAAGTTTCTGAGAGGTTTCTGTGAATTGAAAATAGATGAACCAAACAGATACATGTCAAGAAACCAGAATTTATTGCTGCAAAGCTTTTGGGTTAAAACACCCTTCCTCAGTGCTAATCAATTACAATTAATACATAAAATTTATATAGGAGAATCTTAAAAGAACTGCATTATTTAAACCTGGTTTTAAATCAGCCTGTAACCTTACTATCATTTCATATTCTTTTGTTTCTAGAATATTGTTCATGTCCCCACCTCTATTTCGCATAGACACATCTATTACACTAAATTTAAAACATATGTATTTAGCATAAAACTAATATTAATAAAAAGACAGAGGGAAAACCTGTGATCTGTTATGTTATAATATTTTAAGTACTGTAATACTTTAATATTCTTGGTAATTGTTTTAATATTATTGATATTTGTTGTTTTCTGATTCTAGATATGCATTTAAATGACTCTTTAAATGTTGTATTTTAGAAGTGGGGGATGGGTTAACAGAGTTGTGTGATAGGCTGGCTGATATCATGTGTTCTTTTAAGATGCTCCTATTTAAATTTTATGGATTAATTGTAATTGAATAGCACTGAGAAAGGGTATTTTAACCCAAAAGCTTTGCAGCAATAAATTCTGGTTTCTTGACGTGGATCTGTTTGGTTTGTTTATATTTGCATTATTCCTGTATCATAATATTGGCTAGTTCTACAGTCTACAACTGAAAATAGATCTCAGCGACAGATGTTATTTAGAATGAGAAATTAATAAATTTCTAGATGTATAGGCGCTTGGTAGGAGAGGATGGGCAAAACCTTATTTTTCTAATCAAAAGCTTTTAATGCTAATAAATGTCAAGTTAACCCTATGAATGAAACTATCCCCATGTTCTTTTCATCAGATACAAAAGTGATTTGTGAGGTGTTTAGGAGGAATTGGCACATCTTGATGGCTGATGAGGATATTAGACATATTGTTGGAGACAGACCATCCTTTTCATTTCAGAACAAGAAATACCTTAAACGTCTCATCTGTTATAAAAGTACTAATGATAAGCTGAATCATGATTTTAATAGGGAGCATAGAGGGATGTTTCCATGTAGATACTGTAATATTTGTGGTTATATAAGTAACACACAATCTTTTCAACATCTTGTAACTAAAAAGGAATTTAGGTTAAATTTTTCTGCTGACTGTTCCATTCACAATTTAGTTTATCTTTCTGTTTGCAGGATGTGCTCATCTTTTTATATGGGGAAGACCAATCACTCACTAAGTGAGCATGTCCGGAAACATTTATATGGTATAAGGAGAGCAGATGATAAAAATACCCTTGCAAAGCATGTTATTAAATGTGGTTCAACACATTCTTTTATTTTTATGGTTCTACAGCTATTGAATGAAGACATTAGAATAGGTGATGTAAGTAATAAAACTGAGGACATAGAACAGCGATGGATTATTAGAACACAAGCTGACAGAGCCAGGGTTAAATGAGGCTATTTATTTAAGATGCCACTTAAAGTTGCATGGTTTAGTTAAGTGATACAATCTTATTTAATATTAGTGTTTGATGTATCACATAATTTATATTGCTGCAGTGATTGGCTGTGAGCATTTTTATGCTGTTAGCTTAGTGATACAATGTTATTCAATATTAGCATTTGATGTATCACGTGATTTATATTGTTAAAGTGATTGGTTGTGAGCTATGTTTTATGTTGTGGATTTGTTCTTGATGTTATCTGGGTCTGAAGAAGTGCCTATCCTTAGGTGTGAAAGAGCTTATCCTTGTTAAATAAATTATTGCTTTTGCTTTTAGATGTGCTTGTGTTCTCTGATTCTGTATTTTGAATTATATCAATAGTACTACTGATTTTTTTAAGATTCACCATTGAAATGTCACTGTTTTATGTTATTTGGATGTGGATATTAAGGAGGACGCTATTAATAGGGAATTCATTTCTAACATTTGCAAAAAACTGACATACTCAAATTCACTGTTGTATTGGGTGACAGCTGTTGAAATGTATCATAGCAAAGCCCTGGTTAAAGGACAAGTAGTTAGGTTGGCACATATGATTTTCTCTTTAGTCTTTTTTTATAAGAAGAGTGATAAATTTAAATCTGTGTTAAAAATGGGATACACAGGCAGATGTTTATACAATATTTTCATGGAAGTTTTTGCCAAGAGAACTAGCAGGTTTTATTTACCATTACTGGGGTTGAAGAAGATGGAGCGGGTCCACAGAGGTGAATCAAAAGAGGTAGAGAATCACAAATGATACACTAAGTGGTTCATATTAACTTATAATGGTGATGCAGGGGTGATCAAAGAGATTATAGAAAGAAACTGGAAGATTTTTGAAGTGAATGGCATTGACCAGCAAATTCATAGATTCTTAGACAGTTACTAGGCCAATGACCAAAGGGCCTTTCTAAGCCTAGCTAGTTTTTCCTGAAAGAATAATAATGTTCTGCATCCAAATTGGACATTGAGAGCCAGGAATTATAAGCTACTTCTGTCCATAAAGGACATGGGTAACTGGCCCAGTGTAAATTTCCTATTCCCCATCAACTTGTCTAGGATGTGCTTAAACTGGATAATAGACAAACTCTGCTTCACAAAATGGAAGGAGAAGCCCCTTTTATCATATTTAAGAACGTCTGGTGTTTGGAGAACTACATTGAAAGGATGGGTTAAACATTTGGTAATAGAGTTGGAACATACAGATATGGGAGATGTAAGTATTTGTCTTACATTAAGGAGGGTAAATCTATTAAGAAAAAGGGACATGGGGCAGTGAATAGCTCTGAACATTGTAATTGTTCACACAGAGAATAGTATATGTAGCACAATGCAGGAACTGTTCCAGTTTCTACACAGGGAAGTCAGAAAGAGCTCTAAAAGATAGGATGTATGAACATCTCCATGACATCAAGGTTAAGGATCAGTGCAATGCAATGTGAAGACATATTCAACAGTATGAGATACATGAGTTTAGTTTTTTGTAATAGAGTCATAGAAAAAGATACAGGGGGACCATGCAAAACAAAACTTGAGGTTAATGAACTGCAGTGGCAGTTAAGGATACATGCCACTCGACCACATGATTTGAATGATATGGTGTTCATGGCTAGTGTGTTAAGAATGAGGTCTTTGAATTTTAATTGGGACAAAACTGCAGGAGAAGTTATTTGACCAAGCCCCACATACAATAAGGTTCACATACCTATTTTGTTAGTGGGAACAGCATGGCAGTTTAATAGTTGAACAATTTAATTATTCAACAATTAAGTATTTATTTGTGACTTTCATTTGTACACTGCTTTTTATATGTAGACAGTTTTAGAAACTTAAATTGCACATTTTTTGTAAGACTTGATTATCAGACTAATTAAGTCATGAATGTGAGGATTCTGAGTTTTAAAAGGAAGTAGATGGGAGTAATCTTTATCTCTGATGAATTCTCATGATTATTTAAGGGATAAAAGCATTAGACTGTGTGCTTTATCCTTGTAATTCTGGAGTGTTT